>NC_089840.1:103721116-104074241 GCF_035609145.1 Eleutherodactylus coqui
CATTGGTCCCATGGTCTGAGAGCAGCTCAGTCCCGTTTAAGTGAATGCAATACCAGGCATAGCCACTATGCCAGCATGATACTGCCACTCCATTCATCTCTGTGGGACTGGCAAAGAGAAGCCAAATAGATGGCTCTGTTATTTCCATCAGACCCCACAGATCAGACACTAACACCCTATCCTATGAACAGGACATAAGTTTAAATCTTGGGACAACACTTTGAAGTACAGGATACATTATCTATGCATTATATGACACTTATGAGTAGCAGGTAGATTAAGATATGGAGCACACAGAGAACAGTAACAGACTATACCTAGCAGGAGAATTAGCAGTACAGTCTCTCTAACTTGTCACACGGTTTCAGAATGATGCAACACAGCTTCAACACTTGGCAATGCTGACTCTGCAATTTAGCAACACTGTCTCAGCTCATCAGCCCTTGCAGGATTAAGTTACAGTCTCTTTGCCTACTCAGCAGGCCTGGTGTGGCTTTGTGGACACACTCGACAGTTCACAATTGTGTCTCTTTAGTCGTCTTTCTCTGTTTCTCAGCAATATAGCAGGTGAACAACTGGAGCTCCCTTAACTCGATGGTTGGGATTAACTGGGCACTATCAACTTTAATTAGGAGGTTCTAGGGCTTTTTTGTAGCACACAACTTCAGACTTCATCCAAACTATCTTCAGCAGTCTCCAGGGTTTTTCTCTTATGGTTCATGACTCAGGCTCCACCACACCTTGCACAGAACTCTCCTACTTGCTTGCCACAACCCACAAAACCCAATTTGCATGCCACACCCCACCATTTGTACCAAACACAGGCAACACTCTACAGGGTGAGATATGCCCTATCATTTATCCAACAGATACAAATGCAATGCCCAGCACAGTGACCGGTTATGTTCAATGTGACTGGGATGAAGACCACCCCCATATTGTCCATGGGGGACAGTGTCCACCAAACTACACATTTGCATAATAAACAAGAGCAGTTGTGCACTAAACAGCAGAAATAATAATGTTTACTTGACTACCCAAAGTTCTTCCGAGCGGGCAGGTACTCGTTAAGGACAATACTCGCTCAAGTAATTGCCCTTAGCGAGTATGCTCGCTCATCTCTATCTGGAACGCTCTACCCCAAAGCTTCTGGACAATTCCCGATGCACAAAATTTCAGCCGCGCCTTAAAAACGCACCTTTTTAAGGAGGCATACTAAATTCCCTAACCAAGTCCCCTGCTCCTCCCTATGGCTCCCCACACCTTCCACCCTGCCTATCACATACGACCTCTACCCCTGCACCTCCTTACCTCCTCACCCTGTTTACCACCCCCACCCCATTTGTTTCAAACTGATTGTATGTGACATGTAATTTGTTGTATTGGCTGCATTTTCCTATGCTTGAAAGCACTGCAGAATAAGTGGGCACTGTAACAATAAAGATTATTATTATTATATGGGCCACGGCTTAATCAAGGTTGGTGGAGCCCCCTGGGCAAAATATTTGGAAGGGGTCTGCTTCCCAGTGCCAGATTGTAAGGGAGATGAAAATGTTAACTTTGTGTAGTCAAGTAAACATTATTATTTCTGCTTTTTAGTGCACAACTGCTCTTGTTTATTATGCAAATGTGTAGTTTGGTCGACACTGTCCCCCATGGACAATATGGGAGTGGTCTCCATCCCAGTCACATTGAACATAACCGGTCACTGTGCTGGGCATTGCATTTGTATCTGTTGGATAAATGATAGGGCATATCTCACCCTGTAGAGTGTTGCCTGTGTTTGGTACAAATGGTGGGGTGTGGCATGCAAGTTGGGTTTTGTGGGTTGTGGCAAGCAAGTAGGAGAGTTCTGTGCAAGGTGTGGTGGAGCCTGAGTCACGAGCCTCAGTCATGAGTATGCTCGCTTATCTCTAGTTCCAGAGGATGGGTGCTGCTCTGGTGAAGCCCTGTAAGTGAGCATGTGAGGCTCGTATGAGTAACACTAAAGGTGTTTGACTCAGCCAACAATTATGTCATATCTATTGCTAGTTTCAGACTTGTAGACTGGTCATGAATGATATTTGTGTTTATCATGCTAAGTAATGAATAGTTAATATTTAATTTTGTTATTTCAGCATGAACCAGCGTCCTAAAAAATATAAACTGTTCCTATAAATAGGTGTTTTAAACTTTTTTTTTTGCCCCAGACTTTCCATATAAGGTCCCTAAAGTCACATAAGGTATCCCGTTTCATTGCACAATAGCATGCCACAATCAAAGAGGAAACAACACCAAATATTCAAAACATTGAAACATTTTTTTTCCAAATGTATCATAATTTTATAAACATACACAAGAAACCACTTGATCCCAGACAGGCGGGGAAGCTGCTGCCAGGAAGTTTTTTCTGCAATCCTTTTAATCAGACCATTTCGTGTTTACAGAGTGGATGGGGTTCATGTGAAGAGCATTGCTTACACCACAAATGTTAGTAAACATACATTGCTAAATTAGTTTTTGTCATTCAAAATGCTTTGCAGAATCTCAACGGGCATTAAGGCTAAATCTTAGTATTTCTTGTCTTGTAGGACTAAGCCGTGACTCTAACAGTGACCAATAGTTCTGGTTTAAGACTATCACCTGTAAACACTGTGTGTTGTATGTTTGACTTCTCCTGCTCTGTCAAGTCTATGATATTCAGTTTTTTTTGCATTTTTTTTCTGCTTCTCAAAAAGCAGGTTGACAAATATAGGCACAGTTATTGTCCCATTTGTGGTATCCCACTGTTTGAATGTACTTTTCCTTAACCCCTTAAGGACCAAGGTGTTTTAGTCCTAAAGGACCAGACACTTTTGGGGGATTTGTCCTATGTGGTGGTTTTACTGCTCTTTTTTTATCTTCAGCTACCCAAATTATTTTTGCTGAGTTTTTTGGCATGACATATAGGGCTCTTTTTTGAATATCTTCATAACTTTCTCGACTTTTTTCCCGTTTTTTTAGTTTTATTAGGGGTAAAAAGCTAAAAAATCTATTTTTTTACATTTATAGTTTATTTTTAAAATGGATATATTTACACTAAAATAAAGTACATGGATGTGTTCCCGATTGTGTTTCAGCCATTTTGATATATATGTGTATAGTCTCGGATTACAGGGTATTTGGCAACAGTTCAGGTTGGCGTCGGTGGTCGGTCATGTAATCAAAGAATGGTAGAGTTGGAAGGGACCTCCAGGGTCATCTGATCCAACCCCCTGCTCAGTGCAGGATTCACTAAATCATTCCAGACAGATGTCTGTCCAGCCTATGTTTGAACACTTCCATTGAAGGAGAACTCACCCCCTCCCGTGGTAACCTGTTCCACTTATTGATCACCCTCACTGTCAGAAAGTTTTTTCTAATATCTAATTTGTGTCTCCTCCTTTCAGATTCATCCCATTGCTTCTAGTCTTTCCTTGTGCAAATGAGAATAGGGCTGATCCCTCTGCACTGTGACAGCCCTTCAGATATTTGTAGACAGCTATTAAGTCTCCTTTCAGCCTTCTTTTTTTGCAAGCTAAACATTCCCAGATCCTTTAACTGTTCTTTATAGGACATGTTTTGCAGACCGCTTACCATCTGGGTAACTCTTCTCTGAACTTGCTCCAGTTTGTCTATGTCTTTTTTAAAGTGGGGTGCCCAGAAATGGACACAGTATTCCAGATGAGGTCTGACTAAGGAAAAGTAGAGGGGGATAATTACCTTACGTGATCTAGACTATACTTCCCTTAATACATCCCAGAATTGTGTTTGCTTTTTTGGCTGCTGCATCACATTGTTGACTCATGTTCTGTCTATGATCTATTAGTATACCCAAGTCTTTTTCACATGTGCTGCTACTTAGCTCAATTCCTCCCATTATATATGTGCGTTTTTCAATTTTCTTGCCCAGATGTAGGACTTTGCATTTCTCCTTGTTAAATACCATTCTGCTGTTCGCTGCCCCCTGTGCAAGGTTTTCTAGATCTTTTTGAATACTCTCTCTTCCCTAGTGTTAGCTATCCCTCCTATCTTTGTGTCATCAGCAAATTTGATCAGTTTCCCATCAACTCCCTTCTCCAGATCATTCTCCAGGTCATTTTCTTTAAATATATAGTTTATTTTGTAATTTCATTTGAGAATTTTTTTAGTTACTTCTTTAACATCTATGTCCCCCATGGCATCATGTAAGACCTCTAGGGGTCATCAATATTGTCTAAATTTTTATACCTCCACTCTTTTTCACTGTACCTGGGGCATCAATAGGAGCCCCAGTTACAGGGAAAAACATCAGTAGTCACTAATGGCCCATCTACACGGGATGATTATCATTCAGAGTTTTTCAAATTTCCATGATCCTGCGAGAATTTGAACGATAGCTGTACCATGTAAATGCATGCAGAGAGGGAATGACTGAGCGAGAGTTGTTCAGTTGTTTAATTTCTGCATGCAGAAAACTGAACCAAGAGCTATTCAGTGTAAACAGCAGTCCCTCAGTTCTGAATGACTGTCTGCTTACAGTTACTAGAGGCGGGCAGAGGAAGAATGCTCCCCCTCCATGCTGACCGCATTCTGAGTGATGCCAACAATACTCGCTCCTGTGTAACCGCACAGAAGCGAGCTTTACTGGGACATACTGTCTGCCATCGTATCCCTGACAGCTTGTCTGTGTAAATGGGTCTTAACAGAGCTGATCTGGGTCTGTAAGACCCTGCTGCTCTTACTGTGGCAGGAGGCACCCAGCGGTCACGTGATCATCAGGTCGAATATCGGAAAAAACACTTTTTCATTCTCTTGACACTTCATAGAACTCTTTGAGTGCTATGTAGCCTGTAAAAGAGAAGACAGAAGCAGTTAAAAACCTCTTCTGCCTTCTCCTCTGGGTCCTCAGCTATGACTAACTGCCGAGGTCCCGATCTGCTCCTGCTTGATTGCCGGAACAGAATCTTTAATCCCATGCCATAATTTTACTATTGTCCTTAGTTAAAGCCCAGGACCAAGCACCGTAAATTTCCCGTGCTTAGTCCTTAAGTGGTTACAAAACATTTAATACAGAGAATTAGAAATTCAACTTAATCATGCACACAGTCATAATATAGCCCTTCAATACCTTTTCAGTTATACAAAGCCATATTAGGACAGCCATAAACCTCTATGGGGCCCTATTGTACATCTGTATGAATCACATTTTCATATGGAGGCATTCACAAGTTTTTTTTTGTTGATTTCCATATAAATCTGGTTGAGAAAAATAATTGTGCTCCATCAGATACTTTCTGCAATAAAATTATGTTTGCCTTAATGGGATTATCCAACAATAATAAATTTATCACCTATATACAGCCCAATAGTAATGAATAACATGGTGGTCACATACCGGTGGATTCAGGGCGCGCTGTTTTCATAATCATGGGGCGTTCCATTAGTCAGACTCTCAGGGGTCAATTATTTATTACCATTCTGTGGACAGGCGCTAAATGATTTGTCGCAACATGCACAATGGCCACAAATGTGTAGTATAGGGACCAAAGGGGCTTTTTTCTGCCACCATATGGTGTTCTGCAGACAACTCTGTCATGGGCATGAGGTTAAGGCCTTAAGATTTATACCTCTATATTGAATTATCACATATATGACTTACATTGTTGCACCCGTTATACACGGGTTACAGGAGTTGTCCCATGAAAAGAACACTGGAACCCCCACTGATCATGAGAAAAGCGGTCCTGATTGTCCATTAATGGATGGAGTATTGTTCACACATGCTTGCTACCACTCTATTAATTTCAATGGTACTGCCAGAGATATCCAAGCGGTCCTATAAAAGTGAATGGAGTGGTAGTACACACGCAAGATCTCATTGCCAGATATTCGGGGCCCCTGTTCTTGTTTCCCCGGCAATCGGATCCCAACCAATCATATAATTATCCCCTATACTGTGGATGGGGACAAATCCTTTTTGTGAGACAATCCCTTTAAAGAAGATCTCTCACCAGGACAACTCTTTTTAAAGTAAGATATTTATTAGATGTTAGAATATTATCCTAGTGGGCACTGATCTACGTTTTAATGGCCCCCAAGAGGTACTAAAGCATCTTTCTGATGACGCAAGAGCAAGCCTATCAGGTGATTCCTCTCAGTCAGTCACGGACATTGGGATGAGCGGTTTAGTCATGTTCCAAAATGGACTTTTTTTGTGTGTTTAGCTGGTATTAGATTGAAATATGTTAATCTACACACCTACACGAAGCAGCCGGGTCTATGAAATGCAAGTACTAATAGCCTGTTTTTTGTAAAGCAGGAAACTCTCTTGCAGCTGCTGAGCGTAAAATGTTAACAGCCTTATTTTCCTTGTCTTGATAAGCCGAAAAATGTAATTATTGATGTTAGTTCTCCGACATCCTTCACATCTGCTACAGTATCAATCAGAATGCTGAGAAAAGGCCAATTTTTATGCCTGGCCAATCTCATCTATCAAACCATTAACTGAATCTTTATATAAAGGGTAACACAGACTACCTGCAGTCAGATCGTATTATGTTAATAGACATGATTGTGCACATGATACTGGCAGGGTCTCGTAATGTGAAGTGGGAATATCTCTCCAAGCTCCTCTCGTTTCATTTAAAGAGATTGTAAAGGAGTTGTCTGCAATTTTTTTTTTACCATTGATGATCTATCCTGAAAATATGACCTATTGGGGTGCCTTGAGGACTGGAGTTGGGAAACACCAGGATAGGTCATCAATAGCTGATGACCCGGACAACCCTAGGAGTGCAGTGATGGAAAATTGTGTTTTTGCTGGATTGTTTCTTTAGTATTACTAGTGAATAATGCTGACGGGATGTTGTGTTTTAATTTCTAGAGAATGCCAGACAGAGGCAAGATGGGGTGGTGAGCAACTCGATTATATATTTCACAGAAGATCCTCCAGAGCTTCCAGCTAATAGCCCTCATCCTTTGAAACTGAGACGCATTCTGAACCTAAGCCCATTTACTGTCACTGATCACACGCCAATGGAGACTGTGGTGGACATCTTTAGAAAACTTGGATTGAGACAATGTCTTGTGACCCGGAGTGGGTAAGAATAATTTAAAGTGGATTTTAAGCTTTTAATTTACAATATTGATTAAATATTATACTATATAACCCTCCCTCTTGCTCACAAATATTATACTATATAACCCTCCCTCTTGCTCACCCCATATAAAGATACCTTTACAGAGTTAACCCATATATATAGAAAACACAGGATCCATCATTCACAATAGAAGATGATCACAGCTTTTCTATTCCCCCTCCCTGCACAATGTCCTCCACATATGTTACAGAGCATACCTAGAACACTCTCCCAAAGAAGTCAATAGGTCCCCTCCTTTCCATTGTGTGAATGGCCCATGAAGCTGCTGTAAAGCATATCTTCAAATTCTGTTAAATGTATCTCAGGCAAGATGGTCACTCCCATAGTCATTTCCAGACAACAGACTAAAAAATTCTACAATCCGAAAATAAAAACAGATTAGAAAAATGGAAAATGTTTCACTATCTGGTTTTAATTACAAAAAAAAAATATAAGTGTTGCATGCCTTTTTATTTATTATTAAGAACCCTTGAGAACAATAATTTGGTCTGTCTCCATTTACTCCCTCAGTGATGTTCTACATATATTTTTACAGCGGTTTTACCTGTAATTTTTTTTTCAAATTGCACCAACTAGATAGGCCTCATTCACATGAGCGTTGTTTTGCATGTGCATATTTGAGCACAAATCCGCACGTCCATGCACATGCCAAAACACGCGTGAACGAAGCTGCCTGCCTATTACTGTCAATGGGGCCGCGCTGCTGCCGGCGGCCCCATTGAAAGCAATAGGATGCTGGCACCCTCACAGTGATTTTCGAGGAAGGGCTTTAAATAGAAGTCCTTCCCTGAAAATCATTCCTAGCTGTAGTAAAAAATAAAAAAATATATATATACCTACCTCTCCATTGCTGCTGGGGCTCAGACACGTCTAGCCGCTTGGTCTCCAGCACCGTAATGAAGTTCTTTCAGCAGCCGGGGATTTAAAATCCCCGCCTGCTGAAAGAGCTGCGTCTGATTGTCTGAGAACTCAGCCATTCATTGAATGGCAGTTGGTCACAGCTCTCAGCCAATCCCAGGCAGCAATTGGCCATTCATTGAATCCAATGAATGGCCGCATTGGCAACAGCGGCAGCCCTATTAAAAAGCAATAGCAGAACATCACTATCCTCTGTCACAGCTGTGGCAGGGGGTTCTTTACTCCCCGTGGGAAGTCCCCTTGTCACTGAACACTGTGACAGTGCTGTCACAGGATTCAGTGATGAGGGACTCCCCGCGGGGGAATATTTACGTGCAGCATGGACCTTTGTGGTGCACGCATGTCCTATGTTTTACAGGTGCGCGCGTTTTCACACCTGTAAAACACGGACATGTGAACACACCATAGGGAATCAATAGTTCTAATAGATGCTTGGTTTTGTGCGCACGTATGTACACACATAAACACGCTCATCTGAATGAGGCCTAATTTAGATACAATTAGTATAAAGTTTATTAAAACTACTGTCTCAGTCTTTCTCACGTTTTCTTGATGAAGAACTACTGGCCTGAAACATTGCCTGTTTTGCGATGTCAATAGTACTTTAATTAAAACTTTATACTAATTGCATCTCCATTAGTTTGTACTGCCCTTCTCTGTCATATACTATTCTGGGTCTTGGACAGTTAAGCCCTCTGGGGGTTACCCCTCTATCCCTGAGGTTCTGAGTGTGTTCTACCATCAACTAGAATCTTTTTATCCGCCATTTAAAGGGAAAGTGTAATAAAAAATGACCTATTACATAAATTACATTTTTGTGTTAAACATATTTTTCAAATTATTTTTTTATGATTTTTGTTTTTACATTTTCGGTCACAAAGTCATCTCACTGAAAGGTAACAGCTATATGTAGATAATACAGGATGCAACATTCCCAAGAGATATAAGCTGTGACTATCTGCTCCCCTCCCTGAAAAATGACCTCCTGCACAGCTCACAGAGCATGTCTAGAACAGTCTCCCATCCAAGTTAATGGGTCCCCTCCTGTCCATTGTGTGAATGGCCTATGAAGATGCTGTAAAGCATATCTCTAAATGCTGCTAAATGCAACTCAGGAACGATGGCCGCCCCCATAGTCATGTATAGACAGCAGAATAAAAAAATCTAAAATCAGAAAATAAAAGCAGATTAGAAAAAGGGAATATGCTGTACTGTCTGGTTTTAATTAGTAAATAAAATATAGATGACATATTCCCTTTAAGCGGTTTTTTTTGCAAGTCAAAAAGCCACAAAAAGCGTGAAGGAAGGAGTCTACAAGAATGTTTGTCCTTTTTTTAGCAGACATAATCATTCCATCATTTCATAAGTAAATTTGTTATAATTTCTAGACCTTTCATAAGTAATTCATGCATATAAGAGAGAACCTAACTAGAGATGAGCGAGCACCAAAATGCTCGAGTCCTCGTTATTCGAGTCGAGCTTTTCATAAAATTTGAGAACTTTATTCGAGTAACGAACCCCATTGACTTTAATGGGAGACTCAAGCATTTTTGTATGTGACCTGCCGGTTGTCAAGCTTTTTTTTTTTTTCTCTCTCTTTCTCTCTCTCCCAAGCCAGCCACAAACCCAGAAACTAGCGTTGACGTGCGCAGCGTCGCAGTGGAAAGGGGTCAAATCTGGGGCGGGGTTGAACACGGCTTGATGCTCGTTCGAGTAACGAGCACCATCGAGTATGCTAATACTCAAACGAGCATCAAGCTCGGCAGAGTACGTTCGCTCAAATGTAAACCTAAACCAAGTCTGCAGATTTGGAAGCTGAATTATGTCTTATTTTATAACTAGAGATGAGCGAACGTACTCGATCGAGCATCATTTTTTGAGTAACTGCCTAATCGGGCAAAAAGATTCGGGGCCGCCAGGGGTGAGTGTGGGGTTGCAGGAGGCTGACAGGGGCAAGCAAGAGAGAGTTCCCCCGGTTCCCCCCTGCTACCCTGCTGCTCCACCCCCCGAATCTTTTCGCCCGAGTAGGCAGTTACTCGAAAAAAGCGATGCTCGATCGAGTAATTGTCCTAAACGAGCACGTTCGCTCATCTCTAGTTATAACCCTTGATTTTAGCTGATTTTTGCTTCCAGGTCTACATAGTACTACTTTATTGCACCCTCAGTATAAAGCACAATCTCTTTCACTCATGTTCTGAGCTTCTGGCAGATGTTATAAAGTGGAAACCTTCTGTATACTCAGAAGTAACCAAGCTGCTTATAAAAGTATCTCGCATTTCGAATGGCAAAATGCTAATAAGAAGCTTCAATTAAAAAAGGAGGCAGCTGAGTTTCCTAAATGTTTCAGCACATTCCTTGTAGGAAGCATTAACACCTATGTTATTGTGAAACTTACCACCCTTCACATACCCTAGGGGGCCATCTTAATTAAAATATATTTATATTTTGTTTTTTTAGAAGGTTTCCGAAAACGCAGTGTATGACCTGCCATGTAAGTGTTGATTGTAAGAAAGCACAACTCTAACGTGCGCGGTCATTTCAGCGCCACATCTGCTCGAATTTCCCCAGTCCAAATGGAAATGAATAAATAACACATCATGTCTTTTTCTTCTCATTTCGCACTGTTTTATGGAAGCGCGGAGACAGATTTTGTGTGATTTACTGGGGCCACGTGCACAGTAAAATGAAATGTAGTGAACTGTTTTCTAATGACCTTTCATGTCTTGTTCCTGGTTCTTTCCTGCAGGAGGCTTCTGGGTATTATAACGAAAAAGGATGTTTTAAGACACATGGCTCATTTGGCAAATCAAGACCCAGAATCCATTATGTTCAACTAGACCGTAGATTGCGTATGTGAGGAACGTTCTGCAAAACGTCTGGATGAGCATGGAATCTTTTTTCTCTTGTTCTACCAACGTGGAAGAGCACAAGTAGAGATCTTATCATAGCGGACATTAAGGAACTGTAACAAGCCTCACCCGGGAACGTATGAGCAGAAGCATAACAGTGTAAAATAATGGTCACTCAAGATGTTCCATTTGGGTTTGACTATATTGCATGTATTTGAGTGGATGTGAATTTCTCACCAACATATTGAGAATTTCAAAGCGTTTTCTAATTCGACCAAGTATTACGAAGAGATGAAGACTGGTGTAAGGTGGGCACATAAACCCTCAGGCCATGTGAAATATATGGGAAGAGAATAACAGCCTCTGTATAACTTCTCCGTCCGCCAGGCTGTGACTTAGCAGTATGTTTTCGAGAACCCATCGTCTGAGAGTCTTTTTCCTCTTCTCTTAGTCTTTTCTTCAGGTTGTACGTTTTTGTAAAGAGAGAAGAGTTTGTGTGGGATCTTCTGATCACATTGTGCCGAGCGGACTATACATTATTTTGCGAAAAAAATTTATTCGATGCACTAATTTGCTTTTCGTCTAAGGAACTTCTTTGTATTTTGCACAAATAGTTAAGGAATCTTATATATTAATTTAGTTGGAGACTAAACAATCTCAGGTCAGTGGGAAGGAGGCAAGAGTTGGTCAGAGTTTAGATGTTTGCTTGACTCTAACCAGCGTGAGGCAAGTTTCAGATGAGTGTATTGTCACACGTCTGTAATGCGGATGTGTTATAGAAAAATTACAACCATATGAAATCAGTATTTCATCAGTATTTGCCTCCATAGTTGCTGTCATTGCTTGTATTTTCTACTGGCCAAATACCATATCAGTATTTTCCCGATACAAAATAATACCAATGAATGCCAATATGGAGGCAGAACCAATCAAAATGAGGGCATGCTGCATTTTTAAAACATAGCACTGAAAAATATGGCCATGTGAATCGATACATAAATTTACATTAGCTCCTTATCACGGTCTATAAAATACGGACCAAATCTAGAATAAAAAGACGTTCATATAAAAGCGCCCTAGCAAGAATGAACATGCTTTCAATATCTGGGCCCGGCACTGATCATTCTGACAATGCCCCTACAATTCATTGTCTCATTAGAAATACTGCAACCCCTATCAGTATTAAGCCTCCTAACACTTCTGTTTACCAATAGTGTTCAAGTAAAGCAAAATAGTCCCACTGTAAGGGACCCACAGAATGGTGACACTTGCCAATTTCTTTTGTTAGTGCAGGACTCTTCTATCCATTTTAGTAAAGTTATCAAGTAATGTTTTAACTAATGAAAGGGGTACTGCTAGAGTGCCCCCATAACAAAAGCTGTAATGCCCCTCTAAGATGTCATCCATAATACCATGATTAAAGGAATTTTTCATGGAACATACTATTGAGAACCTATCCCTAGGATAGGTCATCAATAGATTTTTGGCTGGGATCCACTACTTGGGACCCCAGCTGATTAGCTGATCAGGCGCCCACTGTCAGTACTGCTACACACAAGAGTCGGAGCAGAAGCCGCTGCTCTGTCCCCTGTGTAGTGGCAGGTGCTTGTAACTGCAGATTCAGCTCCCATTGATTTTAATGAGAGCTGCACCTATAGTTACAAGTGCCAGCCATTACAAAGGGTTAGGAGCAGAAGCTTCTGTTCCGACCCCTGTGTATCCCGGGATTGACAGCAGGTACCTAATCAGCTGATTGGCTGGGGTCCTGAGCGACGATCACAGACGATCAACTACTGATAACCTACCCCGGGGATAGATTATGAATAGTATGTTCCCAGGAAAACCCCTTTTAGACATCTAAAGTGTCCTGATAAGAGCTAGTGATACTGTCCTATAACTGTGCCAACCTCAATGATGCCGTAACAGCCACCCATATTACCTCATAACTGTTCTATCCATAGTGCTCCCATAACTGAGCCAGACACAGCACCTACATTCGAATATTTACAGTGCCTCAATAATGATGACCACATTATCCCTATAATGACAGTCAGTGTGCCCCAATAATAACTGCAGCAAAGCTCTAATGACATCATCAGAGCCCCATAACAACAGCCCACATAACAATGTAAACCAAACTGATAAAAGCTCTAATATAGGTGAATTAGCCCAGTGGTATATATTGTATAAGTGTAGGCTGCGGCAATATACACTGAGGCAGGTTTATAAAAGACCAATTGTCTTTGCAGTCCATGCAAGTAGTCACGGCACAGCTTTCATTGTGTATTCTGTCCTTAAGAAACCAAAGCTGAGCTGTGATTGGTCGTTCTGGGCAACAAAGACTGTTTTCCTCTTAGGGTATGTTCACACTTTGCCGATTTTGTCTAGGATTTTGGCGCAGATCTGCAGCAGATTTAACCCCTTCAATTTGAGTTCAATTAAAAGGGCGAAATTTGCTACAGACCTGCACCAAAATCTGCAACAGAATTCGCAGCAAATGAACAACGTGTGAATGCACCCTACACATAGCAGAAAGGAAAACTCCGCAGCAAATTCTACAGCATTTCCGCATCCAAAATAGAATTAAAATCTGCTGCATGACAGTAGTTGATTTTGGAAGACACAGCTCTCCCTTCACCTCCAAAGTCTTTGTGCTATCAGTGCTTCCCGAAATCCAGTGGCTTGTAGTGAGCGCCACTGGGCAGCCGATGCCAAAGTTGTGGCATCACCTGACAGCAGCACTGCGCTCACTAGAGGCCAATGGGTGCTGGGAAATGCTAACCACACAAAAACTTCGAAGGTGAAGGAAGAACTGTATCTTCTGAAATCAGCTGTAGACACGCACCAGATTTCGAGTCAAAACTCACATCAATGGTGCAAATTTTCAACCTATTTTGGAGGTGGAAATGCTGCAGAATTTGCTACAGGAATTACGTAGCATTTCCTCTACTTGTAAACATACCCTTAGACTGTTTTTAATAATCTGCCCCAAAATTGACTTGCTCTTTGGGTAACCAGTTGACCACCATCTCAGTATATATTGTTAGATGTGCATAATGGGTCAAAGAAAAATCTCTCTACACAAGAGTCTTGTATTAGGTTCCTCACAGCTTGGGAAGACGAAATGGAAGATTGTTCAAGAAGTCATGTATATAAGACAAGAGAGAAAATATACAGGAACATGAAAAAATTCTAAATAAGATGTTATTTATGCACTGAATTTTGGGGGAAATATTAAGTAGCATGTGACCGTAGGCTTTAATGTAACATTAGATTAGATGGGATTTGCTGTGTAGGCTGTAGGACAATAGCTGTTCTGTGCTCTACAATGACTATGGTCTGTATGAAGGTTTGTAGCCGGAGTGTCCGCATCAGTGGTTATGTACATCCGGACAGGCATACAGACGTGAAGGCATACTATATACACTATCTATAAACTTTTCCTACACTTTCAGATAATTGATATTTTGCTTAGTTATTGGTTAAATTTGGTTGTTATTTTAATTCAGTTAATTCTCTAAGCAGCTTTTTCTGATCGGGTGTTTGTATGCTTTCTATCCTGACATGAGACAGGTCTATGTTCTGCCTATTAGAACGATCTCAAAAACAGATGATTATGATGATATGACTAAAAGAACACCAATAAAAATAAAACTGGTTGGACTTCCCAATGCTCCAAAATGTCTGTGCCATGTATCTAACTGCTATGGTGCCCTGCTGATAAGAGGACCTGCTGGTATGTTGTAGCTCCTCTACAAGGTAAGCAATCACACCCATAGTCATGCTCCCAGATAGAGCCAAAGGCCACATAAGGACCTGTTCACATTAAGTCTTTTTGTTTCCGATTCTCAAATACACTGACGTACAGGTTAAACGTGTCCATAGGCTCCATTGTTTAGAGAGTGCAAAAAAAGATATGGAATAACCATTCCCCCACACAGCCCATTAAAAAAACATATAAGTTGAGCATGCACTATTTTTTTTCCAGCATAGTCGCCTATGGGTGACTGTATGGCACTTGTGACAGGGTTCCGTTAAATGGACAATATTAACCCTTTCCAATCCAATTTGTATCCCCGTTTTCCTAGGGGGCTTACTCTTTTTCTGCCGTTATACAATGGCGCTATCTGCTGGCTAAAGCCAGTACTGCATGAGGTGACACGTTGGATAGGCTCCGACAGCAGAGAGGCTGGCAATATACAGTAAGAGAACCCCGACGGATGTCTTCCAACATCGGAGCTGTACAGCCTTAAATCATAATGTCTTTAGACGTCAGACAGTGGATTGGAAAGGGTTAAAGCCTATGGATGACAGATGCTACTGCTTAAAATATATAACAACCCCAAACTTAATATCCAAGATAGGACTGCAGAAATTATCATTAAAAATTTTTATTGAAAATTACATATATAATAAAAACATTTTAAAAACAGAACATGGAGGAAATGCAGCATCAGGCTCATATTAATCACAATAGGCACAACCAAGCCCAATGTCATGCACATAATAAAGTGTTACCATGTAACCGAGAGTCTGGAAATCCTTGTGTCCTGATGCGTACGACCCTGGACGAAGCTAAGGGCGAAACGAGGATTTCCAGACCCTCGGTCACATTGTAACACTTTATTATATGCATGACATTGAGCTTGGTTGCGCTTATTGTGGTTAATATGAGCCTGATTTTCTTTGGGAACTTCTTATATGTGTCACCCGCGGTAATGTATTTCCTTATGTATTGAGGCTGCATTTTCTTTATGTTCTGTCTAGTAAATGTTTTTATTATATATGTAATTTTCAATGAATAACTTTTCCATGATAATTTCTGCAGTTCTGTCTTAAGTTTAGGGTTGTTAGATTGGTTGACATGTGGGACTGACATTTTTGGTGAGATTATAGCTGTCTTCATATAGGTTTCATACTTAACATATGTCTCCGGAGCTTTTTCCAGCATACATTTTAAATGAAGACACAAATGGGATGTGAACGAGCCTTAGAAGACTCCAGTAGTAAATAATGGCCCATGGTAGGGGAACCCTTTTACAAATTTTGCATTGGGATCCAGTTACACAACCGCCTTCAACCTACAGTGTATATTATGATGAAGCTACAGGAAGAATCATAAGGAGTGATCAGTGAAGTAGGCACTTTCTGCTAAAAAAAAAGAAGGGGTATCGTTTCTCCTTAGGGAGATCACCTAGAAGATGTGAGGAGACTTATAAGGTCATCCATGCTCCTCTGGGAAATATGCAAATTGGAAGATGGAACATCTCCCTAAGGATAAACAATATTGTTCCAGCTTCCCATTTGTATATTTTCCAGAGGAGCTTGCATGGCCTTATAAGTCTCCTCACACACCTTCTGGGTGCTCTCCTTAAGGAGAAACGATACCCTTCCTAACTCACATCTATAGGCCTCTCACTAGCTAAGCCAGAAATCTGCTGCACACTGATGAGGGCAATCTTTCTCAAATAGCTGTCTGTGTATGGTTATCTTCTCTTTATGGAGAAGATTCTGGCTTTGGCTCACAATTCTCAGTCATTGTTACCAGGCTTGTTAGAAAGTCTGACATTGACTTCCAGGAATGCTGTCTTCCAATAGGTGGCGCCACAGAGGTATTGTTCCATCTTGACATTTGCATATTTCCTAGAGAAACATGGAAAGCCTTATAAGTCTCCTCACACCTTGTAGGTGCTCTCCCTAAGGAGAAACGATACCCTTCCTGAACGAGATAAAAAAAATAACGTCAGTACTTGTGGCAATGTCACTATAATGACATATAACACCAATAGGGTGGTGTGTGGAGAACCTGTTCTTATCCCTCTCCCAATTCCCCTGTGCACTACACTCTATTTTTTCTAATCCTATTATTTTATTGGTGTGAATGTATCGTTGTGCCACACATATTTCTGAGTACGATAGTATGGATGGTATATTTACCAGTTTTATGTACACTATATTGAACAGCTCCAGACACATTTTCTGTAGAGCTCCCTGATTAATCAGTACATACACAACTCTAGAGTCCCTACAGTCATTGGTGATTACAAAGAATTCTTATGGAGACAAAATTGCACTCCAACCATCCACTACCACAGAACCTGAATGCAAGCATTGCACAGCTGCTTACTAGAGATGAGCGAGCACCAAAATGCTCGGGTGCTCATTACTGGGGACGAAATTATCGCGATGCTCGAGGGTTCGTTTCGAGTAACGAACCCCATTGAAGTCAATGGGCGACCCAAGCATTTTTGTATATCGCCGATGCTCGCTAAGGTTTTCATTTGTGAAAATCGGGGCAATTCAAGAAAGTGATGGGAACGACACAGCAACGGATAGGGCAGGTGAGGGGCTACATGTTGGGCTGCATCTGAAGTTCCCAGGTCCCACTATTAAGCCACAATAGCGGCAAGAGCCCCCCCCCCCCCCGCACTGTCAGCATAAAGATCGTTCTCCTCTGCCACAGCAGTAACAGCTGTGGCAGAGAAGAACGATGTTAGCCCATTGAATTCAATGGAGCCGGCAATACAGCAGGTTCCACTGAAAGCAATGGGCTGCCGGCGTGCGCGGGATGAATTGTCGGGAAGGGCTTAAATATAGAAGCCCTTCCCTGCAATTCATCCAGAAATGTGTAAAAATAAAAAAATATACCGTATATACCGGCGTATAAGGCGACGGGGCGTATAAGACGACCCCCCAACTGTCACCTTATACGCCGGGAATACAGCGGAGCAAAAAATAAAAATCATTACTCACTTCCCCCGGCGTTCTGCGGCGCTGCTGCAGGATGTCGCTCCCTCCTGGTCCCTGGCAGAGCATTGCTTTCTGGACACAGGGCTTGAAATCCCCGCCTCCAGAAAACACACGTGCCTTCAGCCAATCACAGCCAATGACAATGATGTCATTGAATGGCTGTGATTGGCTGACGGCGTGTGTTAGCTAATCACAGTAGCTACTGTGATTAGCTAACACACGCCGTCAGCCAATCACAGCCATTCAATGACATCATTGTCATTGGCTGTGATTGGCTGAAGGCACGTGTGTTTTCTGGAGGCGGGGATTTCAAGCCCTGCGTCCAGAAAGCAATGCTCTGCCAGGGACCAGGAGAGAGCGACAGCCTGCAGCAGCGCCGCAGAACGCCGGGGGAAGTGAGTAATGATTTTTTTTTTTTGGCACTTTCTTTTTTTTGTATTACCGGCGTATAAGACGACCCCCGACTTCAGAGCAGATTTTTCGGGGTTCAAAAGTCGTCTTATACGCCAGTATATACGGTATATACTTACCTTGTCCCGGCAGACAGGGTTCAGCGCGGCCGGCCTACAGTGGGTGTGAAGGGGGTGTGAGTCAGACCTGCCCCCTGATTGGCTCAGCGCTGAGTCTGACTCACACCCCCTTCACACCCACTGCCGGCCGCCGCGGCTGAACTCCGTCTGCCGGGACAAGGTAAGTATATATATATATATATATATATATATATATATTTGTATTTTAACACATTTCTGGATGAATTGCAGGGAAGGGCTTATATATTTAAGCCCTTCCCGACAATTCATCCCGCGCACGCCGGCAGCCCATTGCTTTCAGTGGAACCTGCTGTATTGCCGGCTCCATTGAATTCAATGGGCAAACATCGTTCTTCTCTGCCACAGCTGTTACAGCTGTGGCAGAGAAGAATGATTTGTCTTCTATATGTTCTCAATGGGGTCGGCGCTGCTGCCACCGGCCCCATTGAGCGCATATAGAGAAGAGAACAGGAATCGCAGATCGCAGATAGGTGCGATCTGCGATTTCTATGGCCTAAGAAGGACCGTTGGGGTTCTTGAAGCCTAAAATCACTCCTAATGCTCTCCCTATAGCAGCTCCGGCATCAACAGCACTTTCCCTGAACTATGTCAGAATGCATCTGTGGCGAGCCGCAGGCTGGCAGATTTTAATACTCGGGTGACACCTGATCTCGCCAGCCACTCACTGCAGGGGGGTGGTATAGGGCTTGAACGTCGCAGGGGGAAGTTGTAATGCCTTCCCTGTCTTTCTATTGGCCAGAAAAGCGCGCTAACGTCTCAGAGATGAAAGTGAAAGTAACTCGAACATCGCGTGGTACTCGTCTCGAGTAACGAGCATCTCGAACACCCTAATACTCGAACGAGTATCAAGCTCGGACGAGTACACTCGCTCATCTCTACTGCTTACAATAGAAATGCTCCCCTTCAGGCTAGTGGAAACAGACACCTTCTGCAATGTGATGGTTCATGCTAACTCACAGTACCAGATGCCCAGCTATCATTCCTTTGCCATTAAAAACTGTCCCTGTCCTTCATCACCATGTGAGTGACAACATGTCCCTGGCATTGCAGAATGCTGTCAGTGGCAGGGTGCACCTGACAACTGACACATGGTCCAGCAAGCATGGCCAGGGAAGTTGCATATGCTTAATGGCACACTGGGTCAATGTCCTTCAGGTGGGACATAAAACCAAAAGTGGTGGTCCATGTTTCATGGTAGCCCTAAAGACTTGTGGGACATCCATGTGTCATTCTTCACCCCTCCTCTACCACATCATTTTCCAGAAGTGAAAATTTTCTAAAGCACAAGAAACAGCTGTATCTCAACAGATTTTCCTTGGAGAAGGCCCGTGCTTGGCTGTTCTGTTTACCTGTTTGAATTTGCAAAATTTATGATATTTTTAAAATAAGCACAACACTTGCTGTTTCCTTTGGCATAATTTTTGGTAACTCGACTACTTTTCATTGGAGGAGGAGTATGAGGTTTGTGCTTGGCTGTTCTATTAAACTGTCCTTAGAAAACTTAGGACATTGCTTTTAAGACAAGCAGCACACCTGCGGTCTCCTTTGGTAAAAATTTTTGATCTGGGCGACCCTATGTGGGCTCTTTTTCTTTTTTCAGTGACACCACTGTGCTACGACTGACCCCCACACCACTGTGCACTATTTTTACAAATTTTATGGAGGAGCACAGTGTTTCCTAGATGTTTGGCTATATTTCTATGCAGTTTAGTGGGCTTTGGCTGCATTGAGGACCTTTAGGAGGGCACATTAATGAACTAGATTTTTACTCCCAGAGCTTTCATCTCTGAATGCTAAAGAACACGACTAACCTTTATGTTTGATATATTCAGGTATAGAATAAAATTATGTCTCTTGGCCCAATTATGCAGAAATGTAATCAATAGAGATGAGCGAGCACCAAAATGCTCGGGTGCTCGTTACTCGGGACGAAATTATCGCGATGCTCGAGGGTTCGTTTCGAGTAACGAACCCCATTGAAGTCAATGGCCGACTTGAGCATTTTTGTATATCGCCGATGCTCACTAAGGTTTCCATTTGTGAAAATCTGGGCAATTCAAGAAAGTGATGGGAACGACACAGCAACGGATAGGGCAGGCGAGGGGCTACATGTTGGGCTGCATCTCAAGTTCCCAGGTCCCACTATTAAGACACAATGGCGGCAAGAGCAGGCCACCCCCCCTCCCAACAACTTTTACTTCTGAAAAGCCCTCATTAGCAATGCATACCTTAGCTAAGCACCACACTACCTCCAACAAAGCACAATCACTGCCTGCATGACACTCCGCTGCCACTTCTCCTGGGTTACATGCTGCCCAACCCCCCCCCCCCCCGCCCCCGCACGACGCAGTGTCCACAGCGCACACCAAAGTGTCCCTGCGCAGCCTTCAGCTGCACTCATGCCACACCACCCTCATGTCTATTTATAAGTGCATCTGCCATGAGGAGGAACCGCAGGCACACACTGCAGAGGGTTGGCATGGCTAGGCAGCGACCCTCTTTAAAAGGGGCAGGGCGATAGCCCACAATTCTGTACAGAAGCAATGAGAAATATAATCCTGTGCCACCGCCATCAGGAGCTGCACACGTGGGCATAGCAATGGGGAACCTATGTGCCACACACTATTCATTCTGTCAAGGTGTCTGCATGCCCCAGTCAAACCGCGGTTTTTTATAAATAGTCACAGGCAGGTACAACTCCGCAATGGGAATTCCGTGTGCACCCACAGTATGGGTGGCTCCCTGGAACCCACCGGCTGTACATAAATGTATCCCATTGCAGTGCCCATCACAGCTGAGGTAATGTCATGTTAAATGCAAGTGGGCTTCGGCCCACACTGCATGCCCCAACCTGACCGGGGTTTTTAATTCATAGACACAGGCAGGTACAACTCCCTATTGTGTAGTCCGTGTGGACCGACAGCATGGGTGGGTGCCAGGAAGCCACCGGCGGTACATAAATATATCCCATTGCATTGCCCATCACAGCTGAGGTAATGTCATGTTTAATGCAGGTGGGCTTCGGCCCACACTGCATAGCCCAGTCAGACTGGGGTTCTTTAGAAGTGGACACATGCAGTTACAACTCCCTGTGGACCCACAGCATGGGTGGCTCCCTGGAACCCACCGGCGGTACATAAATATATCCCATTGCAGTGCCCAGCACAGCTGATGTAACGTCAGCTTTAAAGGGGTTCTGACATGAAAAAAAAAAATTTGTACTCACCTTGCCTGGCCTGGCCCGATCGCCAGGCATGTCCCCTCCAGCCGGCATCTTCTTCTGTGCCTTTAAAGCAGAGCAGGAGCGGTCAAAAAGACCGCTTCCTGCTCTGGTCCGTCCGTCAGGCACTTCCGAGGTCAACGGACGGACCACCACAGCAAGCACGTCACAAGCAGTGCTTGCTGTGGGCGGCCCGTCCGTCCTGGCTGAACTCCGGAGTGCTGAGCATGCGCAGTGGAGTCGCGGCCCGTCCTGACTCCTGTCAGAGGGCACCTCTCCACTGCGCATGCGCGCGATCCCGGAGCGGCGCGGCTGCTGGAGGAAGAAGACTGCCTGCCGGGAGGCATACTAGCACTTTCTGCTTAGGTTAAGCAGCGCTGCTGATTAGAGCCACCTGATTGGCTCTTCGGCACCACGTGACTGCACAGCGTGCACCAATCAGGTGGCTCTAGTCAGGCTGCTTAACCTAAGCAGAAAGTGCTAATATGCTGCCGGGAGATGACCCCCCCGATGTCAACAACAACAGGAGAACAGGTAGGTATAAGATTTTTATGCTTTAGCAGCCATTAACCCATGGGTTCCCTGGGTCCATTAGGCAGACCAGGGAACAATGGCTGCTAAAGCATAAAAAAATTATTTGTGTCAGAACCCCTTTAATGCAGGTGGGCAAAAAATTAATTGGATTACACTGTAGGCGAGGGCCCAAAAAAATTGGTGTACCAACAGTACTAATGTACGTCCAAAAAATTGCCCATGCCCAACCAAGAGGGCAGGTGAAACCCATTAATCACTTTGGTTAAAGTGGCTTACTTTGTAACTAGGCCTGGAGCCAGCCCAGTTAAAATAAAAATTGGTTCAGGTGAAAGTTTCAACGCTTTAATGAGCATTGAAACGTATAAAAATTGTTTACAAAAATTATATGACTGAGCCTTGTGGGCCTAAGAAAAATTGCCCGTTCGGCGTGATTACGTGAGGTTTCAGGAGGAGGAGCAGGAGGAGGAGGATGAATATTATACACAGATTGATGAAGCTTAAAGGTCCACGTTTTTGATGGTGATAGGGAACAATGCTTCCATCCGCGGGTGCAGCCTACGTATTGTTTAGGTATCGCTGCTGTCCGCTGGTGGAGAAGAGAAGTCTGGGGAAATCCAGGCTTTGTTCATCTTGATGAGTGTAAGCCTGTCGGCACTGTCGGTTGACAGGCGGGTACGCTTATCTGTGATGATTCCCCCAGCCACACTAGACACCCTCTCTGACAAGATGCTAGCCGCAGGACAAGCAAGCACCTCCAGGGCATACAGCGCGAGTTCAGGCCACGTGTCCAGCTTCGACACCCAGTAGTTGTAGGGGACAGAGGCGTCACGGAGGACGGTCGTGCGATCGGCTACGTACTCCCTCACCATCCTTTTACAGTGCTCCCGCCGACTCAGCCTTGACTGGGGAGCGGTGACACAGTCTTGCTGGGGAGCCAGAAAGCTGTCAAAGGCCTTAGAGAGTGTTCCCCTGCCTGATCTCTGCGCCTCCCCTGCTACCTGGCCCTCGGAACTGCGCCTTCGGCCACTAGCGCCGTCGGATGGGAATTTTACCATCAGTTTGTCCGCCAGGGTCCTGTGGTATAGCATCACTCTCGAACCCCTTTCCTCTTCGGGTATGAGAGTGGAAAGGTTCTCCTTATACCGTGGGTCGAGTAGTGTGTACACCCAGTAATCTGTAGTGGCCAGAATGCATGTAACGCGAGGGTCACGAGAAAGGCATCCTAACATAAAGTCAGCCATGTGTGCCAGGGTACCTGTACGCAACACATGGCTGTCCTCACTAGGAAGATCACTTTCAGGATCCTCCTCTTCCTCCTCCTCCTCCTCCTCAGGCCATACACGCTGGAAGGATGACAGGCAAGCAGCATGGGTACCCTCAGCAGTGGGCCAAGCTGTCTCTTCCCCCTCCTCCTCATCCTCCTCATGCTCCTCCTCCTCAACGCGCTGAGATATAGACAGGAGGGTGCTCTGACTATCCAGCGACATACTGTCTTCCCCCGCCTCTGTTTCTGAGCGCAAAGCGTCTGCCTTTATGCTTTGCAGGGAACTTCTCAAGAGGCATAGCAGAGGAATGGTGACGCTAATGATTGCAGCATCGCTGCTCACCATCTGGGTAGACTCCTGAAAGTTTCCAAGGACCTGGCAGATGTCTGCCAACCAGGCCCACTCTTCTGTAAAGAATTGAGGAGGCTGACTCCCACTGCGCCGCCCATGTTGGAGTTGGTATTCCACTATAGCTCTACGCTGCTCATAGAGCCTGGCCAACATGTGGAGCGTAGAGTTCCACCGTGTGGGCACGTCGCACAGCAGTCGGTGCACTGGCAGATTAAACCGATGTTGCAGGGTGCGCAGGGTGGCAGCGTCCATGTGTGACTTGCGGAAATGTGCGCAGAGCCTGCGCACCTTTATGAGCAGGTCTGACAAGCGTGGGGGTAGCTTTTCAGAAAGCGCTGAACCACCAAATTAAAGACATGGGCCAGGCATGGCACGTGCGTGAGGCTGCCGAGCTGCGGAGCCGCCACCAGGTTACGGCCGTTGTCACACACGACCATGCCCGGTTGGAGGCTCAGCGGCGCAAGCCAGCGGTCAGTCTGCTCTGTCAGACCCTGCAGCAGTTCATGGGCCGTGTGCCTCTTCTCTCCTAAGCTGAGTAATTTCAGCACGGCCTGCTGACGCTTGCCCACCGCTGTGCTGCCGTGCCACGCGACACCGACTGCTGGCGACGTGCTGCTGCTGACACATCTTGATTGCGAGACAGAGGTTGCGTAGGAGGAGGAGGAGGGTGGTTTAGTGGAGGAAGCATACACCGCTGCAGATACCACCACCGAGCTGGGGCCCGCAATGCTGGGGGTGGGTAGGACGTGAGCGGTCCCAGGCTCTGACTCTGTCCCAGCCTCCACTAAATTCACCCAATGTGCCGTCAGGGAGATATAGTGGCCCTGCCCGCCTGTGCTTGTCCACGTGTCCGTTGTTAAGTGGACCTTGGCAGTAACCGCGTTGGTGAGGGCGCGTACAATGTTGCGGGAGACGTGGTCGTGCAGGGCTGGGACGGCACATCGGGAAAAGTAGTGGCGACTGGGAACTGAGTAGCGCGGGGCCGCCGCCGCCATCATACCTTTGAAAGCCTCCGTTTCCACAACCCTATACGGCAGCATCTCCAGGCTGATAAATTTGGCTATGTGCACGTTTAACGCTTGAGCGTGCGGGTGCGTGGCGGCGTACTTGCGCTTGCGCTCCAACACTTGCGCTAGCGACGGCTGGACGGTGCGCTGAGAGACATTGGTGGATGGGGCCGAGCACAGCGGAGGTGAGGGTGTGGGTGCAGGCCAGGAGACGGTAGTGCCTGTGTCCTGAGAGGGGGGTTGGATCTCAGTGGCAGGTTGGGGCACAGGGGGAGAGGCAGCGGTGCAAACCGGAGGCGGTGAACGGCCTTCGTCCCACCTTGTGGGGTGCTTGGCCATCATATGTCTGCGCATGCTGGTGGTGGTGAGGCTGGTGGTGGTGGCTCCCCGGCTGATCTTGGCGCGACAAAGGTTGCACACCACTGTTCGTCGGTCGTCTGCACTCTCAGTGAAAAACTGCCAGACCTTTGAGCACCTCGGCCTCTGCAGGGTGGCATGGTGTGAGGGGGCGCTTTGGGAAACAGTTGGTGGATTATTCGGTCTGGCCCTGCCTCTACCCCTGGCCACCGCACTGCCTCTTCCAACCTGCCCTGCTGCTGCACTTGCCTCCCCCTCTGAAGACCTGTCCTCAGTAGGCGTAGCAAACCAGGTGGGGTCAGTCACCTCATCGTCCTGCTGCTGTTCCTCCGAATCCTCTGTGCGCTCCTCCCTCGTACTTACTCCAATTACTACTACCTGAGTGATAGACAACTGTGTCTCATCGTCATCGTTCTCCTCACCCACTGAAAGCTCTTGAGACAGTTGCCGGAAGTCCCCAGCCTCATCCCCCGGACCCCGGGAACTTTCCAAAGGTTGGGCATCGGTCGCGACAAACTCCTCCAGTGGGAGAGGATTCAGAACCATTCCTGCCCATTCTGGGCAGGGGCCCGAGAACAGTTCCTGGGAGTCTGCCTGCCCCTCAGAATGTGTCATTGTAATGGAGTGAGGGGGCTCGGAGGAAGGAGGAGCAGCAGCCAGAGGATTCAGAGTTGCAGCAGTGGACGGCGTAGAACTCTTGGTGGTCGATAGATTGCTGGATGCACTTTCTGCCATCCACGACAGGACCTGCTCACACTGCTCATTTTCTAATAAAGGTCTACCGCGTGGACCCATTAATTGTGAGATGAATGTGGGGATGCCAGAAACGTGCCTCTCTCCTAATCCCGCAGCAGTCGGCTGCGATACACCTGGATCAGGAGCTCGGCCTGTGCCCACACCCTGACTTGGGCCTCCGCGTCCTCGCCCGCGTCTACGTCCTCTAGGCCTACCCCTACCCCTCAGCATGCTGTATTACCAGTAGTGCAGAAACAGAACGCTGTAACTAAATGTGCCGCTTATTGGCCTGTGGTTGGAGGCTGACTTCCCTTACGGAACGCACAGCAGAGCCAGGAAACAATTTTGCGCACGCTTGTAGTGAGACGTAGGTGCGTATGACTGAGCTAGTGGAATTCACAGCGCAGAAGCAGTCAAGTGGCCAAAGGCCAGTAGTAGGCCTTAAGTATTTTGCTTCTATTTTTTTAAAATGCTGAGCTGATACAGCAGACAGATACTGTAGGCAGCGTATAATATTATGTATACTGTTTCCCTCTGGCGGGATGACAGCGCTGATGTAACAGAGACAGCAGATCCAGGAAACAATTTTGCGCAAGCCTGCTGTAACGCTTAGCTGCGTATTAATTAGGACTACTACCCCCAGCAGATAGATACTGTAGGCAGCGTATAATATTATGTATACTCTTTCCCTCTGGCGGGATGACGGCGATCATGTAACAGAGACAGCAGATCCAGGAAACAATTTTGCGCAAGCCTGCTGTAACGCTTAGCTGCGTATTAATTAGGACTACTACCCCCAGCAGATAGATGCTGTAGGCAGCGTATAATATTATGTATACTCTTTCCCTCTGGCGGGATGACGGTGATCATGTAACAGAGACAGCAGATCCAGGAAACAATTTTGCGCAAGCCTGCTGTAACGCTTAGCTGCGTATTAATTAGGACTACTACCCCCAGCAGATAGATACTGTAGGCAGCGTATGATATTATGTATACTCTTTCCCTCTGGCGGGATGACAGCGCTGATGTAACAGAGACAGCAGATCCAGGAAACAATTTTTACGCAAGCCTGCTGTAACGCTTAGCTGCGTATTAATTAGGACTACTACCCCCAGCAGACACGCAGTAAACTGAAGACGGTCACAGGCAGCCCAAATATAGTATTTTTCCCCAAATTTTTGGAAAAAGCCCACTGCCTATATAGCCTGAATATCTCTTTCCCTGCCTCACCAGTACTGGCCCTATACTCTGTACAATGACTGCAGACTGTGGATGCAATGCTCTGCACGGCCGATATACAAAAAAAAAAACTGTGCAACACTGCTAAAAGCAGCCTCAACAGTACTGCACACGGTCAGATGTGGCCCTAAGAAGGACCGTTGGGGTTCTTGAAGCCTAAAATAACTCCTAATGCTCTCCCTATAGCAGCTCCGGCATCAGCAGCACTTTCCCTGATCTCTGTCAGAATGCATCTGTGGCGAGCCGCGGGGAGGGCCGATTTATATACTCGGGTGACACCTGATCTTGCCAGCCACTCACTGCAGAGGGGTGGTATAGGGCTTGAACGTCGTAGGGGGAAGTTGTAATGCCTTCCCTGTCTTTCTATTGGCCAGAAAAGCACGCTAACGTCTCAGAGATGAAAGTGAAAGTAACTCGAACATCGCGTGGTGCTCGCCTCGAGTAACGAGCATCTCGAACACGCTAATACTCGAACGAGTATCAAGCTCGGACGAATACGTTCGCTCATCTCTAGTAACCAACCTTTTGAATATGAGTTCATACCATATACACAAAATAGCTAGTGAAAAGACATATTGTGGTTTACAACATGTGGTAGGCTCAGTCATCGAACAGTCCTTACAGGTTTTTAAATCCATAGAACATTATGCATGGGACGGATTAAAGATCTGCGATGTGGCTCATGTTTAACAGGAACAGTGAACTAGAAGTGTCAGTTCTCCACTTTCATTGTCCTCTCTTGTCAGCAAGCATTAACTATCGAAATTCTACAGATCTTTACATGGAACAAATGATAGGTTTCAAAAAGATAAGCAAATATTTCAGTTTTTGATGAACACCACATGTTGGTTACATCGCTATCTAAGTAATATATCTGATATATATTCATCAAAGGTGTAGCTAAAGGTTTGTGGTGCAAAGGTTCCAGATGCAAAAGTTGAGCCTAGTGGGCATTTCCACAACTTTTCTCTGCATCGTTGGGTAAGTGTTATGTCTTGTATAGATGCACTGTGCAAACTGTCTAGTCTTTTGTTATGTGTATTGCACAGCCGCAGCAAATGAGAGGTTAATGTTTGCATGAGACTGGGAGATGTCTGCAGATGTATCAATATTTGTCTAGTCACCTGATCTATGTGGTCTATAAATGTGAGTGTCAGAGAGCAAGGTGTGGTTCTTCTTCTGTTCTTCTATTCTTCTGGGTTCCTGAGAGAGAGTGCCAGCCACATGGGGGTAACTTCAATGCTCATGTGGTAAAGAATGGAAGAAAAAGAGAGGTTTCCTGAGTACCCCAATGCTAGGAGCAAGCAGTGCGTGAGGACAAAAGGAAGAGAGCGTGAGCGAGAAGAGACGATCAAGACCCGCGCAGAGGTATTGTTCTGTGAGAGTGTCTGTTGAGTGACCCTATTCTCCTCTGGAGAGTTCCCCTTCCAGGAGCGGTTCCTAGCAGATAATTGTGACTGCAGGATTGGTTTCATCCTGCGTTTCTTCCCTGACCTCTAATCTTCTGTTTACCTGCACCAGTGTATTCTTGAATAATCAAACTTTTGCCAGGCCCTGACCGTTCCCCGGTATCTGAGGTATGTTACACAGTCTGTGGCTTCTTTATTTACCGCCAAGGGTCATTCCAGTGGTTAATGGAATAGTGGCGTCACTCATGACAACCTCCTGTTCTTATGTTTATTAAGCATGCCTATCCTAGGGGTGTCTGGAAGAGGCCCAGCGCTGCTCTGGCTGAGGCTGTGTGTGTCCCTCTAGGAGGGAGCCTGGTAAGTGCCACCTAGAGATGAGCGAGCACCAAAATGCTCGGGTGCTCGTTACTCGGGACGAAATTATCGCGATGCTCGAGGGTTCGTTTCGAATAACGAACCCCATTGAAGTCAATGGGCGACCCGAGCATTTTTGTATTTCGCCGATGCTCGCTAAGGTTTTCATGTGTGAAAATCTGGGCAATTCAAGAAAGTGATGGGAACGACACAGCAACGGATAGGGCAGGCGAGGGGCAACATGTTGGGCTGCATCTCAAGTTCACAGGTCCCACTATTAAGCCACAATACCAGCAAGAGTGGGCCCCCCCCCCTCCCAACAACTTTTACTTCTGAAAAGCCCTCATTAGCAATGCATACCTTAGCTAAGCACCACACTACCTCCAACAAAGCACAATCACTGCCTGCATGACACTCCGCTGCCACTTCTCCTGGGTTACATGCTGCCCAACCCCCCCGCACGACCCAGTGTCCACAGCGCACACCAAACTGTCCCTGCCCAGCCTTCAGCTGCCCTCATGCCACGCCACCCTCATGTCTATTTATAAGTGCGTCTGCCATGAGGAGGAACCACAGGCACACACTGCAGAGGGTTGGCACGGCTAGGCAGCGACCCTCTTTAAAAGGGGCGGGGCGATAGCCCACAATTCTGTACAGAAGCAATGAGAAATATAATCCTGTGCCACCGCCATCAGGAGCTGCACACGTGGGCATAGCAATGGGGAACCTATGTGCCACACACTATTCATTCTGTCAAGGTGTCTGCATGACCCAGTCAGACCGCGGTTTTTAATTCATAGACACAGGCAGGTACAACTCCCTATTGTGAAGTCCCTGTGGACCGACAGCATGGGTGGGTCCCTGGAACCCACCGGCGGTACATAAAAATATCCCATTGCATTGCCCAACACAGCTGAGGTAGTAATGTCGTGCTTAATGCAGGTGGGCTTCGGCCCACACTGCATGCCCCAGTCAGACTGGGGTTCTTTAGAAGTGGAAACAGATGCATTTATAATTCCCTGTGGACCCACAGCATGGGTGGGTGCCAGGAAGCCACCGGCGGTACATAAAAATATCCCATTGCATTGCCCAACACAGCTGAGCTAGTAATGTTGTGCTTAATGCAGGTGGGCTTCGGCCCACACTGCATGCCCCAGTCTGACTGGGGTTCTTTAGAAGTGGAAACAGATGCATTTATAATTCCCTGTGGACCCCCAGCATGGGTAGCTCCCTGGAACCCACCGGCGGTACATAAAAATATCCCATTGCATTGCCCAACACAGCTGAGGTAGTAATGTCGTGCTTAATGCAGGTTGGCTTTGGCCCACACTGCATGCCCCAGTCTGACTGGTAATATGTACCTTAACAGTAACCTCGTTGGTGGTAATGTGGTGGTGACTGCGGACCTGGTAGCGCGGTTTAATGTAGTTGGTTTTCGGAATGTGGCCAGGATTAAGTGGGCCGTGGCGGGGGGATGGTGGTGGTGCTCTCTTGTGTCGTTAAAGGTGAAATTCTTGGACTGCCACCAGACGGACCAATGCAAAGGTATTTGCCAAGAATGATTTCATTGTTGGAGGAGGAGGGGGATGTTTTGGAGGCACTATGTGTCCTCTACACGTGTCCGTTGTTATATGCACCTTAACAGTAACAGCGTTGGTGGGAAATGGCCTCGCCGCCATCATGTCTTTGTGAAGCCTCTGTTTCCACACCCCAGTGACATACCATTAGCAGCGGTATAGGCAGAGCCCAGAATTATTAACATTTCAGCGGTAGCATTAGGGACAGGCCCCACTAACATATCACTAGCAGCAGTATAGGGGGAGCGCAGTCTTAGTTCCATTTCAGTAATAGTAGCACTCAAGACAGGCCCCAGTAACATTCCCATTGCAGCAGTTTAGGGAGATAACAGTCTCTTTCACATTTCAGTAGCTGCAGTATAGACAAGGCCCCAGTTACATTTATGTAGCTAAAGTGTAGGCCAACCACACACACCTTTCTGTACCATGAGTGCAGGCGAAGAACATAGAAATTACTATGATTACACTGTAGGCGAGGGCCCAAAAAAATTGGTGTACCAACAGTACTAATGTACCTCAGAAAAAATTGGCCATGCCCAACCAAGATGGCAGGTGAAACCCATTAATCGCTTTGGTTAATGTGGCTTAAGTGGTAACTAGGCCTGGAGGCAGCCCAGTTTAACGAAAAATTGGTTTAAGTTAAAATTTCAACGCTTTTAAGAGCATTGAAACGTATAAAAAATTTTAAGAAAAATTATATGAGTGAGCCTTGTGGCCCTAAGAAAAATTGCCCGTTCGGCGTGATTACGTGAGGTTTCAGGAGGAGGAGGAGGAGGAATATTATACACAGATTGATGAAGCAGAAATGTCCCCGTTTTGGACGGTGAGAGAGAACGATGCTTCCATCCACGGGTGCAGCCTACGTATTGCTTAGGTATCGCTGCTGTCCGCTGGTGGAGAAGAGAAGTCTGGGGAAATCCAGGCTTTGTTCATCTTGATGAATGTAAGCCTGTCGGCACTGTCGGTTGACAGACGCGTACGCTTATCTGTGATGATTCCCCCAGCCGCACTAAACACCCTCTCTGACAGGACGCTAGCCGCAGGACAAGCAAGCACCTCCAGGGCATACAGCGCGAGTTCAGGCCACGTGTCCAGCTTCGACACCCAGTAGTTGTAGGTGGCAGAGGCGTCAGGGAGGACGGTCGTGCAATCGGCTACGTACTCCCTCACCATCCTTTTACAATGCTCCCGCCGACTCAGCCTTGACTGAGGAGCGGTGACACAGTCTTGCTGGGGAGCCATAAAGCTGTCTAGGGCCTTAAAGACTGTTGTACTGCCTGTGCTGTACATGCTGCTCGATCTCCGCACCTCCCCTGCTACCTGGCCCTCGGAACTGCGCCTTCTGCCAGTAGCGCTGTCGGATGGGAATTTTACCATCAGCTTATCCGCCAGGGTCCTGTGGTATAGCAATACTCTCGAACCCCTTTCCTCTTCGGGAATGAGAGTGGAAAGGTTCTCCTTATACCGTGGGTCGAGCAGTGTGTACACCCAGTAATCCGTAGTGGCCAGAATGCGTGCAACGCGAGGGTTACGAGAAAGGCATCCTAACATAAAGTCAGCCATGTGTGCCAGGGTACCTGTACGCAACACATGGCTGTCTTCACTAGGAAGATCACTTTCAGGATCCTCCTCCTCCTCCTCCTCCTCCTCAGGCCATACACGCTGAAAGGATGACAGGCAAGCAGCATGGGTACCGTCAGCAGTGGGCCAAGCTGTCTCTTCCCCCTCCTCCTCATCCTCCTCATGCTCCTCCTCCTCCTCCTGAACGCGCTGAGATATAGACAGGAGGGTGCTCTGACTATCCAGCGACATACTGTCTTCCCCCGGCTCTGTTTCCGAGCGCAAAGCGTCTGCCTTTATGCTTTGCAGGGAACTTCTCAAGATGCATAGCAGAGGAATAGTGACGCTAATGATTGCAGCATCGCCGCTCACCACCTGGGTAGACTGCTCAAAGTTTCGAAGGACCTGGCAGATGTCTGCCAACCAGGCCCACTCTTCTGAAAATAATTGAGGAGGCTGACTCCCACTGCGCCGCCCATGTTGGAGTTGGTATTCCACTATAGCTCTACACTGCTCATAGAGCCTGGTCAACATGTGGAGCGTAGAGTTCCACCGTGTGGGCACGTCGCACAGCAGTCGGTGCACTGGCAGAGTAAACCGATGTTGCAGGGTCCGCAGGGTGGCAGCGTCCGTGTGGGACTTGCGGAAATGTGTGCAGAGCCGGCGCACCTTTACGAGCAGGTCTGACAAGCGTGGGTAGCTTTTCAGAAAGCGCTGAACCACCAAATTAAAGACATGGGCCAGGCATGGCACGTGCGTGAGGCTGCCGAGCTGCAGAGCCGCCACCAGGTTACGGCCGTTGTCACACACGACCATGCCCGGTTGGAGGCTCAGCGGCGCAAGCCAGCGGTCGGTCTGCTCTGTCAGACCCTGCAGCAGTTCGTGGGCCGTGTGCCTCTTATCTCCTAAGCTGAGTAGTTTCAGCACGGCCTGCTGACGCTTGCCCACCGCTGTGCTGCCACGACGCGTGACACCGACTGCTGGCGACGCGCTGCTGCTGACACATCTTGATTGCGAGACAGAGGTTGCGTTGGAGGAGGAGGAGGAGGGTGCTTTAGTGGAGGAAGCATACACCGCCGCAGATACCACCACCGAGCTGGGGCCCGCAATTCTGGGGGTGGGTAGGACGTGAGCGGTCCCAGGCTCTGACTCTGTCCCAGCCTCCACTAAATTCACTCAATGTGCCGTCAGGGAGATGTAGTGGCCCTGCCCGCCTGTGCTTGTCCACGTGTCCGTTGTTAAGTGGACCTTGGCAGTAACCGCGTTGGTGAGGGCGCGTACAATGTTGCGGGAGACGTGGTCGTGCAGGGCTGGGACGGCACATCGGGAAAAGTAGTGGCGACTGGGAACTGAGTAGCGCGGGGCCGCCGCCATCATACTTTTGAAGGACTCCGTTTCCACAACCCTATACGGCAGCATCTCCAGGCTGATAAATTTGGCTATGTGCACGTTTAACGCTTGAGCGTGCGGGTGCGTGGCGGCGTACTTGCGCTTGCGCTCAAACACTTGCGCTAGCGACGGCTGGACGGTGCGGTGCGAGACATTGCTGGATTGGGCCAAGGACAGCGGAGGTGAGGGTGTGGGTGCAGGCCAGGAGACGGTAGTGCCTGTGTCCTGAGAGGGGGGTTGGATCTCAGTGGCAGGTTGGGGCACAGGGGGAGAGGCAGCGGTGCAAACCGGAGGCGGTGAACGGCCTTCGTCCCACCTTGTGGGGTGCTTGGCCATCATATGTCTGCGCATGCTGGTGGTGGTGAGGCTGGTGGTGGTGGCTCCCCGGCTGATCTTGGCGCGACAAAGGTTGCACACCACTGTTCGTCGGTCGTCTGCACTCTCAGTGAAAAACTGCCAGACCTTTGAGCACCTCGGCCTCTGCAGGGTGGCATGGTGTGAGGGGGCGCTTTGGGAAACAGTTGGTGGATTATTCGGTCTGGCCCTGCCTCTACCCCTGGCCACTGCACTGCCTCTTCCAACCTGCCCTGCTGCTGCACTTGCCTCCCCCTCTGAAGACCTGTCCTCAGTAGGCGTAGCAAACCAGGTGGGGTCAGTCACCTCATCGTCCTGCTGCTGTTCCTCCGAATCCTCTGTGCGCTCCTCCCTCGTACTTACTCCAATTACTACTACCTGAGTGATAGACAACTGTGTCTCATCGTCATCGTTCTCCTCACCCACTGAAAGCTCTTGAGACAGTTGCCGGAAGTCCCCAGCCTCATCCCCCGGACCCCGGGAACTTTCCAATGGTTGGGCATCAGTGACGATAAACTCCTCTGGTGGGAGAGGAACCACTGCTGCCCAATCTGAGCAGGGGCCCGAGAACAGTTACTGGGAGTCTTCCCGTTCCTGAGCATGTGTCATTGTAGTGGAGTGAGGAGGCTGGGAGGAAGGAGGAGCAGCAGACAGAGGATTCGGATTTGCAGCAGTGGACGGCGCAGAACTGTGGGTGGACGATAGGTTGCTCGAAGCACTTTCTGCCATCCCCGACAGGACCTGCTCACACTGCTCATTTTCTAATAAAGGTCTCCCGCGTGGACCCATTAATTGTGCGATGAATGTGGGGACGCCAGAAACGTGCCTCTTTCGTAATCGCGCAGCAGTCGGCTGCGATACACCTGGATCAGGAGTTCCACCTGTGCCCACACCCTCACTTGGCCCTCGGCGTCCTCGGCCGCGTCCACATCCTCTAGGCCTACCCCTACCCCTCAGCATGCTGTATTACCAGTGATTTGGTTTCCCAGGCAGGAAATAAATTGGCGCAAGCCTGCTGTTAAACGTAGCTGGCTGCGTATGATTTCTTTACGTTCTCCACCCACCACACACGTACCCAGAACGCTGAGGACTGTCAGAGGCAGGCCAAATAGAATGTTTTCCCTTTTTTTTAAAGGAAAGGCCCACTGCGTATATTCAATCAATAATAAATATGTCTTCTGGCCCTGCAAATGTGTCACAGAACTGTAGGGTTGCAGAGTTATTAACTACAGCAGAGCAGTGATTTCCCAGGCAGGAAATAAATTGGCGCAAGCCTGCTGTTAAACGTAGCTGGCTGCGTATGATTTCTTTACGTTCTCCACCCACCACACACGTACCCAGAACGCTGAGGACTGTCAGAGGCAGGCCAAATAGAATGTTTTCCCTTTTTTTTAAAGGAAAGGCCCACTGCGTATATTCAATCAATAATAAATATGTTTTCTGGCCCTGCAAATGTGTCACAGAACTGCAGGGTTGCAGAGTTATTAACTACAGCAGAGCAGTGATTTCCCAGGCAGGAAATAAATTGGCGCAAGCCTGCTGTTAAACGTAGCTGGCTGCGTATGATTTCTTTACGTTCTCCACCCACCACACAAGTACCCAGAACGCTGAGGACTGTCAGAGGCAGGCCAAATTGAATGTTTTCCCTTTTTTTTAAAGGAAAGGCCCACTGCGTATATTCAATCAATAATAAATATGTCTTCTGGCCCTGCAAATGTGTCACAGAACTGCAGGGTTGCAGAGTTATTAACTACAGCAGAGCAGTGATTTCCCAGGCAGGAAATGAATTGGCGCAAGCCTGCTGTTAAACGTAGCTGGCTGCGTATGATTTCTTTACGTTCTCCACCCACCACACACGTACCCAGAACGCTGAGGACTGTCAGAGGCAGGCCAAATAGAATGTTTCCCTTTTTTTTTTTAAAGAAAAGGCCCACTGACTATATTTAATCAATAACATATGTCTTCTGGCCCTGCCTACACAATTCTGTCCCTATAGTATTACTGCAGGGCGCAATGCTCTGCACAGCCGATTTTGAAAAAAAAAAAAAATGCAACACTGCTAACAGCAGCCTGCACAGTACTGCACACGGTTAAATGTGGCCCTAAGAAGGACCGTTGGGGTTCTTGAAGCCTACACTCACTCCTAACACTCTCCCTGCCTAACCACCACTTCTGTCCCTGTAGTATTACTGCAGGGCGCAATGCTCTGCACAGCCGATTTTGAAAAAAAAAAAAAAAGGGCAACACTGCTAACAGCAGCCTCCACACTACTGCACACGGATAGATGTGGCCCTAAGAAGGACCGTTGGGGTTCTTGAAGCCTACACTCACTCCTAACACTCTCCCTACAGCAGCTCCAACACAACAGCACTTTCCCTCAGCTAACTCACAAGGCATCTGAGGCGAGCCGCGGGAGGGGCCGACTTTTATACTCGGGTGACATCTGATCTCCCCAGCCACTCACAGCAGGGGGGTGGTATAGGGCTTGAACGTCACAGGGGGAAGTTGTAATGCCTTCCCTGTCTTTCAATTGGCCAGAAAAGCGCGCTAACGTCTCAGAGATGAAAGTGAAAGTAACCCGAACACCGCGTGGTGCTCGTTAAGAGTAACGAGCATCCCGAACACCCTAATATTCGCCCGAGCATCAAGCTCGGACGAGTACGTTCGCTCATCTCTAGTGCCACCGTGACAAGTGACCACTCTACCCTCCCAGCTCCCCAACGTATGCCTTGTGTCCGGAGTCACCCTACGGGACGCTGCACTTGATTCTTTAAGGATTAGGCAGAGGCTAATTAGTCTGAGTTCCAGTTGTGATCGTTTTCCTGTGCAATTACGCAGTGTTTCACGCATCTCCTAGCATATTGTGTGTGCATTTGCACATACCCATTGACTTTTATGGAGCCTTTTGATGCGCAATTGTGCAGGGCGATACAGCATGCTTCTTTTTTTTGTGCAACCGAAATGCGCAGGAAAATACACGCATGTGAATGAACCCATTGAAATCAATGTGTTCTATTACCTGCGTATCATGCATGCAAATTTTGCATGCACAATTCTCCTGTGTGAAGAGGGCCTTAACGTTGTGACTTGAAGTCTTCCATTCTTGATGTAAGCCATAGCACAAAATAATTCAGTAATCTCCATGTAATCAATTATAACCACACACACTGCTAAATACACTATTCAACTGACACTTGACATTGCTAAGAAAAATTCTCCAATTAGTTGCATTAATTAGTTCTCTAATTGCACTTTCTATAATTCTTCCACTTAGAAGGAAGCCTTTATTACACATTTAAATATTTTGCAATTCAAAGGAAATTAAAAAATTAATGTGTTCCATAATGCGTAATTAGCATTTATTGAGGTTTAATGATGTGACTGTATCACAAGACAAAAGAAATGTAAAGGAAATATTGGCATTTTTGTGTCCTGTATGGAGATTTTCACTTCAATCCTCTTGTTAGGAAACCTTGAAAACTGAGTGCTGGTAATTTAATAGAGAAATATTTGTGGAGTTGCCCATAGAATTTTATATATAATGACCTTTTAAAAGTTCACTAAATGTAGAAAATACACCCCAAAAAATAAAAAAGTCAGAGCAATTCCTTTTTACATTCATCCTTTCCTTTGATCCTATTCTGTCTGATATTGCAATAAAAATTTGAAAACTATATAAAGCATATTTTATGTGCCCCATGAGATCAGCCATTCACCCTTACCTCCATTTAATAAGTCTTTCTCTAGCAGGAACGTTCCCCCACTACTCTGCCTGCAGTAGGAGACCCCCTAATGAACCTCCTCCGACAGACATGGAAGGAATCAAGAGGCAATTAACATGTCCTGGGCAAAGGCAAGAATGCTGAGAAACCTATCTCCTGTCAATGTTATCATTAATATTGCTTCAATCTCCTATTAACAAAAGGGTTAGTATGATACATATTTAGTCTGGTACCAAAAACAACAAGTTATTACATGCGCTGACCATGAATATTTTCACACCAACTCCTGCAGCTGATCATATTAACAAGATATGCTACATAATATATACACTTTTAGACCCTATAAGACTTTAAAGGGGTTGTCCCGCGAAAGCAAGTGGGGGTATACACTTCTGTATGGCCATATTAATGCACTTTATAATGTACATTGTGCATTAATTATGAGCCATACAGAAGTTATTCACTTACCTGTTCCGTTACTGGCGTCCCCGTCTCCATGGTGCCGTCTAATCTTCAGCGTCTAATCGCCCGATTAGACGTGCTTGCGCAGTCCTGTCTTCTGTCTTCTGAATGGGGCCGCTCGTGCCAGAGAGTGGCTCCTCGTAGCTCCGCCCCGTCACGTGTGCCGATTCCAGCCAATCAGGAGGCTGGAATCGGCAATAGACCGCACAGAAGACCTGCGGTCCACCGAGGGTGAAGATCCCGGCGGCCATCTTCACAAGGTAAGTAAGAAGTCACCGGAGCGCGGGGATTCGGGTAAGTACTACCCGTTTTTTTTTTTTATCCCTGCATCGGGTTTGTCTCGCGCCGAACGGGGGGCCTATTGAAAAAAAAAAAAAAAACCCGTTTCGGCGCGGGACAACCCCTTTAACTACTGATAATCTATCCTTAGGATAGGTCATCAATAGTTGATCGGCCCTTGGGATCTCCAATCAATGGGAGTGAAGCCAGCTATTATACTTCCAACCCTGGTCACTGATCATGACGCCTGGCCTTGGATGATCAGCTGGTCCGTGGGGATCCCAAGCAGCGCACATTCGTCGATCAACTATTGATGACTATCAATAGTTTAGGTCCCAGAGTACCTCCTCAATGACTAGCCAGTTTTCATGCCTGCATTCAAAGGGCCATAGCCCATAACCTTTTCATTTTTCTGTCAATAGAGCCATACAAGCATTTGATTTTTGCAGGATGAGTTGTATTTTTCATTCGATCATTTAATGGACCATATAGTGTATTAACAAACTTTAAGAAAATTCTGAATAGGGTGAAATGGAAAAAAAGACAATTGCATCATTTTTGGAGTTCTTGTTTTTACTTCAATCTAAAAAAGACATTTTGTCATTTTTCTGTGGCTCAGTACAAATTACCAGACGGTATTTATGTAGTTTTTACTATGTTTTATTGCTTTTACAAAAAAGCAAAAATTTAAAAGAAAAAAAATCTGTTTTAAGGCTTTTACCCACTAGAACTTTTTTTTAACTCTGCGATATCGCTGCGTTTTTTTCAATGGGACTTCCTAATGTTAAAATTGCATTGCACAAAAATCGCAAGTTTGTGCTTTTGCGATTTTTGTGCGGTTTGCGATTTTAACATTAGAAAGTCCCATTGAAAAAAATGCAGCGATATCGCAGAGTTAAAAAAAACGCTAGTGGGTAAAAGCCCTTATGCTACCTACCACATTCTGATCCACATAATTTTTCATTTTTCCATAAGTGGTGCTTTGTGATGGCTTGTTTTTGTGGGATGAAAACTACTTTTTATTGATACCACTGGGGGTTACATGCAACACTTTAATCCCTTTTTATTACATTTTTCTTGAGCGGAAGGGTGACAACAAAATGTAATTCTACCATTTTTTTCTTACTGTATAAACAACATTATGAAGTTTAACCGATGCAGCAATATAAATTATATTTATATGGTTCTTGTTAGATTTTTTGATGTGAAAAATGAGGTAAGGGTTTTTTGACCTTGTAATATTTTTTTTGTACTATTTAAAAACATTTATTACACTGATTGTACGTCTGTATTTTAGTTTGCATGGGGAACTTGAATTTGAGATCATCTGATTGCTAGTACAATATAGTACATTACTTCAGTATTGCAGTATATAATACTTTTACAGGCAGCTTATAAAGGTTTACCACAGCCATCTGCTGAAATTCATGACAGGCTTGGGAGCCTTCATAAGGCCCGAGGCTTCCATGGCAAGCAATCAGCACCCTGCAGCCACATTATGTGAGGTTTCGATGCGGTGCCAGAAGTACCCCCTCCAGCTCACTGCTATCCATAACATGAAACCAAATTCACAGCTGAATATTTCCGCTGTTAGAAAGCAGCGTTGCGTAAAACCCCATTCACTAATATTGTATTGTACACAGTTGCAGAATTTTGGTGTGGAAAAATTCCATAGCTAGTATGTGATGCTTGAAATCAGCCTCAGGGGCATTTAACAGATTTTATGCGCAACAACAAGTGCTGATCAATAATACAGCATATTGATCGATGCCCTGATTTTCATGCTGCAGATTCACTAGTATAAGGATTAATTAATGTGATCATTTTGCCCACACAGTTTTCATTCATCGACAGCACTCCCACCTTTTGATCAGCAAGTATAAATAATGCGATCATGATGGCCAATGATCGGGAAAACGAATGTTCATTGTTTAATTCGTACTCAATCATCGGCGCATGGGAAAGGACCTTTATACAACTTCTTAGCACCCACTGAAAAATTGCGGCACCAACTTAAATGTACGTCTATTTTTCTGCTGTCCAATGGTTCCCCCATAGCAGTGCCAACACTCAGGTCAGGGTGTTACTAACAGCCTCTGGTCTTGGTGATATTACGGTGACCTGATTACATCATCAAGAAAACCAATAAAGGCGTTGACAAGAAAAGTTTGTGGATAAGTCATAAATATCCTTGTTGCAATACCCCTTTAAGTTGATCAGGCTGTCATTTTAACAGCCAAATCCTGTACTGTGACAACAGAATGAAATATTAGTCACTTGCCTTGACTCCTGAACAGACCTCATATCTAAAATGAAAATAGGGTCCTGAAATAGGATTGAAATCTGCAGCAATGACGTATGTGCTTCGTTCACCTGACATAAGAATGATTTCAACACGTTCTGCTTGAGTTAACGCCATCATTCACATTAATAAGGAAGTAATCACTGTGTTAACATGAGAACAAATAAAGTTATGTTAAAATCAAGCACACCACTGCTTTTGGGGTGAAATTCTCTGCCAGTCTGATATATCACACAGCTATCTTGCCATTGGAAAAATTAGTTGAATCCAAAATGGCAGCATTCAAAATGGCCGTCATTTACTGACATGGCCTAACGAGTCTTCCCCTACCCCCACAGCTTGCAGGCAAATTTAGATCCCCATCTGCCAAACGATTTTCACTCTATATGGTTGTTTTCACATTTTTGATACACGCTGTACTCTTGATTTATTAAACTGCCTTAGAACATATAAAAATTAATCTGTTTCTGATCATTTTTTCCTGCATAAGACCTAAAAAATAAAAATAATTCAAGATCATTTTAAAAAAATAGAAAAACTTCTCGTGCTTAAGAAAAATGTGAAATTTTCCTCTGGGAATCAAGGTCAAAAACACTCCTGATGTGTTCCCATAATCACTGCCCTAAATGATGCATTCCTCTTGATTAATCTTGGCAAAACATGACATTTCTCCCTACTACAATAAAAAGGGGTTTGTTGTTCCAGATTCTTTCAAGTTCTGAAGGTCACAGTCAGAGTTTTCTATATGATTATTGATGAGCTCTCTATAGCAATTCCCCAATGAATTTTCCCTGCTGTCTACGCACCATATTTGTGGGATTTCGTCTAGCTTCATGTGATTTTTATCTAGACCAACTAGGTCTTTGAAGATGAAAGGCAATACTCAGAGGACATATGTCTTTTGTCTATTTTCCATGTAATAACTATGTGAATGCAGAATGTAGTTATCGCTATCTATGGTAGGATTTTATCAAGGGAGTTCATAGAGACAGAGACATATGTGCATGGAGAGAAACACAACAAAAACCACGCACTTGCCAGTCAAAACAGTGCCAACATAATGATGCCCCGATATCAGTACTAGCCACGTTACAGCCTATGCACAAGGGAAATATTCCTTCCAACTTATTAAGGAGAGGAAAGAGAAATAAGAGGAGAATATAATGTATATAAAAGTATACTGCTGCAGTGCCATATGGTCTTTGGATAAATATTAACATATACGGCATCCAATTTCTACATAAGGGTGGCTTTACACGAGCGTGTGCATGTGCCGTACATAGGTGCACACAAAAGTGTACACCCACGATGTGCACAAACACATGTGAATGCAGGTCAGTGCCAATTGCCTTCAGTGGGCTGCGGCTGCTGCCAACAGCCCCATTTCAAGCAATGGGCTGCCAGCAACCCCTGCAGTGATTTTCAGGGAAGGGCTTTAAACATAAGCCCTTCCCTGAAGATCGTGACTGTTTGTGTAAACATTTTTTTATATATATGTACATATGTATATATATATAAATATATATATATATATATATACATACCCTCACCTCTCGGCCGCTGCCATGTAAATATTCCCCACGGGGAGTCCCCTTGTCACTGAACACTGTGACAGAGGCCTCCCCACAGGGAGTGAAGAATCTCCTGCCACAGCTATGACAGCTGTGGCAGAGGATTTATTCATCTCTGTGGGGAGTAAAGAATCCCCCACCACAGCTGTCACAGCTGTCACAGCTGTGGCAGAGGATAGCAATGTTCTCCCATTGCTTTCAGAGGGACCAGCACTTCTGCAGACCCATTGAAAGCAATAGGCTACTGGCCAGCCCTGCAGGAATTTTCGGGGAAGGGCTTTAAATATAATCCCTTCTCTGAAAATCATCTATAGAATGTGTTAAAACTAAAAAAAAATTAAACTCACCTCTCTTCAGCTGCTGGGGCTCAGGCACTTCTAGCCTGTCTTCTCCCTGCACTGCTCTGAAGCTCTTTCAGCAGGCGGGGGTGTAAAATCCCCGCCTGCTGAAAGGGCTGAATCTGATTGGCTGAGCGCTCAGCCAATCACAGGCAGCTCTCAGCCATTCATTGAATTCTATGAATGGCCAAGCATTGCCTGTGATTGGCTGAGTGCTCTGACCAATCACAGACAGCACTCAGCTATCATTCAATGAGTGGCTGAGATCTGCCTGTGATTGGCTGAACGAAAAGCAATGGTCAGAGAGATACATACTTTACCCTGATAGAACTTAACAGATGTCCACATACAACCCCCATCTCAGGATAGACCCTAAAAAGTTGCCAGTAAAGCTCGAAATTTCTTGTTTATCTTGTTAATATTCTTTATTTCCTTTAGCTTACAGTACATTCTACATTTCTGAACAGAAAATACTCACATGCATCCCAAAGAGGTCTCTCCGACCTCATACACAAATGTTTTTACATGGTTATTTAGCCATGATAAACCGTTGGCTGAAAATCACGACCACATGAAGCGTTGGATTCCAATGCATTCATTCACATGGGCGATTTTCAGACATGTGAAAAAAATTGTGCTGTCAAAACAAGAAATGAGCGACCAAAACGTCCCCAAAAATGTTCTTGCTGAGCGAAAAGATAGGTCTTGCCTTATCTTTTGCCGAAAAACACTGGAAGCTCCCATAGACTCCTATGGAAGCTGGAAAAAAAAGGAGGTTGAGGGAGTTTACCTGTGTCCGACGCTCGGAAAAGAAGACAGCAGGCTAGAGATGAGCGAACACCAAAATGCTCGGGTGCTCGTTACTCGAGTCGAACTTTCAGTGATGCTCGAGAGTTCGTTTCGAGTAACGAACCCTATTGAAGTCAATGGGTGACTCGAGCATTTTTGTATATCGCCGATGCTCGCTAAGGTTTTCATTTGTGAAAATCTGCAAAACACAAGAAAGTGATGGAAATGACACAGAAACGAATAGGGCAGGCGAGGAGCTACATTTTGGGCTGTATCTCAAGTTCCCAGGTCCCACTATTAAGCCACAATAGCGGCAAGAGTGAGACCCCGTACGCGGGATGAATTGTCGGGAAGGGCTTAAATATATAAGCCCTTCCTTACAATTCATCCAGAAATGTGTAAAAATAAAAAATATATATATACTTACCTGGTCCCAGCAGAACGATGTTAGCCCATTGAATTCAATGGAGCCGGCAATACAGCCAACTCCATTGAAAGCAATGGGCTGCCAGCGATCGCGGGATGAATTGTCGGGAAGGGGTTAAATATATAAGCCCTTCCCTGCAATTCATCCAGAAATGTGTAAAAATAAAAAATATATATATACTTACCTGGTCCCGGCAGACGGAGTTCAGCGCGACAGGCTGCAGTTCTCCTGAACTGCTCTGAACAGCTGTGAGTAGTATTCAGCAGCCGGGGTTTTAAAATCCCCGCCTGCTGAATCAGATGCCTCTTATTGGTCACAGCCTGACCAATCAGAGGCATCCCTCACTCACACCCATTCATGAATTCATGAATGGGTGAGTGAGGGCTGCCTCTGATTGGCTCAGCTGCCCCTGAGCCAATCAGACGCAGCCCTCACTCACCCATTCATGAATTCATGAATGGGTGTGAGTGAGGGATGCCTCTGATTGGTCAGGCTGTGACCAATAAGAGGCATCTGATTTAGCAGGCGGGGATTTTAAATCCCCGGCTGCTGAATACTACTCACAGCTGTTCAGAGCAGTTCAGGAGAACTGCAGCCTGTCGCGCTGAACTCCGTCTGCCGGGACCAGGTAAGTATATATATATTTTTTATTTTTACACATTTCTGGATGAATTGCAGGGAAGGGCTTATATATTTAACCCCTTCCCGACAATTCATCCCGCGATCGCCGGCATCCCATTGCTTTCAATGGAGTTGGCTGTATTGCCGGCTCCATTGAATTCAATGGGCTAACATCGTTCTGCCGGGACCAGGTAAGTATATATATATTTTTTATTTTTACACATTTCTGGATGAATTGTAGGGAAGGGCTTATATATTTAAGCCCTTCCCGACAATTTATCCAGCGTACGCCGGCAGCCCATTGCTTTCAATAGAGCCGGCTGTATTACCGGCTCCATTGAATTCAATGGCCAGTGCTCGTTTAATCGAGACGAGTACCGCATGGTGCTCGTCTCGAGTAACGAGCATCTCGAGCACCCTAATACTCGAACGAGCATCAAGCTCGGACGAGTATGCTCGCTCATCTCTACAGCAGGCCCTATTTAAGCTATTGAAGCTATTATAAGTTATTCTGAGGATTTCTGCCGACCAAACAATTTCCTGGCAGCAGCGTATTTTTCCTGCCCATCTGAATGGACGAGAAAATGCTAATTAAGCTCAGGACTCGATCGAGGCTATTCTTCATTGATGTGATTTTCGGCCATGATGCGGCCAGCGTAAAACGCATACGCTCGTGTGAATGAGGCCTCAGTTAGACATTTGCAATAGCACCAAGTTAATAGGAAAATAATAATTATGTGTTTAGCGCATGAGAAGAAATCGGAAGAAACCCATGCAAACATGAGAGTATGCACCATATTGGTCAGAGTTCCAACCCAGGATGTCAGTGCTGCAAAAAACTAAATATCTTGAAGGCCTAGACAGCCGAGAAAGACCTTGAGGACTTGGGGAGGCTAGAAGGAGAAGAGAGATTACCTCTACTTTATGTTTCAGAAATGTTTTGAACATGGCAATCTGTGTTCCAAATTCTTTTCTTCAAGGTTTACACTTTAGAAAAAGTAACAAACAACCTGAGATTGTATTTAAAAAAATAACCAGAACACACATACTAGAGGAGGGATGAATGCAAAAGATTAAAAAAATTTTTTTAAAACATCAGCATATTTTCAGTACATGTTTATCGGCAGCCACCTCATGGAACTCTTAATTAGAAACAGGTGAATGCATTATCCTATAGATGTACAGTACTTGTTGCAGAGTCCAGCAGCCCGATGAAGGCAGTAACGGAGCTTTTTAAGAATGGACACTACTAGATATTTTTTTCCTTCTTACTAATGCTTTTGAAACGTGTTTTGTTTAATTCATGATTTCAATTCCTCAAAGACATGGAGATATTTAAAAGGAGTACATGCTAAATCATAAACTTTTAATTTATTTCAAGGAAGATGCCGATGGTACATTTCAATAAGGTCTTCTTCACTCTTTGTTCCATTAGCCAGTTGATTAATGTGCCATCATCTGGCTCTTAGCTGGGAGCTGTACATCTACTGTAAAGGATCCTGCCGATACCGTACGTACAAAGATATTTTCTCCTACTAGTGGTGCTACTGTGGGAGAATATCTTCATATATACAGTCCGATGGTATATGACACTGAAACATTTCCATATACTACCTCCATATAACATAAAAGTAGTACAGAATGCTCATGCGGTAAGAAAAAAAAGAAAGGCCAGTGTGAACATTGCCACTTACATGCAAACATTCAGTAAACTGTGTGCCTTCAGTTTTATTGCAACCTATTTGGACTGGTCTCTTTATTTTAATATGCTAACTCATTCAAAGGCACTGATGTCACATAGTTAATACACGAACCACGTATTGTTGTTTCTAAGAGCTCAATTGCAATCAACCTGCTGCATGAGCCACTATTACACGCAGAGTAGCCTCCACCATGACACAGTTAGAATCAGCGCAACCACTTGGGCTACCCTTCTGTTAACTTCAGCTTGCTGTACTTGCTGGAATGCTACCTTCCAATAAGTGGTGATGTAGAGGTATTGTTCCATCTTCCTATTCGCATATTTTCCAGAAGAGCATGAATGGCCTTATAAGTCTCATATCTTCTAGGTCAGTGATGGCGAACCTTTTAGAGACTGAGTGCCCAAACTGCAACCCAAAATCCACTTATTGATCGCAAAGTGCCAACATGTCAGGGGGCGGGGCTTATCACGACGTATGATTTTTACCGCCGTCATTCTTAAAAGGACAGGGCTGTTTCAAAATAGACCAGGTTCAGATTTAGACTTTTTTTGGATGCGAAAATGCTGTGGAATTTGCCACGGAAATTTCCGCTGAGGACATTCTACAGCATTTCCACTTCGTGTAAACATATCCCAGCAGTGATATTGACCACCCCAAGAGCGGCCCCAGCAGTAAGGGTGACCTCCCCCCCAGAGCAGCCCCAGCGCTAATAGTGACCCCCCCAGAGCGGCTTTAGTGGTTATAGTGACCCCGCACAGCGGCCCCAGTGGTGATATTGACACCGCACCATGGCCCCAGTCATAATAGTGACATCCCGCAGTGGCCCCCCAGTAGTAATAGTGACATCCCACAGTGGCCCCAGTAGTAATAGTGACATCCCACATCAGCCCAGTAGTAATAGTGACATCCCACAGCAGCCCCCAGTAGTAATAGTGACATCCCCCAGCGGCCCCAGCGGTAGTAGTGACACTCCACAGTGGTCCCCAGTAGTAATAGTGACATCCCACAGTGGCCTCTGTAGTAATAGCTTCCCCCCCCCCCCCCACCCCAACCTCCTCTGCTTGGTGCTGTTGCTGCCACTGATCCCAGGAGCACACTGTGATGTGCTGCCGGACACCTCCTCCCCTCCCCTGCTCTCACGGAACCAAGTAGGAGACGTCAGAGGAGGGGGGAAGAGGATCCTGGCTGCACACTGACATCACAGTGTGCGCCAGGATCAGCAGCGCTGCTGAGTGAATACCAGCAGGGGAGCTGCGTCACACCTGCCGGTATCTACTAATGTGGTAAGCGGCCGACGGTGGCGAGTGCCAGATGGGAAGGCTCTGAGTGCCGCAAATGGCACGCGTGCCATAAGTTCGCCACCACTGTTCTAGGTGCTCTCTCTAAGCAGAAACGATGGTGTTCAAGAGGCATAGTTCTCTGGTGGGCAGCCTGCAAGACAGGGTTCTAGTATTAGCATAGGCCACACATCGCTCGATGCTAGTATTGGTGGCAATCTATTGGTGAAGAGCATTGCATGTGGCATTACTGCAGAGGGCGAGACCAATGTTAAGAGGAAGAAGCGAGTTAGTGAGCTTCAGAGACTGATGCAGCAGGCCTCAGTATAGCTGCGGTGGGGGAATCTAGTAGGCTGGTGGCAGAGTCTCATAGTTCTCTATTTGTGCATAGGGAGAGAGAGGTCACTCTACATGATGTTGGTGGGGTCATAACTCGGAGTGCCCTTCCAAGTCAATCTTCAAAGTATGTTTATTCTAAAACGCCACAGTGTTTCCAAAAATACATACAATGTGCATACCTGTCCTGGACTCATGCTGCCTGTGGTTGAGGTAGCATGAACCTGATGACAGGGAGACTTTAAGAACATATTATTTATCATGTATTTAGCTACTTAGAGATAATTTTGTTCTTCTGTGATAAACTGTGTTGTGCACTGGGCAGTTTATTCTGCATTAAATATGGGCTGACATCACTGGATCCAATTACTTAAAGGGGTTGTCCCGCGAAACAAAGTGGGGGCATACACTTCTGTATGGCCATATTAATGCACTTTGTAATGTACATTGTGCATTAATTATGAGCCATACAGAAGTTATTCACTTACCTGCTCCGTTGCTAGCGTCCCCGTCTCCATGGTGCCGTCTAATTTTCAGCGTCTAATCTCCCGATTAGACGCGCTTGCGCAGTCCAGTCTTCTCCCTGGTGAATGGGGCGCTCGTGCTGGAGAGCTGCTCCTCGTAGCTCCGCCCCGTCACGTGTGCCGATTCCAGCCAATCAGGAGGCTGGAATCGGCAATGGAACGCACAGAAGACCTGCGGTCCACCATGGGTGAAGATCCCGGCGGCCATCTTTGCAAGGTAAGTAAGAAGTCACCGGAGCGCGGGGATTCGGTAAGTACTACCCGCTTTTTTTTTTTTATCCCTGCATCGGGTTTGTCTCGCGCCGAATAGGGGGGCTATTGGAAGAAAAAAAAACCCGTTTCGGCGCAGGACAACCCCTTTAATGCAATCCTAAAATCTGTGTAACAGCCACCCCAGTGCCCATAACCCATGTTAGCATGACTCAATGGAAAGCAGAGGACAGATGACATATTAAAGCTTCCTAATCTCACTTTTACATTGTTCCTCAGTTGCCGGGAAACAACATATTTCTGTATTGTGTATGATATACAAGAAATCTGTTATTCTTACATTTGAAAACATAACCGTTTCCCTAGTTATTAGTATAACAGAGAGGACGTTGTAGTGATATATTATACCAGTTCTCTTATACATATTCAGCTTCATGTTGTACATAAATAATTCACAGACATTTTTCTTCCCCAGTAAATATGTCAGTTCACTCATTTCACAAATGGAAGGAACTTTACATATCCTTCCAGCCTCATCCTATATTGAAAGACTGGGAATACACCTCGCAGCCGCAGGGTTTTCCCGCTATTGGTAGCATTGCAATATTACTAAGACAAGCCATCGATTAAACTTTTTAACCCCTTAGTGAGCGAGCCTGTTTGCGCATTAATGCCCAGGCCAAATTTTGGAAATCTGCCATGTGTCACTTTAACATAGGATAACTCTGCACAACGATTTTGCATATCCAAGCGATTCTGACATTGTTTTTTCACCATATATTGCACTTCATTTAGGTGGCCACCCATTGTGGCCCTAATATTATGTCCATATGCGCAACGGGGCCCAAACCGAAAGGAGCAGCCAGTGGTTTTTAGAACATACATTTTGCTTGAAGGTGTTTTAGGCCCCATTGCCCACTTGTAGAACCCTTGAGCTGCCAAAACGATAGAGAACGGCTACAAATGACCCCATTTTGAAAACAAGACCCCTTAACGAATTCATCTAGGGGTGTACTGTGTATTTTGATACCACAGTTTTTGAATGAATCTAAGCAAAGCAGAAGAAAAAAAATTACGGTTTTAATTTTTTTGGCAATTGTGTCATTTTAAAAACAGTGCTTTTTGTAAAGCACACACATGAATGAAGACTTGCACCCCACAATGGATTACCCTGTTTATTCTGTGTTTAGGAACATTGCAATTGGGGCCCTAATCTTCCGTTTGTATGCACAACGGGGCCCAAACCGAACAGAGCATCAAACTTCAACTGTCTTTTAACTTTTACATGATCGACATTATCCATTGGATAACGGCGATCACGTGAGCGGGGACGGCTCACTGCGGCCCTCAGTCATTGTCCAGGCTCTGAGCTACCTTTAGTAGATTTTACATTTCCCAGGCCCTCCACAGCTTTTGCGCTTGCGTCCCCCAATAACTTGGTCAGCTGACCCGCTTACTGAGTCAGTTGACCTGCCTTCTAAGTAGGCTGCCCCGCCTACTCAAACATGGCGCTGCCCAGGACCGCATTGATGTGAACAGTCCCAGCAGCATAAAGTACAATAAAATGATATGGGTGAAATAGGCCTCAATCGTGCCCCCCTGCACAGTACATATACGTCTCGCAATAGTGAGCATATATATGCCTATACCCGTGTGCAGCTTTCCTAAATTTTAGAAGTAATAAATTTACGCTGGCTTCACACGGGCATATTTGTGCATGCAATACGCAGAGAATAGAACCCTTTCATTTCAATGGGTTTGTTCACATTTTCTTTTTTTTGTATTCACATTAAGGTCTTGCAAAAAAAAAAAAATAGAACATGCTCTTTTTGTTCTGCATATTTTTACACCAACCAGGGGTACGCAAATCCACACGCAATATGTAATGAGATGTGTGAAACACGACGGAATTCCACTGGAAAAAGGACACATCTGCAAATAATTAGCCATTTTAATCAGCGCATCTTTGTAGAGTAAAATACGCCAATGCATGCGCAAAAAAGCATTGCTCTTTCCACAAAAATGCAGCACTCAGGTGCGTACCAATACACTGACGCTTGTGTGAGGCCAACCTAAAAAACTATATAACTTTGGTATTGCCACATTTGTACTGACTGCAGAATAAAGTTAACATAGAACTTTTCTGCACCATGAACACCATTTTTTTTCTATTTCACCTCACTTAAACATTTTTAAAAGTTTTTCAATACATGATATGCTATAGAAGCAGCTCGTCTCGCAAGACCTCATATAGCCATGTGAACAAAAAATGAAAAAAGGTATCGCTCCTGAAAAGTAGGAATGAAAAATAAAAAAAAATTGAGAAATGGATGGTCTTTAATGGGTTAACATGCAAAAATCTCTGTCATTTAGGAGTTGATTTTCTATGAAGCAAAACAATCATTACTGCAAACAATCGAAGAAAAGAGTCCTGGCATTTCCATGTGTGTCTGTCTATATATCTATGAAGTAGACGAGAGCGAGCATGACATGTACCATAACCACAGCAGGGATCCCAGTTTATAGATAGTCACAGATTATCACTCAGGCTTTATCCCCCGTATGATGAACCTGAGTTGAAATGATAGCAGCTCTTTTTCGCTCCCGTTGTTACGAACACTTCATCAGTGGCTACATGTAGAGCGCTTTTTATTAACATGCTCTTTATTTGGTCATAAATGCATTTTCTGTTTATCCGTATGGCTGGCAAAGGTGGAAAGGTGTTTATGACCATAGAAAGTACATTCATAAAATGTTCCATGTGTATCCAGCTTTTGCAATAAAGAACTATTATTTATAGACATTGGTAAGGAGTCACTTACTGCCATAGTGCAAATACAGAAGGAAGAGACATCAGTAATCTCAATATCTCTTCATTACTTCCTATTACTTTTGTAGAATTATACAATGGAACCTCCCTCTGCATAGTTTGTAAGAGGATCTATTCTTCTGTGTGGCCCATGACCCACTTGTGAGGCCCCACTTAAAGATGACGCACTAATTGAAGTGGACACCATTGGTTAGCTTAATCCTTTCCAATTCAATTTTGGATTCAGGGTTTCCTAAAAGGCTTTCTCTTTTTGCCGTTATACAATGGTGCCATCTGCTGGCTAAAGCCAGTGTGTGAGCGCCAGGGAGGCTCCGACAGTGGAGTGGCTGGCAATAGACAATAAGAATACCCTGTCGGACGTCTTCTGACATTGGAGCTGTACAAGCTTCAATCAGAATGTAGGAAGACATCAGACAGTGGATTGGAAAGGGTTAAGAATGGTTTATTGCACAGAATATACGAGCATAGCAGTTACAGTCACTTAGTGTGGACAGTGTGTATACAAGGCACAGAGCTTAGTGATTACATTTATGGTAAGCAGCTTGATAGTTGCAGTCATTATTGGGCACATTGAGCTTGGTAGTTACTATTGGCAAAGAATAGCTTCTTATTAGGGCACAGACCTTCATGGTTGTTGTCTCTTTGCAGGGCACTTAGCATAATGGTTACAGTCTCTTGTTTCACAGGGCACTGACTGGAACAAAACAGCATGCAGGGCAATAGGTTGTGTCCAACACGTGGTCTACTTGGCAGCTCTCCAGGGTTCAACTTGCCCATAGTGCAGACTTCCAAGTAGTCACCTGGAAATGCACCAGTATGCAGGAAGGGTACTCCCTCTGGACTACAGCTCCACACAAGGACAAAATACACAATCTAGGAGGCCAGGGCAGTGGATCACCACTCACAGGATCTCCAGTTTGAGCTAGCTGGACCCAACCCTAATTCTCACAGGAAATTGTGAATGACTCCTATACTCCAGTCAGACTAGTCAAACAGACACTGCTGTTTTCTCTGCCATTATGTCACAACTTACCATGAGGTGTGCAAACTCCGTCTTTGATGGAACCCATGTGGGACAGTTTATAGGATAGCGCTGAGAAGTTGGCAGGCAGAGACACTACAAGTTCTTTGAACGCAAAATGTTACTGTAAATAGTACACATAATTCACTCAACGGGAGGCACAGTGCACTTTACAGGTAATAGGCCTTATGACCACAAGAACTGACAAATGTACACCATCTTTAGGGAACACTTCTTTCCTAGACAGGGAGACAACATTCTACTTAGATTTCACAGTCCCTAATTATAATTATTTATGGGCAATATGTATCTATTATCTAGCAGTCCCAAGGGGACCTACCTGGTTTAAGAACAAGTTCTCTGGCTCAACAACATTCCCTAATAGCTGGTGACAAGATCCCCAACTTCTCTCTTAGTGGGCACTCAGTATGTGCCCAACTATGGCATGTTGTCGAGAGGCTCCTGCCCACTTCTGCTTTGCAGCCGGCTGCACCTCACATCTCAGTCCTATGCAAAAATAAAAGATTACACCATAAGCATACAGTTGAATACTACAGTGTTTAAAGAGCAAACTCTAATGTACTATAGCACAAGGCCTCCATACATCCCCATGATAAAGTGATATGTGTCACCAAAACCAGATTGTGGTATCAAATCAATAAACACTTTCTGTCTTCCGGCAAACTCCAGCCACCATAAGAAACCACCTTGTTCTGCATAAACTTCTATTTACACCAGCACTACCAGCTGTTTAGTGGTTTGTGTGTTAGAAAAAAGAATTTTGGAAGAATATATTTGGATTTAGTTTGAAAAATGGAGAAAATTACTTTAAATTGCCCTAAAATGAGGCCTCTGTGATCTAGACGCATAATCCTCTGCCTTTTTATTTTTAGTTAGCCAATAAAGTTATTATTTTTGTAATATGTTGGTCTTTTTTTTTTTACACATGAAGGCTGGCTGCACGCGATTGAGTCGGATTACACATGCGGGAGCCCACAGCAAAATCCGACCTTGTGCCCAGCCGGCCAATTCCCTGCATTTCGTGCGTCGTCACTAGGCGATGACGCGGGTACCCGCAACCTTTAATGTCATTACAGAAGGTCCGCAGGTCGGACAGGCTTCCATTGACTTCAATGAAAGCTGTCTGTGCGGAATCCGCACTGAAACAGAGCATGCTGCAATTTTTCCTCCGCAAGTGGGAATTGCCATTGGTTTCTACTTGTGTGCAGGAAAAAGGGCTTTTCCATAGCATGCTATGGAAGGTATTTGCTGCAGAAACTGGTGGCGGATGCCCGCTTCAAATTCCACAATGCAAATCTGGCTGTGTGCAGCGGGCTTAGTGGTTAACTTGGGAAATATTTTTCTCCTTGCAGGATGAAGAATCTTTGAGTTTTTTTGTCTGATTAGATCTGCTGATTTCTCGTCAGAATTTGCTCGTTTGCTTGGGCAGCCTGTTTATACAGGTAGATACATCGTTGGCTTGTTCAAACTGTATAACTGAATGAGAATGACTTAACGATCAGTATTTAAACCGAATAATTAGTGAATGAGCCAATGATGATTTTTATACCTGCATAAAATGAATGATAAATGAAAAGTGAACAATATCATTCTTCGATTGATGGCTGGCTGCATTTACACTGAACAATTGTTATTCATTTCCCCTTGTTTGAGCGATAATCGTTCTGTGTAATAGTTTTACATCAGTTTATCATTATGTTTCTGTATTTCTAGTGCTGAACTTTGGCCGGTCAGACACCTCCTAGGCCATATTTCGGCGGAAGTCTGTTCCGTCAGCAAACCAGTTAACCTTTTTGAGACTGGCTCCCTGTAACAAAACTGAGACTATTCTTAGAGTAATAGGAGTAATAGCTTGGGGTACCCTACGGCTAAGAGCAGATACCAATTGGAGGAGTGAAAGTGAAAACCAGTGTACCCCAGGTGCTGCCCTCAGAAATAGCCTTAAGCCAAATCAGTCTATTAGCCACACTATGAAGTATGTTTTTGTATAAAGCCGGATATGCAGGTGACATATTTGCTTTCATCTTGAACATGTTAGAAATCCTCATATGTTACCTCTACACGTGGTCTAATTTTCTATCCAGTCATCATCAATTAGGATCAAGCGGTTTACGACCAACTTTGCAAAGCCTGCAAAGTTTCAGAGTTCGGGAACAAATATTTATTTTTTCAAAGCAAGAATAAAAAATAATATGATAGATAGGATGGTTTGTTCTTAATGCTAATATAGCTTAAAGTCTGGACGCAACAGAGATTGCCAACATGGTGACTCATTTAAATAACCATACAACATGAACTTTCATTTTGACAATTCTGATGAAAAGCAGCGGCTTTGACATTTGAATTCACACAAAGTTTACAGATTTGCTCGCACCCGTCTCAGACATTTGTTTAATCCTGCCTTTATTATTTTTCTTTTAACTCTTAGAATTACTCTAAGAACATTTTCCAGCCTTCTAAACATGTACTGGAGATCCTGTTACATTAGGAGCTTGGGTTTACAAGCAAGAGATGTATAATACAGTACACATAAGCCTGTAGCGCTTACCTTCCTTTCATATATATTTTAACACATTGGCAGAATGAACAGTACATTCTCCCACACTTATACAATGTTGCTTGGAACATTTGGCAAGTTATGAATATGGAACACTTATGTCACAATGTTAACATGGTCTGAAGCTCTGTGCTATCTAGAAAAGTCATTAAAATCACTGGCTGTACAGTGAACCCCGCTTTTCAAAGTCAAGCCTTACCTGTAGTAATCCTTTATGATAGGTGTAATATATTTTAAAGTGCATCTAACTTTCAGATGTTTTTTAGAATAAGCTGCCATGTTTATGTACATAGGGAATAACACTGTGTCTGACCATTACATGACCTGTATCTTGGATTTTTCACCATTTTCCATTCTGCAGGCTATAACTGTCATTCTCTCTGAACTAGTGGGACGCGCCTACTGACATGCTGCGTTTTGTACATTGTGCATATAAATAAACCTGCACGTTCTGCATACCAATAAACACACACAAAACATCATCATGCAGAGCACTAGAGAAGTGCTGAGCAGTGTAGATGTGATTTTAGTAGCTACAACACTGTAAACAATCACTTACTATTCGCTCCAGGCATGCGTGTGAGTCTGTTTCTCTCTAGCAGCTCACTGGTTTCTTCCCTCTCCATAGAGTTCTTTGTTCTTCGTCTTGTTATCTATATTACTAGAGGCAGGTATCACTTGGCAACAGGCAGTGAACAGCAAATTTGAAGGGAGGGTGCCCCATAGTATCCAGAACTTTTTTCAGTACAAGATTATCATTTTAGATAAATAAAGTGATTTGCACTTTTGCTAGTTATTAGAGATGAGCGAACGTACTCGTCCGAGCTTGATATTCGTGCGAATATTAGGGTGTTCGGGATGCTCGTTACTCGTAACGAGTACCACGCGGTGTTCTGGTTACTTTCAGTTTCCTCTCTGAGACGTTAGCGAGCTTTTCTCGCCAATTGAAAGACAGGGAAGGCATTACAACTTCCCCCTGTGACGTTCAAGCCCTATACCACCCCCCTGCTGTGAGTGGCTGGGGCGATCAGATGTCACCCGAGTATAAAAGTCGGCCCCTCCCGCGGCTCGGCTCAGATGCCGTGTGAGTTAGTGAGGGAAAGTGCTGTTCTATTGGAGTTGCTGTAGGGAGAGTGTTTGTAGTGAGTGTAGGCTTCAAGAACCCCAACGGTCCTTCTTAGGGCCACATCTACGTGTGTGCAGGCTGCTGTTAGCAGTGGAAAAATTTTTTTTTTCTTCTCAAAATCGGCAGTGCAGAGCATTGCACCCGGTATTAGGGACAGAAGTGGTGCTTAGGCAGGGAGAGTGTTAGGAGTGAGTGTAGCCTTCAAGAACCTCAACGGTCCTTTCTAGGGCCAAATTTAACCGTGTGCAGTACTGTGCTGGCTGCTGTTAGCAGTGTTGCATTTTTTTTTCTTTCTAAAAATCGTCTGTGCAGAGCATTGCACCACAACACAGTTCCACAACACAGTTATTGTTCATTGAATATCCGCAGTGGGGCCTTCCCTTTGCAAAAAAGCGAAAAAATTATATTTGGCCTGCCTGTGTCAGTCCTAAGGTCTCCGTGTACGTGTGTGCTGCGTGGAGAACGTACAAAAATCAAACGCAACCAGCTACGGTTTACTGCAGGCTTGCGCCATTGTCTTTCCTGACTGGCAAATACCTGCTCTGCCAGAGTTATTAACTCTGCTACACTAAAGTTGTGTGACACTTTTTCAGGGCCACACCACAGTTATTAAACGTATTGTTCATTGAATATCCGCAGTGGGGCCTTCCCTTTGCAAAAAAGCGAAAAAATTATATTTGGCCTGCCTGTGTCAGTCCTAAGGTCTCCGTGTACGTGTGTGCTGCGTGGAGAACGTACAAAAATCAAACGCAACCAGCTACGGTTTACTGCAGGCTTGCGCCATTGTCTTTCCTGACTGGCAAATACCTGCTCTGCCAGAGTTAATAACTCTGCTACACTAAAGTTGTGTGACATTTTTTCAGGGCCACACCACAGTTATTAAACGTATTGTTCATTGAATATATGCAGTGGGGCCTTCCCTTTGCAAAAAAGCGAAAAAATTATATTTGGCCTGCCTGTGTCAGTCCTAAGGTCTCCGTGTACGTGTGTGCTGCGTGGAGAATGTACAAAAATCAAATGCAACCAGCTACGGTTTACTGCAGGCTTGCGCCATTGTCTTTCCTGACTGGCACATACCTGCTCTGCCAGAGTTAATAACTCTGCTACACTAAAGTTGTGTGACACTTTTTCAGGGCCACACCACAGTTATTAAACGTATTGTTCATTGAATATCCGCAGTGGGGCCTTCCCTTTGCAAAAAAGCGAAAATTTTTTATTTGGCCTGCCTGTGTCAGTCCTAAGGTCTCCGTGTACGTGTGTGCTGCGTGGAGAACGTACAAAAATCAAACGCAACCAGCTACGGTTTACTGCAGGCTTGCGCCATTGTCTTTCCTGACTGGCAAATACCTGCTCTGCCAGAGTTAATAACTCTGCTACACTAAAGTTGTGTGACACTTTTTCAGGGCCACACCACAGTTATTAAACGTATTGTTCATTGAATATCCGCAGTGGGGCCTTCCCTTTGCAAAAAAGCGAAAAAATTATATTTGGCCTGCAGGCTTGCGCCAATTTATTTCCTGCCTGGGAAATCAAATCACTGGTAATACAGCATGCTGAGGGGTAGGGGTAGGCCTAGAGGACGTGGACGCGGCCGAGGACGCGGAGGGCCAAGTGAGGGTGTGGGCACAGGCCGAGCTCCTGATCCCGGTGTGTCGCAGCCGACTGCTGCGCGATTAGGAGAGAGGCACGTGTGACAACGGCCGTAACCTGGTGGCGGCTCTGCAGCTCGGCAGCCTCACGCACGTGCCATGCCTGACCCATGTCTTTAATTTGGTGGTTCAGCGCTTTCTGAAAAGCTACCCACGCTTGTCAGACCTGCTCGTAAAGGTGCGCCGGCTCTGCGCACATTTCCGCAAGTCCCACACGGACGCTGCCACCCTGCGCACCCTGCAACATCGGTTTAATCTGCCAGTGCACTGACTGCTGTGCGACGTGCCCACACGGTGGAACTCTACGCTCCACATGTTGGCTAGGCTCTATGAGCAGCGTAGAGCTATAGTGGAATACCAACTCCAACATGGGCGGCGCAGTGGGAGTCAGCCTCCTCAATTCTTTTCAGAAGAGTGGGCCTGGTTGGCAGACATCTGCCAGGTCCTTCGAAACTTTGAGCAGTCTACCCAGGTGGTGAGCGGCGATGCTGCAATCATTAGCGTCACCATTCCTCTGCTATGCATCTTGAGAACTTCCCTGCAAACCATAAAGGCAGCCGCTTTGCGCTCGGAAACCGAGCCGGGGAAAGACAGTATGTCGCTGGATAGTCAGAGCACCCTCCTGTCTATATCTCAGCGCGTTCAGCAGGAGGAGGAGGAGCATGAGGAGGATGAGGAGGAGGGGGAAGAGACAGCTTGGCCCACTGCTGACTGTACCCATGCTGCTTGCCTGTCATCATTTCAGCGTGTATGGCCTGAGGAGGAGGAGGAGGAGGATCCTGAAAGTGATCTTCCTAGTGCGGACAGCCATGTGTTGCGTACAGGTACCCTGGCACACATGGCTGACTTCATGTTAGGATGCCTTTCTCGTGACCCTCGCATTCAACGCATTCTGGCCACTACGGATTACTGGGTGTACACACTGCTCGACCCACGCTATAAGGAGAACCTTCCCACTCTCATTCCCGAAGAGGAAAGGGGTTCGAGAGTGTTGCTATACCACAGGACCCTGGCGGACAAGCTGATGGTAAAATTCCCATCCGACAGCGCTAGTGGCAGAAGGCGCAGTTCCGAGGGCCAGGTAGCAGGGGAGGTGCGTAGATCGAGCAGCATGTACAGCCCAGGCAGTGCAACAGTCTTTAAGGGCCTGGCCAGCTTTATGGCTCCCCAGCAAGACTGTGTCACCGCTCCCCAGTCAAGGCTGAGTCGGCGGGAGCACTGTAAAAGGATGGTGAGGGAGTACGTAGTCGATCGCACGACCATCCTCGGTGACGCCTCTGCCCCCTACAACTACTGGGTGTCGAAGCTGGACACGTGGCCTGAACTCGCGCTGTATGCCCTGGAGGTGCTTGCTTGTCCTGCGGCTAGCGTCTTGTCGGAGAGGGTGTTTAGTGCGGCTGGGGGAATCATCACAGATAAGCGTACCCGCCTGTCAACCGACAGTGCCGACAGGCTAACACTCATCAAGATGAACAAAGCCTGGATTTCCCCAGACTTCTCTTCTCCACCAGCGGACAGCAGCGATACGTAAGCAATACGTAGGCTGCACCCGCGGATGGAAGCTACGTTCTCTCTCACCATCCAAAACGGGGACATTTCTGCTTCATCAATCTGTGTCTAATATTCCTCCTCCTCCTCCTGCTCCTCCTCCTGAAACCTCACGTAATCACGCTGAACGGGCAATTTTTCTTAGGGCCACAAGGCTCACTCATAATTTTTCTAAACAATTTTTATATGTTTCAATGCTCTTAAAAGCGTTGAAACTTTAACTTGAACCAATTTTTCGTTAAACTGGGCTGCCTCCAGGCCTAGTTACCACTTAAGCCACATTAACCAAAGCGATTAATGGGTTTCACCTGCCCTCTTGGTTGGCCATGGCCAATTTTTTTGATGTACATTAGTACTGTTGATTCAGCAATTTTTGTGGGCCCTCGCCTACAGTGTAATCAAATGAATTTTTAGCCCACCTGCATTACAGATGACGTTACATCCGCTGTGTTGGGCAATGCAATGGGATATTTTTGTGTACCGCCGGTGGGTTCCAGGGAGCAACCCATGCTGTAGGTGCACACGGAGTTTAACCTACATGTGTCCACTTGTAAAGAACCCCAGTCAGACTGGGGCATGCAGTGTGGGCCGAAGCCCACCTGCATTAAGCACGACATTACTACCTCAGCTGTGTTGGGCAATGCAATGGGATATTTCTATGTACCGCCGGTGGCTTCCTGGCACCCACCCATGCTGTGGGTCCACAGGGAATTATAAATGCATCTGTTTCCACTTCTAAAGAACCCCAGTCTGACTGGGGCATGCAGTGTGGGCCGAAGCCCACCTGCATTAAGCACGACATTACTACCTCAGCTGTGTTGGGCAATGCAATGGGATATTTTTGTGTATCGCCGGTGGGTTCCAGGGAGCCACCCATGCTGTCGGTCGACAGGGACTTCACAATAGGGAGTTGTACCTGCCTGTGTCTATGAATTAAAAAGCCCGGTCTGACTGGGGCATGCAGAGACACCTTGACAGAATGAATAGTGTGTGGCACATAGGTTCCCCATTGCTATGCCCACGTGTGCAGCTCGTGATGGCGGTGGCACAGGATTCTATTTCTCATTGCTTCTGTACAGCATTGTGGGCTATCGCCCCGCCCCTTTTAAAGAGGGTCGCTGCCTAGCCGTGCCAACCCTCTGCAGTGTGTGCCTGCGGTTCCTCGTCATGGCAGACGCACTTCTAAATAGACATGAGGGTGGTGTGGCATGAGGGCAGCTGAAGGCTGCGCAGGGACACTTTGGTGTGCGCTGTGGGGGGGAGGTGGGGCGGTTGGGCAGCATGTAACCCAGGAGAAGTGGCAGTGGAGTGTCATGCAGGCAGTGATTGTGCTTTGTTGGAGGTAGTGTGGTGCTTAGCAAAGGTATGCCATGCTAATGAGGGCTTTTCAGAAGTAAAAGTTTTTGGGAGGGGGGGGGGGCACTCTTGCCGCTATTGTGGCTTAATAGTGGGACCTGTGAACTTGAGATGCAGCCCAACACGTAGCCCCTCGCCTGCCCTATCCGTTGCTGTGTCGTTCCCATCATTTTCTTGAATTGCCCAGATTTTCACACATGAAAACCTTAGCGAGCATCGGCGAAATACAAAAATGCTCGGGTCGCCCATTGACTTCAATGGGGTTCGTTATTCGAAACGAACCCTCGAGCATCGCGAAAAGTTCGTTCCGAGTAACGAGTACCCGAGCATTTTGGTGCTCGCTCATCTCTACTAGTTATCACACTGACTATCACATAAGCACAAGTTGTTTTAAATGTTAGAGACCAGTTCACTATATAAATGATACAAATGAAGAAGAATGTTGATGGATTCCTGAACCAAGGCTGGTTTAAACCAGTAGGGCACAGGAGATACAATGTAAGTTGTAATTTTTCAATGATTTACCTTAATAATGTTGGACCAGAAATAAGGCACAAGGGTACCACTTACAAGTAGTCTGATGTCCACGGAAAGGAAGAAATGCCATGTCAAGTTGGTCCTGACTGCAGCCTCATGAATGGTGGTAAGTAGAGATGAGCAAGCATACTCGTTAAGGCGATTTACTAGAGAGAGCATCACCTTTTTCGAGTAACTGCTGGCTTGTCCCTGAAGATTCAGGGGTGTCGCAGTGGTGGGCAGAGGGGAGTGGGGTGGAGAGTGAGAGAGATATCTCTCTCCCTCCAAATCCCCTCCGCAACCCCCCCCCCTGCTCACCCTCGCGCCCCCCCCCCCCCCCCCAAAATCTTCAGGGACAAGCCAGCAGTTACTCGAAAAAGGCAATGCTCTCGCGAGTAAATCGCCTTAACGAGTATGCTCGCTCATCTCTAGTGGTAAGCATAATCTCTCCCCTTTATGGCTTGGTAGGGGCAAATGAGTTGCACGTCGTCATGTCTTGTCTACAAAGTATGTGCTTTCAAGACCCTGACCACTGTATAAACCTGTGAATATAAGCAATGGGATTCTTCCCTTTTACTTAATGGGTCATCTGAACAACCAACACTATTTAAACAGAAATGACAGAATCAACCATCTGCACATGTGAAAAAGACTTGGGCATACTAATAGATCATAGACTGAACATGAGTCAACAATGTGATGCAGCAGCCAAAAAGGCAAACACAATTCTGGGATGTATTAAGAGAAGCATAGAGTCTAGATCATGTGTGGTCATTATTCCCCTCTACTCTTCCTTAGTCAGACCTCATCTGGAATATTGTGTCCAGTTCTGGGCACCCCACTTTAGAAAAGACATAGACAAAATGGCGCAAGCTCAGAGAAAAGTAGCTAAGATGGTGAGCGGTCTGCAAATCATGTCCTATGAGGAACGGTTAAAAAATCTGGGAATGTTTAGCTTGCAAAAAGAAAAATAGCAGTCTACAAATATCTGAAGGGTTGTCACAGTGCAGAGGGATCAGCCCTATTCTAATTTGCACGAGGAAAGACCAGAGGCAACGGGATGAAACTGAAAGGGAGGAGACACAAATTAAACATGAGAAAAACTTTCAAACAGTGACACTGGAATGATGCGTCTGTGCGCCGCGTTGCTAACTCCGCCTCTCTACATAAGCGCAGAGGGACGCTGACTGAAGACAGCGATTAGTAAGTAAATTTTATTGTATACTAGCTTACCCGTCGCGCGTTGCTGCGAAGACAGACAGACATACATTCATTCGTTTTTATATATCTAGAAAACAACCAATCACAGCGCAGCTTTCATGTTACCTCAGTGGTATAATATATAACAACCAATCACAGCGCAGCTTTCATGTTACCTTAGCAGTATAAAATATAACAACCAATCACAGCGCAGCTTTCATGTTACCTCAGCAGTAAGAGACATAACAACCAATCACAGCGCAACTTTTATTCTGCCTCAGCAATATAAAAAATAGCAACCAATCACAGCACAGCTTTCATGTTACCTCTGCGGTATTATATATAGCAACCAATCACAGCGCAGCTTTCATGTTACCTCAGTGGTATAATATATAACAACGAATCGCAGCACAGCTTTCATGCAACCTCAGTAGTATAATAAGTAGCCACCAATCACAGCACAGCTTTCATGTTACCTCAGCAGTATAAGAAATAGCAATCAATCACAGCACAGCTTTCATTTTACCTCAGCATTCTCAATATCCAGCAATCGTCTTGCGAAACGTTCGGCGGATGCATCATTTTCTGGTTGAACACTCATCCCGTTGCTCATAATGCCTTTTGCTTTCGTGCTTCAGATGGAAATCAAACGATCTTTGTCTGGGGGGCATAACTGTCGACGATGCTCGTACGCGCGGCACCTATCGTAAGATAGTTGTACTATGCCTATAATCTTCCCAGGAGTGTACTCAACAACTTCCCAAAGTCTCATGGCAATTGGATGAATGGTGTAGTAATGCATAAAGGACAGACAGACATACATTCATTTATATATATCAGGAAGTGAGAGAATTAGATTCCGTACTTAAAATTTGGACGCTAATTGTTTTGCGCTTAGAATTGAATAATCGACTTGGGACCCATTAGCTTTTCCTATTTATGACATATTCAATGCTCGTGCCAAATTTCAAGTTTATATGACATTGGGAAGCGAGAAAATTAGATTCTGTACGTAAAATTTGGACGCTAATTCTTTGGTGCTTAGAATTGAATAATCGAGTTGGGACCCATTACCTTTTCCTATTTATGACATAATCAATGCTCGGGCCAAATTTCATGTTTCTACAACATCGGGAAGTGAGAGAATTAGTGGCAATGATGGAAATCGAACGATCTACGTGGGGGGCATAACTGTCGACGACGCACGCAGGCACGCCATTTATCATAGCATAAATGTACTATGTCTATAATCTTCCCAGGAGTGTACTCAACAACTTCCCAAAGTCTCATGGCAATTGGATGAATGGTGTAGTAATGCATAAAGGACAGACAGACATACATTCATTTATATATATCAGGAAGTGAGAGAATTAGATTCCGTACTTAAAATTTGGACGCTAATTGTTTTGCGCTTAGAATTGAATAATCGACTTGGGACCCATTAGCTTTTCCTATTTATGACATATTCAATGCTCGTGCCAAATTTCAAGTTTATATGACATTGGGAAGCGAGAAAATTAGATTCTGTACGTAAAATTTGGACGCTAATTCTTTGGTGCTTAGAATTGAATAATCGAGTTGGGACCCATTACCTTTTCCTATTTATGACATAATCAATGCTCGGGCCAAATTTCATGTTTCTACAACATCGGGAAGTGAGAGAATTAGTGGCAATGATGGAAATCGAACGATCTACGTGGGGGGCATAACTGTCGACGACGCACGCAGGCACGCCATTTATCATAGCATAAATGTACTATGTCTATAATCTTCCCAGGAGTGTACTCAACAACTTCCCAAAGTTTCATGGCGATCGGATGAATGGTGTAGTAGCGCATAAAGGACAAACAGACAGACAGACACGCACACAGACAGACAGACACGCAGACAGACATACACGCATACATTCAATTTTATATATATAGATAAGTGTGTATGACTTCTGTTTTTTATATATTGGCTTGAAAAAGGTGCCAGTAGCGCACCGAAACGCGTTGCCTTTAATTGTATTACTTGCTTATAAAAATAAAAGACCCTTGAGAACTATTCCAGTGAGCTTAAGTATCACTTGGTGGATTCAGAGTGGAAACTTCTTGGAGGGGGCTTCTGCCGGACATACCCCCCTCCTCCAGAGTAAGTGCCAATCTGTTACTTTACTTGCATCCATCTTGGTGGCTGCTGCACATATTCCAGGAGTGCAGGTTTTTTTTCCCTGTCTGACAGTGAGGGTCTTTTATGTTAACTTCCTTCCTTTTATGCATAATATGGGAACAACATTTGCATCTTAATTTTCCACATCGGTAAACTCTGGCTAAAAAATTTCCTAATACTTTTCTGGTACATTGGTTCTTATTTTTTGTATCAGGGTTGGACGGGGCCAGAATGTTCTTTAATGTTTTAGTTAAAGAATGTTAAAGAAAGAGCATTTTGGCCCCGTCCAACCCTGATATGAAAAAGAATAGAAAGAAGAACCAATGTACCAGAAAAGTATTAGGAAATTTTTTAGCCGGAGCTTACCGATGTGGAAAATTAAGATGCAAATGTTGTTCCCATATTATGCCTAAAAGGAAGGAAGTTAACATAAAAGGTGAAGTGTTAAAGCTCAAGCAAAAAATGTCCTGTGAAACAAGTAATGTCATATATCTGTTAGAATGCCCGTACAGCATAGGACAAGTAATAAACTGCATTCCGGTATTAACAAGCATAGGATGAACATCAGGAACAACTTTCAATTACATAGTGTATCGAAGCACTTTGGAGAGTCACATAATTGTGACCCTAAAGGTCTCAGGGCAACTCCATTAGAAAACCTCAAATCACAGAACTCAGGAAAAAGGAAATGTCCTGGATATTTCGCCTTAAAAGCCTAACTCCGAACGGGCTCAACGAGGTGGTAGAAAAAAAATCAAAGAACACTGTTAGTCAATATCTATATCAGTATTTCATTACTAGAAAAAATATTCAATTTATTATTACTTCCCCATATATATTAATTAATTGGTATCTGTAATAATTATACCAATGGCATTACGCACTTTAAATGTTTTTTACCGTATTTTTTACCATATTTTAATGTGTAAATTTATATTATATGAGACACCATTAATTGTAATTAATACATTTTTTATATTTTAATGTATTGGTGAAAGGTTGTAATAGATATTAGAGGCTAGGTCAGTTTGATGGCCACATGCCATATATTAGATAAGCGAGTCTAATGATCCCCAGGTCAGCGGTGTATGTTCCCTTTTATGTAGGGTTGATTGAAAAGATGGAACGCACGTAGCATTTCATATACCGGTCATGTGTCACATTCTACGCTCGAGAGGGATTCTCCCTCCCCTTTCTAATTACGTCCTGGTGCTTCAGCAAGGTACACGTGATGGACGCCGATTTGTGAGGATTGCTTCAATGTATGTATACATATGTTATATGTTTTATAGATTATTTAATGATTGAAAAAGGCGCAGACTGTGGTGCCGATACACGTGGCAGATCTACAAATAAAGAACGTGAACCTGTTTATGGGTTGAATCATTACGTTTAACTGAAAAGGCTGTTCAGTTCCTAAAAAGAGCGCAGAGTGATTTTTTTTCCTAATTACCTGGTGGATATTCACACTGACTCCTGGGCAACGTAGGGAGTTTTGCCTTACTCCTGACGCCTCTTCGAGACTCTCGTATGGCGGACAGAGATACTTTTCAGTGTGAACTTGGACTGAAGGTGCAGGTGGGATTTCCCTATCCAGGGTTAACCCACCGTGCACCAGGTGAGTGGTTTACCGAGCAGAGAGCTCAGGACAGGTGGGAGGGGTGCCCACTCACAGCAGCTTCCACTATATCCCCAGTCCTCCACAATCGCTGGCAACATTATTGCACATTTAAACACCACAACAGCCCAGTATGACGGGGTCAAGTTTTTTTTATTGGAAGCCTTTCTCATTGTATTGAGCATAATTGCTTCGGGAATTTTATATTAAACATCCTTATGGCATGATATTACTATTTTTTAGCCCTTAAGCGTAATTTTTCTTCTGTAGTTTCTGACAGTATTAATGACACAATTAGGTCTGGGAGATTATTAAAGTTTTAGTGTTATACTATTACCATATTAGCACCCTAAATGGCAATATAAATTGCCATAGCTTGTTGATAACTGAGATATTAGTGTTCTTGTATTAGCACTCAACACTAGATTTGATATTATGTATCTTTGGGGTTTGTGTTCATTAGAGACATTTTGGCCCTATTATTGATAATAAGTATGGATGTATATGTCCTTTTACCTAGTGGAGTGTGGTCACTGATGTGCTGTGCAGATAGTTAGCTTTTTGATCTTGGCCAATTTTGTAACTGTACACCTTGGTTACAATCGTGCTACTTTTTGTATTTTAGCAGCACTTTTAATAGGGTCTAATTACCTGTGGTGATCACCTTCAAGCTTCTTTGTGCAGGCGGGGCTAATGGTCTGTGAATCTATATGTATTAGATATTTATTCAGAGCTGGTAGAGCGCCTTGACTTCTTCTGCACAGGCACAGCTAATAGTTGATAACTAGAGATGAGCGAACGTACTCGTCCGAGCTTGATACTCGTTCGAGTATTAGCGTGTTCGAGATGCTCGTTACTCGAGACGAGTACCACGCGTAGTTCGAGTTACTTTCACTTTCATCTCTGAGACGTTAGCGCGCTTTTCTGGCCAATAGAAAGACAGGGAAGGCATTACAACTTCCCCCTGCGACGTTCAAGCCCTATACCACCCCCCTGCAGTGAGTGGCTGGCGAGATCAGGTGTCACCCGAGTATATAAATCAGCCCCTCCCGCGGCTCCCCACAGATGCATTCTGACAGAGATCAGGGACAGTGCTGCTGGTGCCGGAGCTGCTATAGGGAGAGCGTTAGGAGTTATTTTAGGCTTCAAGAACCCCAACGGTCCATCTTAGGGCCACAACTAACCGTGTGCAGTAGTGTGGAGGAGGCTGCTTTTTGCAGTGTTGCACTTTTTTTTTTTTTTGTATATCGGCCGTGCAGAGCATTGCGTCCTGCAGTAATTTTACATTGTCCAGGGCCAGTAGTGGTGAGGCAGGGACAGAAGACATATTTAGTGTATATAGGCAGTGGGCCTTTCCAAAAACATTTGGGAAAAAAAATCTATTTGGGCTGCCTGTGACCGTCCTCAGTCTACTGGGTCTCTGCTGGAGGTAGTTGTCCTAATTCATACGCAGCCAGCTAAGTGTTACAGCAGGCTTGCGCAAAATTCTTTCCTGCCTCTGTGTTGCCTCTTACATCACCGCTGTATTCCTGTCCACAAGTGTACTGGGTCTCTGCTGGGGGTAGTTGTCCTAATTCATACGCAGCCAGCTAAGTGTTACAGCAGGCTTGCGCAAAATTCTTTTCTGCTCTGTGTTGCCTCTTACATCACCGCTGTATTCCTGTCCACAAGTGTACTGGGTCTCTGCTGGGGGTAGTTGTCCTAATTCATACGCAGTCAGCTAAGTGTTACAGCAGGCTTGCGCAAAATTCTTTCCTGCCTCTGCTGTGCGTGCCGTAAGCGAAGTCAGCCTCCAACCACAGGCCAATAAGTGGCACATTTAATTACAGCGTTCTGTTTCTGCACTACTGGTAATACAGCATGCTGAGGGGTAGGGGTAGGCCTAGAGGACGTGGACGCGGGCGAGGACGCGGAGGCCCAAGTCAGGGTGTGGGCACAGGCCGAGCCAGTGCGGTGGCCAGGGGTAGAGGCAGGGCCAGACCGAATAATCCACCAACTGTTTCCCAAAGCGGCCCCTCGCGCCATGCCACCCTGCAGAGGCCAAGGTGCTCTAAGGTGTGGCAGTTTTTCACAGAGACACCTGACGACCGACGAACAGTGGTGTGCAACCTTTGTCGCGCCAAGATCAGCTGGGGAGCCACCACCACCAGCATGCGCAGGCATATGATGGCCAAGCACCCCACAAGGTGAGACGAAGGCCGTTCACCGCCTCCGGTTTGCACCACTGCCTCTCCCCCTGTGCCCCAACCTGCCACTGAGATCCAACCCCCCTCTGAGGACACAGGCACGAGTGCCTACCGGCCTGCACCCACACCCTCACCTCCGCTGTCCTCGGCCTCATCCGGCAATGTCTCTCAGCGCAGCGTCCAGACGTCGCTAGTGCAACTGTTTGAGCGCAAGCGCAAGTACGCCGCCACGCACCCGCACGCTCAAGCGTTAAACGTGCACATAGCCAAATTGATCAGCCTGGAGATGCTGCCGTATAGGCTTGTGGAAACGGAGGCTTTCAAAAGCATGATGGCGGCGGCGGCCCCGCGCTACTCGGTTCCCAGTCGCCACTACTTTTCCCGATGTGCCGTCCCAGCCCTGCACGACCACGTCTCCCGCAACATTGTACGCGCCCTCACCAACGCGGTTACTGCCAAGGTCCACTTAACAACGGACACGTGGACAAGCACAGGCGGGCAGGGCCACTATATCTCCCTGACGGCACATTGGGTGAATTTAGTGGAGGCTGGGACAGAGTCAGAGCCTGGGACCGCTCACGTCCTACCCACCCCCAGAATTGCGGGCCCCAGCTCGGTGCTGGTATCTGCAGCGGTGTATGCTTCCTCCACTAAACCACCCTCCTCCTCCTCCAATGCAACCTCTGTCTCGCAATCAAGATGTGTCAGCAGCAGCAGCACGTCGCCAGCAGTCGGTGTCGCGCGGCGTGGCAGCACAGCGGTGGGCAAGCGTCAGCAGGCCGTGCTGAAACTACTCAGCTTAGGAGAGAAGAGGCACAAGGCCCACGAACTGCTGCAGGGTCTGACAGAGCAGACCGACCGCTGGCTTTCGCCACTGAGCCTCCAACCGGGCATGGTCGTGTGTGACAACGGCCGTAACCTGGTGGTGGTTCTGCAGCTTGGCTGCCTCACGCACGTGCCATGCCTGGCCCATGTCTTTAATTTGGTGGTTCAGCGCTTTCTGAAAAGCTACCCACACTTGTCATACCTGCTCGGAAAGGTGCGCCGGGTCAGCGCACATTTCCGCAAGTCCAAGACGGACACTGCCACCCTGCGCACCCTGCAACACCGGTTTAATCTGCCAGTGCACCGACTGCTGTGCGACGTGCCCACACGGTGGAACTCTACGCACCACATGTTGGCCAGACTCTATGAGCAGCGTAGAGCTATAGTGGAATACCAACTCCAACATGGGCGGCGTAGTGGGAGTCAGCCTCCTCAATTCTTTACAGAAGAGTGGGCCTGGTTGGCAGCCATCTGCCAGGTCCTTGGAAACTTTGAGGAGTCTACCCAGATGGTGAGCGGGGATGCTGCAATCATTAGCGTCGCCATTCCTCTGCTATGCCTCTTGAGAAGTTCCCTGCAAAGCATAAAGGCAGACGCTTTGCGCTTGGAAATGGAGGCGGGGGAAGACAGTATGTCGCTGGATAGTCAGAGCACCCTCATGTGTACATCTCAGCGCGTTGAGGAGGAGGGGGAGGAGCATGAGGAGGAGGGGGAAGAGACAGCTTGGCCCACTGCTGAGGGTACCCATGCTGCTTGCCTGTCATCCTTTGAGTGTGTATGGCCGGAGGAGGAGGAGGAGGATCCTGAAAGTGATCTTCCTAGTGAGGACAGCCATGTGTTGCGTACAGGTACCCTGGCACACATGGCTGACTTCATGTTAGGATGCCTTTCTCGAGACCCTCGCGTTACACGCATTCTGGCCACGACGGATTACTTAGTGTACACACTGCTCGACCCACGGTATAAGGAGAACTTTTCCACTCTCATACCCGAAGAGGAAAGGGGTTCGAGAGTGATGCTATACCACAGGACCCTGGCGGACAAACTGATGGTAACATTCCCATCCGACAGCGCTAGTGGCAGAAGGTGCAGTTCCGAGGGCCAGGTAGCAGGGGAGGCGCAGAGATCAGGCAGCATGTACAGCGCAGGCAGGGGAACATTCTCCAAGGCCTTTCCCAGCTTTATGGCTCCCCAGCAAGACTGTGTCACCGCTCCCCAGTCAAGGCTGAGTTTGCGGGAGCACTGTAAAAGGATGGTGAGGGCGTACGTAGCCGATCGCACGACCGTCCTCGGAGACGCCTCTGCCCCCTACAACTACTGGGTGTCGAAGCTGGACACGTGGCCTGAACTCGCGCTGTATGCCCTGGAGGTGCTTGCTTGTCCTGCGGCTAGCGTCTTGTCAGAGAGGGTGTTTAGTGCGGCTGGGGGAATCATCACGGATAAGCGTACCCGCCTGTCAACCGACAGTGCCGACAGGCTTACACTCATCAAGATGAACAAAACGTGGATTTCCCCAGACTTCTCTTCTCCACCAGCGGACAGCAGCGATACCTAAGCAATACGTAGGCTGCACCCGCGGATGGAAGCATTGTTCTCTATCACCATCAAAAACGGGGACCTTTTTGCTTCATCAATCTGTGTATTCTATTCATCCTCCTCCTCCTGCTCCTCCTCCTGAAACCTCACGTAATCATGCCGAACGGGCAATTTTTCTTAGGCCCACAAGGCTCAGTCATATAATTTTTGTAAACAATTTTTATACGTTTCAATGCTCATTAAAGCGTTGAAACTTTCACCTGAACCAATTTTTATTTTAACTGGGCTGCCTCCAGGCCTAGTTACAAATTAAGCCACATTAGTAACCAAAGCGATTAATGGGTTTCACCTACCCTCTTGGTTGGGCATGGGCAATTTTTCTGAGGTACATTAGTACTGTTGGTACACCAATTTTTTGGGGCCCTCGCCTACAGTGTAATCCAATTAATTTTTTGCCCATCTGCATTAAAGCTGACGTTACATCAGCTGTGCTGGGCACTGCAATGGGATATATTTATGTACCGCCGGTGGCTTCCTGGCACCCACCCATGCTGTGGGTCCACAGGGAGTTGTAACTGCATGTGTACACTTCTAAAGAACCCCAGTCTGACTGGGGCATGCAGTGTGGGCCGAAGCCCACCTGCATTTAATCGGACGTTACCTCAGCTGTGATGGGCACTGCAATGGGATACATTTATGTACAGCCGGTGGGTTCCAGGGAGCCACCCATGCTGTGGGTGCACACGGAATTCCCATTGCGGAGTTGTACCTGCCTGTGACTGTTTATAAAAAAACGCGGTCTCAGTGGGGCATGCAGACACCTTGACAGAATGAATAGTGTGTGGCAAATAGGTTCCCCATTGCTATGCCCACGTGTGCAGCTCCTGATGGCGGTGGCACAGGATTATATTTCTCATTGCTTCTGTACAGCATTGTGGGCTATCGCCCCGCCCCTTTTAAAGAGGGTCGCTGCCTAGCCGTGCCAACCCTCTGCAGTGTGTGCCTGCGGTTCCTCCTCATGGCAGATGCACTTATAAATAGACATGAGGGTGGTGTGGCATGAGTGCAGCTGAAGGCTGCGCAGGGATACTTTGGTGTGTGCTGTGGACACTGGGTCGTGCGGGGGGGTTGGGCAGCATGTAACCCAGGAGAAGTGGCAGCGGAGTGTCATGCAGGCAGTGATTGTGCTTTGTTGGAGGTAGTGTGGTGCTTAGCTAAGGTATGCATTGCTAATGAGGGCTTTTCAGAAGTAAAAGTGGTTGGGAGGGGGGGCCACTCTTGCCGCTATTGTGGCTTAATAGTGGGACCTGGGAACTTGAGATGCAGCCCAACATGTAGCCCCTCGCCTGCCCTATCCGTTGCTGTGTCGTTCCCATCACTTTCTTGAATTGCCCAGATTTTCACAAATGAAAACCTTAGCGAGCATCGGCGATATACAAAAATGCTCGGGTCGCCCATTGAGTTCAATGGGGTTCATTACTCGAAACGAACCCTCGAGCATCGCGATAATTTCGTCCCGAGTAACGAGCACCCGAGCATTTTGGTGCTCGCTCATCTCTATTGATAACCTATGTGATATGCTCCAATATCCATGAGTGTGCAGCCACATCAATTTCCCTTTGTGTTATGGAGGGCTAATGCTAGATTACGTTGATAGAGTAGGCAGTGTATACGCATGCACTATATGTTAAAGATGAGGCAATCTGGCAAGGTATGAGATGTATGCAAATATAGTGTGGGTGTGTGATATGTATCTTTTTATGATTTGTAAAACTAGATTGATAAATGTCATAATCTACCATAGTGGGTGCGCATTTCAGAGAGGGAGATTTTAATGAACTCAGAAAGAGAGTAGGAAGGATCCAATGGCTGGATGTTCTTAAGAACAGAAATGTCCAAGGAGCATGGGAAATATTGCAAAATGAGATGCTCAAACACAATCGATGACAATCCCTAAAAGAAGGAAGAATGAGAAGCATTTAGAGAGACCAGGATGTATGAACACTGAACTTACATACTTTCTAAAAAGGAAGAAAAATATATTTAGCAAATGGAAAAAGGGGGAAGGGGGGGGGGGGATATCTAAAGAAGAATATAATACAGTCTGCAGAAACTGTAAGCCAAGTGTCAGAAAAGCTAATGAATTGAGGCCTGCAAGAGAGTCTAAAAGCAAAAAAAAAAAGATTTTGAGGGCATGTCAAAAGCAAAAGAAAAGTCAAAGATGATATAGGATGTTTACAGAATGAAAATGGTGAATTGATTAAAAATGATGTTGAGAAGACCAAACTTTTTTAAATTCTTAATTTGTATCTGTTTTTTCTCAGAAAGTAGATGTAACATCAATCCTGTGCTATTGGGGGAATAAAAGAATGCAGGCTATATATAAGGTCCGGGTCCAGATGAATTACATCCTAGGGTACTAAAGGAAGCAGCAGAGGTAATTGCTGAGCCACTTGCCATAATCATTGAAAATTCCTGAAGAACAGGAGAAGTCCCAGAAGATTGGAAAAGGGAAAATGTTGTCCCTATATTCAAAACAGGGAAGAAGGTGGATCCAGAAAACTAGGCCTGTGAGCCTTACTTCTATGCTAGGAAAGATCTTTAATAATTTGTTCAAACAGCATGTATGCAAGTACTTTGATGAGAATGGAGTAATTAACCAGAGCCAGCATGGGTTTGTAACAAACAAGTCATGCCAGACTAATCTAATTTCCTCTTTTAACAAAATCACCAACTGGGTTAATCAGGAATGTGCAGTAATATAGTAACATAGTATGTTAGGCTGAAAAAAGACAATGTTTATCCAGTTCAGCCTTTTTCCCACCCCACCACCAACACACACACAGCACCTTGTTGATCCAGAGGAAAGCAAAAAAAAACCAATGACGCAATTTAACCCATTTTGGGGGAAAAAAATGTCTTCGCCCCCTAACTGTCTTTTTTCAAGGGTGAATAATCCCTATTTTGATAGCCTCTCTGGGTATTCCAGTCTTTCCATTCCATTTATTAATTTAGTTGCCCTTCTTTGAACCCCCTCAAGCACTGCAATGTCCTTCCTGAGTACCGGTGTACAGAACTGTACACAGTATTCCATGTGAGGCCTGACAAGTGCCTTATATAGTGGGAGAATAATGTTCTCATTCCTCACCCTATACTTCTTTTAATGCACCCCAAGACTTTATTTGGCTTTGCAGCACCTGGCTGGCATTGATTGCTCCAGTTAAGTCTACAGTCCACTAGTACCCACAGGTCTTTTTCCATATCACTTTTCCTTAGCTGTACCCCATTTAGTGTGTATTGGTGACATCGTTTCTTCTGCCCATGTGCATTTATTGATGTTGAACTTGATTTACCATTTTTCAACCCAAGCCCCCACTTTTTCTAGGTCCTTTTGTAGCCATACATTGTCCTCCATTGTATTAATTATATTGTATATTTTGTATTAAAAAAAGATAAAATAGGTTAGCACTTCCCAATAGAAATCCATGGCTGCAACATACAATAAGTAGCAGCAGCACTCCAAATAAATTTGCAATCAGAAAAAATAAATACCTTTAATAAATACACTAACCACATTAAATAATGCAAGGTTCTTGGTATATAATTTGATCAAATCACATTGATCCATCTACCAGCGTTCAGTTGACCAAGCTATCAGATGGGCCCTAATGCTAATACCAGGTGGTTTAATTTTAACCTGGGAAAGATGGCTACCTATCTTTAAAAGTGCGCCTCTGTTAGGACTTAGGCTACAAATAAAACCAGGGAAGGTAGGATACCATTTATATGGTCCAATAGGAGGGACAGAAGGTAAATGGGTGGGCATGCATGACCAGGTGGAGGCAGCCACAATTCTACAATATTTGTACAAAAAAAGTCAAAATAGGTCAGCACTTCCCAATAGAAATCCATAGGTGCACATTAAACTATGGCTGCAACATACAATAGACAAATATTGTGGAGTTGTGGCTTGTTGTACTTGAAAAAGAGGCCTTATGCAGCCTCGAAATGTGTTGCCGCATTTACTGTATCTTCTACATGCCTCATCTGTATGAATAAATCTATGATCCAAGCCTGCGGAACTAAGGAGATTTCCTTCTGACTCTGCAACCACTAGGGGAACCTTAAGAGGAGACATCCCATAATAGAAAGTCCTTTTTTCAAAATTCCATTTACTGGTGAACTGTATTAAATTCCTATGAGCATATGTCCTTTTTCCTTTTACCCGGTCTATCACGTCACTTAATTTTCGTAGAACCCTTAGGTGTATTCCATCTGGGCCCGGCCATTTGTCGAATTTTAATCTTTTTTAACTGACTCTGCACTTCCTTCTGCGTTACGCGGACGATATTTAGTGTGTGTGTGTGTAGGGGGGTGTTCACCTTATCCCCCAGTATCTCGCTTGACATTTCTTTTTCCTTCATGAATACACTCAAGAAAAAACTATTTAATAGATTCGCCTTCCCCCCCCCCCCCCCCATCATCTTCTATGATTTCTCCTGCATTATTTGTTAAAGGGCCAGTGCTTGCAGTGCAAATACTTTTACTGTTTATATAATTAAAAAACAGTTTATGATTATTTGTATTCTCTTTGGCAATCAGTCTTTCTGCCTCCTTCTTGGCAGTTTTGATTTTTTCCTTACATAATTTGTAGATATAGTTTACCTTGGCTTTAGTAAAGCATTTGACAAAATATCTCATACCATCTTTACTGAAAAAAATGACCACACAAAAAGCATTGACATGGCAACTGTTAAGTGGATTCACAACTGGCTGAGTGATCGTACTCAAAGAGTGGTCATAAATGGCTGCACATCCAACTGTAAGAATGTATCAAGTAGGGTACCACAAGGCTCTGTCCTAGGCCCAGTGTTCAACATTTTTATAAATCATCTAGGTGAGGGAATTCGAGAGAAACTGATCACGTTTGCCGACGACACAAAGCTAGGAGGGATAGCTAACACTAGGGAACAGAGAGTGAGGATTCAAAAGGTCTAGGAAAACTTGAACACTGGGCAGCAAGACAAGACAGGGAGTAGGGTGTCTTAGACCACAAGTCGGTGAAAATGCGTTACTTGCCATGGCATAAAGCTACACAAAGATTTTAATCTTTTGTCTTAGGCTTTTATGTAAAAACTTCAAATAAAGAAATAAGATTTTTTTGCATGTTGAACTGGCTGTATCTACTTTACTTTAAGATAGTAATGAACACCCTGTGGGTTGTGATGCTGGCACACGCGAGAGCCTTCTGAGCCTTTATGCATATGGTGCCAACCATCCTGAACGGAAAAGATGGCGATCCTGTAAGCGAGTAACGCCCAGGTTGCCACAATTGGTGGAGGATGCGGATATACTTGAGCTGTTTTCCACCTGGCCTATGGCTGAGCATTCTGTAACTGCCTGTTCACATTCTGTGCTCACCTGTGCAAATGATGGCAAATTTTCACAAACTCTAGAAATTTCATACTTCTTATCACCTGAAGCTTCTGTGTTAGTACCGTTAGAAACATTTTCCTGCAACACATTATCAAAATACTCTTCTGACCTGTTGTCATCAAAGGGGTTGTCCCGCGGCAAAAGCGAATTTTTTTTTTTTTAATGGACCCCTGCATTATGCCCTGTTAAAAAGAAAGCATGTGTTAGTTTTTAACAAGCACATTGCACTTACCTGCGTCAGCGTTCTGCAGCTTCTTAATTTCTTCTTTTAAAGATGGCGCCGCTGGTCTTCTCCCACGGTGCTCCGCGGGTCTTCCCATGGTGCACCGTGGAGTTTCTTCTCGTGTCTTCCGCGTTCCACTGCCAATACAGCCACCTCATTGGCTGATCGGCACCACGTGACGGAGGCGGAGCTTCGATGACGACGCGCAGACCAGCTCTCCGGCGCGCGCGGCCCCATTCACCAGGCAGAAGACCGCACAGCGCAAGCGCGTCTAAAGATGCCAGAAGACACAGAAATTAGACAGTGCATGGAGACGGGGACGCCAGCAACGGAGCAGGTAAGTGAATAACTTCTGTATGGCTCATATTTAATGCACGATGTATATTACAAAGTGCATTAATATGGCCATACAGAAATGTATAACCCCACTTGCTGCCGCGGGACAACCCCTTTAAACAATAATGCACACAATGCAGTTTTCACTGCATCCTCCTGCAAAGCACATACATTATGTGCAACATACATTCTTTTTGTGTCATTTTCAAAATAAATTTTAACACTAGACATTTCCTTGCATTTATTAGTCTTTTTAAGTCCATATGACACAGAACCAAGAGTCTTTAGATTGGCCTCACCACTCCATGGACTCTTCTCCTCTTGTGGACAAGAGCTTCTCTGGACAAATGGATAGACTCCTTAGGTCACAACTCAGACCAGTAGACAGTAGGACTCCACCTGCAATCCATTCAGGGACTTTTCTTTGTCTCCCCAATGCTTGATAACCATATGTACACTGTTCTACACCCTTGCACTTCCAGGAACAGTCTCTGCTTGCTGGCAGCAGCCACCTGCCATCAACGTTAGCAGTAGCAACCGTGACAGTTTGTTGTAGCCCACTGGAAACAGCACTGGGTTCCACTTTTCCTCCAATGGAACAGCATTTTGGAACTCTGGTAACAAAGTCCTTTAGTAGAGACACCTCTAGCGTGTCCTCATAGCCATGCGGTCCGTTTCCAACCACACCTGGATTTTCTCATTATCCATTTTTATTTTAGCAATCCATTCTTTCTCCTGCACCAGGTATCTCTTATTGTCCTCTTTTTGCTTAGTGATCTGCTGCAGCAACGTCTGTAGGAGCTCCTCCATAGCAACAGTACACTTGTCTCCTAACAGACAGCCTCTTTACATTTTGGGCAGCTGGCCCTTTAAATCTTGCAACAAAAATCACTTTTCACCTCATCAGGTTGTCCTGCCATTGCCCCTAGTAGTAGAGTTTAAAAATAATGGAAAGACTGCATGTTGTACTAACAGTGAACCAGAGGGGGGTATTTCCAGTGTAGGGGCCTGTGAAGCTAAGGTAGGTGCTATCAGCAACCAAATATCTTCAGGGAATACAGTTAATACTAAAAGGCTTCTGGCAGAAGAAGAAGCAAGAAGGATCCTGGATGATATCGTGGCTGCCCTCAATGAAGTTGCACAGTTGAAGACATAAGCACTAACCTTGACATGCAGCCTGAAAGTGGTGTCAGAGGAAAAGGCGGTGTTTCAAAGGTTCGCCAAGAAGTTATGCCTGAAGATGAAACACTGGGAATCAAATAGTCGTGATGCTAAAAGGAAGGTTCAGAGACTAGAGAGGTCTAGGACCCAGTTCAGACAGCAAGTGAAAGAAGAGAAGATCTTTTTGAAAAATCTTAAAAATGAGATACAAGCAGTATAGTATGCCAAATTATGTTTAGCTGACCTGGGCATTAAAGGTGAACAGCCTGTGAGAACTGAAAAAGTCTTGAGGGAAGAGATTGCTTCAGTAAACTATGGTTAAGCCATTAGGAAGATAGAGGCTGAGCAACCCTCTAAAGTACAGGAGACCAAAAAGAAGGCTACTAAAGAGGTAGAGACTGTAAAAGAGGCCTCAGAAGCTGCAAGGGAAGCTAACCATGTAAAAGAAGTTACAGAGAGTATCAAAACAGAGTCAGTAGAGGCAGACTCCATACAAGGACCTGTAGAGAAGCAACTGAAGAACCAACAGCAGTTCAAGAATGAGAAAGATGAGTTGCAGCAAGAGATGCAGAGTCCAGAGATGACAACTAAAAAGGTGCCAGTTATAGAGCAGGAAGAAAACTGTAGTGATAGCCTGATACAGAGAGCTCCCCGAGATCCTACAGCCTTTATCCTACGGAAGGGGGGGAGGGGGGGATATGTGGCAAGGCTGTGCACAGAATGGCCTGCATGGGGCTGTAACCAGGCCTTCTGTGTATTGAATATGTGCTAATCAGCAGGGACAGCTGTACGGGTGTGTCTGGAGGAGCTAAAATCTCCAGACACATTTGGTTCCAAGCTGGAGCTGAGAGCTGGGGATGTTGGCTAAAAGCCAGAGGATGAGGCTGCAGAGGAAGTTTTAGGAACTAGTTTTTTTTGGTCCGGTGTGGACCAGTCTGCGCCTGTCGCAAGGTGTGACAGAGGAGGATGCCCTCTAGACACCCCGGGTGCGGGATAGTGATGAAGACCCTGTGGGTTGTGAACTCTGAAGTCGTTGTATGTTCTACAAGTGTTTGCTGTGTGTGAAATAAAAGCTGGCAAACACCACAATTTCAAGTAATCTGGGTCTCCTGAGCCTTTATGCATGTGGTACCAACCATGCTGAATGAAAAAAAAAGGCAATTCTGTAAACGAGTAACCCCACCCCCAGGTTGCCACAATAGCTGCATGAATTCACAACACCTGTTGCTTTGGAGAGCCCACCTGGACCAGAGGGCAAAGAGTCAGCCTTATCCCGCTCCCTCTTCCGCTGCTGTCGATGCCTCTACTTCCATCTTACCTCCTGTTCATGCAGTAGCCTCTGAGCACAGAGAGGCAGTTTTGTGTAGTTTCAGGTTTCTACTCCACAATTGACAACTGGGCTGCAAACTTCAGATCCAGGAGTGGGAAACAGAGAGCACACATTGGGCCGCTACCTTCACCAACATTGATATCTATCCTATATTCCAGCACTTCCAGAGTCAGCAACCAGGTGTCCATCCTCCAACTATGGGAACATAAAAAAGATACCATCCTAAACATCTACAAGCACAGAGCCTGAACGCGAGCATTGCACAGCTGCTATCAATGGAAATGCTACCCTTCAAACTAGTGGACACAAACACCTTCCATAACATAATGCTCCATGCTCACAATCAGTACCAGTTGCCCAGCTGAAAAAGCCATCCTTGCCCTGCACCACCATATGAGTGATAACAGCTCTGGCGTTGAAGAACGCGGTCAGTGGCAGGGTCCAGCTGACTACAGACACATGATCCAGCATGCATGACCAGAGGCACTACATATTGTCAACACTGTGTCAATATCCTGCAGATGGGGCATTAAGCCAAAGGGGGTTTATGTTTCATTGTACCCCCAAGATTTGCAGTACATTCATCTGCGTTTGTCCCCTCATCAACCCCTTCCTCCTTCTTCTCTTTCTCCACCTCTTCTTACCACCTTTAAACATCTTCCACATCAGCATACACATCCGTATGTGACAAAAAACGTCCTCTATATAGCACGACACATGGTAGATGACAACATGCTGTCCTAAATCTTATATGTCTAGGGAAGAACAGACATACTTAAGAGCTGTTGACAGCTCTCCAGGCCCAGAATGACACATGGCTGACCCCAAACAATCTGAAGCCAGGCAAGGTTGTATGTGACAATGAGGACAACTGCCAACCTGCTGGCAGCCCTTTGCCTCAGCAATCTCCCAAATGTATCTTGCCTAGACCATGTGTGATTGTTCTCAGTAAGAGAAACAAAGTAATCTTGTAGATAGAATACCTATTAATGTCTAACAAAAAGATGATGTTACAGAAAGCTTCCGAACCTACCTGGGGTTCTTCATCAGCCATATAGGATAGATCTGAAGAAGTATATATACATATATACATATAAAAGGACACAGCCATGATTTGATTAATTGGCACTTAAAACAATAACAGAAAATGGTTAAACAGAAGAGTAAATACTCAATTTCTCCACTGATAAGTATGTGAAAGTTTTATGCTCTCTAAATCGGTCCAATATTATAGATCCAGAGGCAAGGGATAGGGCTACGCAATGTTCCTTCCATCCATCACTAGCACCAGCTATTCTAAATGGGTGGCAGGACCAGCTAGATGGACACTCATAAACCTGACCCTAAGGAATGTGGGCCATCACCCTTAGGCACTTTGTCAAAGGTAAAAAAGGAAGAAAAAAAAAAGAAAAAAAAAATTCTCAGCGCTCAAATAGTTCTAAAAATGGAATGTATAGAAGTATAAAGTAAGTTTAATGTATAACTTACTTCACAGAGGCACCTGTGCTCAGGTGCCTCCCTCTCCTGGTGGGTGTATAAAAAAAAAAGGCACCGGCCGCAGCAATCAGGTTCCAAAATTAATTAGTAAAACGCGTTTCGGCCATACAGCAATTGGCCTTTCTCAAGTACAAACCTCCACTATATTCATCTTTGGCTATCTAATCAGCGAGCGCCACCTGTTACCCATTGTCTTATCCTTAGGCACTTTGTGGCAAGCTGCAGTGCTTGCAGAAGAACTGTTGAATAACCCACATCAAAGCATCAGATGATTACTGAGGGGCTACTCTCATTGATCCTTGCTACAAGGCCAAAATGACAAATCTCATTCTGGCAGTGGATAGGGAGCTCAAAATGCAGCAGTAGCAGGGCATACTGTATAAGCAGCTTGAGCAGACATCTCCCCATGGCCACGGGGGTGCAATGGATCACAACTCTGCAGCTCATGGAGGATGAGCAGGAAGTCATCCTAGTAGCACCACCACTGGCTGCTTTACTTCTCCTGTTTCTGCCATGTTTCCTCCTCCTCATTCTCCCTAAAAAAAGGTTTCTAAAGCACAAGAAACAGCTGTACCTCTACAGCTTTTTCTTGGAGAAAGCCCGTGCTTGGCTGTTCTGTTCACCTTGTAAAATTTGACCTTTGTTAAATTTATGACATTGCTTTTAAAACTTTACCTTTGGGATAATTTTTTGTTAGCTCTTGTGCTCTTCCTAATAGGAGGAGGGGTAGGAGGCCTGTCCTGGGCTGTTATGTTCACCTGGTAGAATTCGTCCTTGAAAAATTTATGACATTGCTTTTTAAAAAAAGTAGCACACCTGCTGTATGAGTAGCATCATTTTTCATAGCTCTACCGCTGTTCTTGAAGCAGGCCTGTGCTTCAGTGTTCTGTTCACCTTTCCTTGGAAAATGTATGACATTGCTTTTAAAATAAGCTGCCATGCCCTTTGTCTTGCTTAGCGTAATTTTTGGTAGCTATACCGCTGTTCTTAGGGCAGGACCGTGTTTGAGTGTTCTGCTCACCTAGTAGAATTTGTCCTTTGAAAATTTATGAAATTCCTTTTAAAACAAGCAGCACACTTGCTGTCCCCTTGGCATAATTTTGTGATCCAGGAGACCCTATGTAGGCATTATTTTGTTTTTAGTGACAGCCCTGTACTACGAGTGACCTTCACATTACTGCACACTATTTTTGCTAATATTTGGAAGGATCACAATTTTCCTGGGATATAGGACTGTCTTCCCACGCAATTTGAGGGGCTTTGGCTGCATTGAAGGGCAAATTAGTGAACTCGATTTTTATTCCCACTGACTTTAATGGGAGTCGGAATTGGACGTATCTATTCACGATGGTTTTGGTGAAATTGGCCTGATCTCTACACGAACTGATTATTCCACTAATCGCTCATCACTACTCATGTGGTGTTTGACTACATTGTGGCTGGTAATGTTATGGACCACTGTGATGGGCACTCTAAGGCCCGATGTCAACGGGAAAATTTGCTTTGCAAAATCCGCGCAGGAGATCTGCAAATCAAGCCGCCCATAGAGATGCATGCGGATTTGATTTCCAAACCTTTTGGTCTGGAAAACGAATTCTCCATTTTTGTGCGGATCCCACACGGACAGCTTCCATTTAAATCAATGGAAGCCGTCTGATCTGCGGCACACCCGCAGCTGACACTGGAAAGCAGGATTTAAAAAAAAACAAAAAAAACTGTACTGCGCATGTCCAACAGCGAGCTGTGAGGACCATGCGCAGTACAGTGAACCTGGAAGTGGAGGGATCTGCACGGACGCTGCTGCCAGAGAATGCAGGTACGCAGGGCTCACGGAATCTGCGCGTGTCGTGGACATGAGTCCTAACGGAGGAATTATGGATGACTGTTATTGGAGAACTTGTAGTCTGTATTTTTTTTTGGTCGTATCCACTGGCACTGAGTTATAAAACTCATGGTGGTCCAGTTGTATTGAGGGTTGTAATTTATGTGATTTTAGTAATCTCTCTTGGTCAAAGGGAGGCGATTCTATTAATCTGTGGTGATCCAGCAGAGGCTTAATCCCTACACAGTGGGTTTATTCCACTACAGGACCTCCCTATGGCTCAGTATTTCACAGTAACCTCAGATCCAGCCATGCTTTTCTTCCCTGTTGTTCTTTGCAGCGTGGGATTATCCTGGGTCCTTGTTTGAAGAATCATGAAAGCACAACGGATCTACATGATGATAGTACTTCTCGAAAAGCCTTCAATAGTTGACCACATTCAGAGCTTTATCATAGATGCATGGAAGATCTATTTGTTTCACAAACCAAGCTTTGCTTTTGACCGACATTGAATATCTTCCATAATTCAGTCTCTGCTTTTTGCTTGTAACACTGTAAATGTAAACACCGTATTGCAGAAAAAGCTACACAAGTTATACACCTAATTTGATCCGACAGTAAAATCTAGGCTGATGTTTCCAAATGGCCTTACCCCTCAACTCACATTTTCTCACTAAGGTGTAAAAACATTAAGGGTGCCAAAGAAAATTATACGCTGTGGATTTCTCCAGCATAGCACAGAGATCAGCATTCAAACAAATTAGGGCAAATGCCAAGAATATGCAATTTGAAGTGAACAGCATATCAACCATTATTACAGTGTGTCAATGAAATTAATATTCCCGGAATTGTCAATAACATGAACAGTCTGGTGAAAACTATTTTATATATCAATTTTTTTTTTTAAAGAAATCTCATAGAAAATGTAATTTTTATTGTGTATAAATGAAATTTAGGTTAAATGTTCTTCGGTGTTTTTAATGTAGCCCCTTGGCATAACAACGATGTGTGTCAGGAGCCGTCTCTTGCTTAAAGAGAATGTATCATGCATTTACTTCCAGTAATTAAAAGAAAGGTCAGTAGATGAGAAATAACAGCCCATGTTTATTAACCTATTAGTGACCGACAATACGCCTTTTTATGGCAGTTATTAACAAGTTTTAAATCTGCACATATGCTTTTTTATGACGCTGAGGGTTTAGCTCAACACAGGTGTTCCGTGTTGGAAAGAGCAGGATATCATTTGCCTACTGACAGCAGAGCTCCTGCTCTAATGGCTGGGAGCTGAGACACCTTCAATCTCAGCCATTTAACCTGTTACATGCCTCGATCAATAGTGATTGTGGCATGCAAGTGGTTGATGTGGGGAGGGGCTCCCCTTATCACTGGCACCTAGTGATTGCAAAGTGCTGGTTGGTTCACTTGGCAGCCAGAGGCCGGATATAGGCCTCCATATTTGCCATATATCCTATACATGCTTTCATAGGCATAGTGCACTGAACTACATAATTGATGCAGTGTACTATACAGCAATAGAACAATCGCATCTGCTTGGGGGACTGGAAAAAGGTGTAAATAAAAGTTCAATATAGTATAATTTAAAAATAAACCCAGTATAAAATATACACAAAACCTGTCTTGAATGGAAAATAAAATACACATAATAGGTATTTTACGTTCATAACAAACCGGACAATGAAAATATTATATTATTTATCCTGCACAAAATTTTTAAAAATTTGCAAGAATTGTTACCTTTTTCCACAAAAATAGCTATTCTAGCATAGTTTTTATCTACTATGTGGGATAAAGAATGCATTAGCTTTATATTAGGTGTTTGTACAGGTGTGGTGATACCATTTACACTATGTCTTTTAATAGACAGCCTCTTTTAATAGACAGCCCCGTTGTTCCATCTACCACTGTTGTGGTCACTACTGACTGTGGCATCTAAATAGTTAAAAGAACCTGTCATCAACTATTAGTGTAAACAGGTAGGTGGTACTTTGGTGCGAAGGTGACAGAATGGAGGCGGAGGCAGCACCTATACAAAAATTGAACTTTACTATAACAAAAATAATAGTTTCACTTCATTGAAGGGCACAAATAGTTAAACATTGGATTATAACTGTTGTGTTATAACATTAAAAAAATTACATACACAAATGTTACATCTTGTCTTGAAGCGGGCTGCAGTGAGTCACCGGATCACCTTAATTGGTTGTTGTAGGCCATTACCATTTTTTTTAAACACATAACTGAGACCACTCCCAATAAGAATTCACATTGTGCATCCACTTTAACACAGGCCTCTTCAGCTATAAACATCTACCCGCTACACTTACATTAGTAGCTCACTGCACCCTCACAAACATAACAGTATATTTAAAGAATAGCCCACGGTTTACCACACACAATAAGTAAATAAAAGAATGCAGGCCTGCTAGTCCCCACAAAGTCCCAGTGTGCATACTGTTATTGAGTCTGAGACTCACTTATGTGTCCATCTGGCAAGTGGAGCATCCTCTACTGGCCCACACCATCCTGATCCAACCACCTCTCTGTACTGGGGCTGTAACAATGATGGAATATGTTACAGATTACGGAATGTGGATCCATTGGACCAACCAACCAAGCCGAGACCAGGCCTGGAGTGGTTGGTAGCTTACTCCTCAGATAGAGGGACTGTTGCCAGGAAAAAGAGAGACTGACCCTTGGCTGCAGGGAAATGGAGGACCCCTATCTATAAGCAAGGCGATCGCCCAAATAAGGGCGGCCCTGTGCTGGAACCTCCGGTCTCAGTATCCCTGATGGGGTAGCAAACATAGAAACTGGCAGCAGATAGAGGAGCACACAGATGCAGGACAGAGCAAGAACTAACCATAAACAGGAATGGTAACTGACAGAAAACCAACATAAAACAAATGTACAGACAGATCAAATATGCAAGAAGCCTCAGACAGACCAGAAGGCCTGAAACAGACCCAACACAGGGAGGCTGACAAGACACAGATCAGACAGAGCAGAGCGACCAAAGAAAGCTGAGTTTCAGAAACTAACAAACATCTATTCTGAGGCCACCAGGAAGTGCATCAGCTCAGCTTAAATAGTGAAAAGATTGCCCATTAATCCCACAACTGAGCTGAGAGACAGAGTGCTGGTTAACCCTCTCAGTGCTGGACGAAAGCAGACAGGGAGAGCACAGACGCTTGCAGCTTCCCGGAACCGCATGACAGCGGCAGAAGCGAGTACTGAGCTTACAGAATATAAGCTAAAGCCAGAGTTTTGTCCAGAAAGAAAAGATAAACCATAAACAGACAAACTGTTTCAGAGTTCCCCCCCCCCCCCCCCTCTTATCAGTGTGCAGTAGGTGTGCTGGTTTATTTAGGTGAGTAGCTTTTGACAAAGGTCAAAAACCTTGGAACAGTTTGTCTGTACATTGTTTATCTTTTCCTTCCGGAGAAGACCCTGGCTTTTGCTTATATTCCCAGTCATTGTTACAAGGCTGGTTAAAAGGTCTGACATTGACTTGCAGAAATGCTGACTTTTAATTGGCGGTGCTGCAGAGGCATTATTCTATCTTCCTATTTGCATAAATTTCCCATAGGAGCATGGATGGCCTTATAAGTCTCCTCACTAGCTGCTCTCCCTGAGGAGAAATGATACCAACTCATTTCAGCGGCCTGGCATGAATTATTTCTGGTGAAGTGACCTGGTCTGCGGTGGATTGACGTGGCCATGTCACTTTGTGACGTCACCCTGTGACCGCCCACTTCCAGCCGGAGTAAACAGCAGACCCTCGGACTTGTATCAATCCTCATCATAATAGGTATAACTTTTTTTTATATAAATGTGTATGATATGATCTGTGTTTCTATGGCTTGAGGAAGGTGCCTGTGTGCACAGAAACGCATCGCCATTATCATTGTCTGTTACTTTGCTGTTTCTAATGATTAAATAATAAGCTAGAAACTACTACCATGGGCGGAGTTCCCTGTTACTCCATCTGACACCCAGACACAATAAATCCTTCACCATCACCAGGAGGTGGCTTCTGTGTTGATCATATCCCCCTCCTTCCCAACCAAGTTTTTTTCCTTGATCATTGGTGTTACTTTGACTACGTTTTCTGTTACATGCTCTTCTTATGAGCACATGATTTTTTTGATTTTGGGTTTATCCTTTCTGCTTTTGTTTTTGGTGGTGTCATTTTTGGCTACATGTCTGGGTAATAATACTTAGACCATGGCAGTTAGATAGGACAAAAGACAGATATACTACATACACTGCTTTAGTAAATTGCATTTCCACACCTTTACTATTACTATAGCTTCTGTTTTGCTGTCATCTCTCTGCCTCACAACTAACAACCAATGTCTACCTTCAGGGCACTTCACCCACATCAGCCCATCTCTCCTTCCCTGACCCACGCACAGTTTACATACACTCTTCACTTTTTAAAAACCGCCTTAAATCATCTGACTCCATTGTTAAACAGAAAAGTTGATCCTGCAAATCTCTTAACCATCTAATCATCCTGTCTATGCACCTACTAGGTGCAGGGGACATCTCTCCTAACACCGGCCTGCATTCTGTTTCCCCTAGCTATACCTTCTTATCTGCCCCACTAAGAATCCCACCACATCTGGTAAACTTTTGCTGTACAGCCAGGGAAATATTCAGGAGGCAAAAGGGCACAAGGAGAAGATTTTGACCCTGTAACCTCCGCTTATGTACAAGTATTATTAGAATAAATCTTCCAAATTTGTGTTTAGAGCAGATACCCATTTTTTAAAATTAATAAATTTTGTACCTTAGGTGAAACAATTAGCACTAATGACCAGAACATTGTTAACTGTCCCATTGGGCTCACACTTTTGTAAGTTAACAACAAAAAGTGGTCTCAGTCTTGTTATGTATTATTACCCATTGAGAAATGTCTAATTTTTACAGCAGGCTACATGGATCTCAGTGACAAGGTCAGCAGATAAGTTGGAATTTGGTGAGGGGAACTTGGTTGCTTTGAAAAGCAAAAACAAAGTTATTTCAACCTAGTGCCTTAAGCAAATCATATATCTCCGGGCATGTTTTCAAGCTGAAGTGTAAAACGAAAAAAAACCCAGTTTAAACATAAAAGAAAAATGTTAAAAAATAGATCAAGGTGTAATGGCACAGGATTACTATGTTAATGTACAGGGTTACTATGATTTTGAGCAAAAATAGTGTGTCGCAGTATTAGCCAGAAAAATCTATATGACATTAAATAATCTAGTATAAAAAAGATAAAAGTATTGTAAAGGTGATACAATTATTGGCTAATCAGAAAAAGTATATTTACAAGCTTTTTTGTTACGTCTGATCTAGACACCAAATCACCTCATCTGGAAGCGCAATAGATGTCCCAACAGGCGGATATACTTGCCATAAAGAACTCGGAGAACAAAAGCTGACAACAATGGAACTAAAAAATGGGAGAATGGAAAATCTAACCATAACTACATAATATGGGTAGAATGTTGCCTAAAAGCAGGGCGCTCACCCTGATGTGGGCAGCCCCATGACAGGATCCTGGGGGCTACCTAAACTGCCCCTAAGATGGCAAATAGAGTAAAAATACGTCACATGTTAATGACAATAATACCACAATGTAAAGAAGAGGATAAAACACCAGGGACTTATGTGACTGTGAGGCAGCCCTGTAGGCACAGAGATTGGACCAAGGCTCCACATACAAAGGAATAGCCTGCAATATAACAATGGCTGATTGGCCGGCTGGGAATAAAACCTTCCCGCCAATCAATCTGAGCACATATCATCAAATGATGTGACCTGGTCAGCGCCTGGAGCCGAATGACAGAACATGTGTACCAGTGCTCCTGTGACATGGACCAGACTAACATCATGATATCAGCCTGGGTATGCTTTCTCGGTGCAGAGGACGTCAGACTGTGATATTGTTGTGGACAGCGAGCCATGAGAGTTTTTAAGGCTACTTGGGCCTCTTCATCAGGTTGGTATTTTTCCTCAGAAATATTTTGTCATACCCACCTGATGAAGAAGCCCAAGTAGGCTTGAAAGTTTGCAAATATAATTTTTCTGGAAAGCCAATAAAGGTATCGCCTCTATAATAATGTTGTCTTTTTTTATGCAAGAGTATTTAATATCAAACAAGGTTACTATAAAATAAATAGACACTTACAATAATATTTAGAATCCAAGCCGTTAAATGGGTATACAATATGCATAGTTGCATAGAGTTGGGATGTAAGTTTTGGTGACATCAGCATCACATGAGCGCCCCGTGTATTAAAAAGTTTCAGAACCATGGTTGTGCGGAGGGAAGAGTTGTGGAAGACATTGGTAGCAGAGGAATAAGTAGATCGGATCATGTTTGTGAAAAGGCTCACGCATAGAACATTTGTAACTTACCAACTTAAAGACATATACTGAAAACCATGGAAGTATTTTGGCTACGTCAATCATACTTTGATTTTTATAAAACGTTGATAGTGTCCATTTCTTTTATAGCGACCTTGTACTTTCTCATGAGCAGAAATGGATAATATCACAATCATTCTATCTTATATGCAGAGCATCTGCCATCTGAAAAAAAAAACAAATCTCATTGACTATTTGCACTGTACTTTGATATTTTTTATTATAGGATTAAGTCATAGACAATGATTTATAGAAGTGTCATGTGACTAACATGGAATATGTTACCTTGAAATATCTTAATTAACTTGAACAGATTGTTTGGGCGTAACAAAGAATCTTGAGAGTTTTAAAGCCTTTTGGTTCTCATAGATCAGCACATGTTTATTAGCTAAACAATTTTTTTTTTATTGGAACTTAACCTGAGCCAAATATCAGGGTCTAATAAGGACAAGATAATTAACTACACACATCTATGGCTATACTTGAAATGGCATATGAAAATTAGCTCACTGACAAGTTTGAGGCCATCATTATCTTCATAAGGACATTGCTTTTCTTTTCTTGTTTGCTTCCTCATTTACTGGCTGTTTTACAGTGTAATCTTATCTACAGTTGCACTGATCATCCCTCAGGCTGCTGAGCTCTAATCTTCTAGCATTCTCTTCTTGCTCAGTGTCTTTTCAGAGCTTGCTTTTGTAATCTTCTGGGAAATACAGTATATAACATACATTGTACAGTAATCTGACTATTTCAAAATGAACAGCAGCGCAAATCATTATATCATAAGGGATATATGCACCAGGGTTACTTAGGTCCCAGGAACGAGTGCAGGCCCGCATCTATCGAAGTGATAAGTCTACCATGCTTGGTAGGGGCCTCTCCCTTGTTGTCACTTATTTAGGGAAAGACTTCCTGTTTATTTTGTGTTGTTTATTTGATTTGCTGCCCTTTGGGCTATTATTATGCATAATTACAGGTGCTGGTCCAGCATGTCACTTGGGGACCTAACACTATCAACACCTAATGTCTGGCCACCTTCACAAACACTGGACAAGCCACAGTTCAAACACATAACACAAATACAGGCGTGCAAGACCAACAAACCCTAGAGTGAAGGGAAACCAGCCTCCTTTTACAGAGGGAGGATATTTAACTGCAACCAGACCGGTGGTGATTGGCTAGCAGGAGAACACCACACCAAGCCAGCTCAATCTTTCCACACCTGTGGGGCTGTGCTGCTAGAAACGTATGTAGTACTACAGATCCAAGCCAGCACAACCCTTACAGTTGGCTTTCTTTTTCTCTTAGGCAGATCAACTTTACCTTAGACAGTATAAAAACACAAAATGTTTCTGAGAAATTGGATCCTTTTTTAAGTATTTGCATTTTTTGATTAATTTTGCCTTAACCTCGTCTGGTACCACTAGTGTTATAGTGAAGGTGCCACACTACTCGGTAGAGCATCCTGATGCTTGCAGACATGATTTGGTATTCCCTCAACATTGAATTACATACATCAGGTGATAGGTTAAGGCAAAATGTTAAAATATACAGATAGTATAAAAACTAGAGATGAGCGAGCACCAAAATGCTTGGGTGCTCGTTACTCGGGACGAAATTATCGCGATGCTCGATGGTTCGTTTCGAGTAACGAACCCCATTGAAGTCAATGGGCGACTCGAGCATTTTTGTATATCGCCGATGCTCGCTAAGGTTTCCATTTGTGAAAATCTGGGCAATTCAAGAAAGTGATGGGAACGACACAGCAACGGATAGGGCAGGCGAGGGGCTACATGTTGGGCTGCATCTCAATTTTCCAGGTCCCACTATTAAGCCACAATGGCGGCAACAGTGCCCCCCCCCCCCACCCTCCCAACAACTTTTACTTCTGAAAAGCCCTCATTAGCAATGCATACTTTAGCTAAGCACCACACTACCTCCAACAAAGCACAATCACTGCCTGCATGACACTCCGCTGCCACTTCTCCTGGGTTACATGCTGCCAACCCCCCCGCGCATGACGCAGTGTCCACAGCGCACACCAAAGTGTCCCTGCGCAGCCTTCAGCTGCCCTCATGCCACACCACCCTCATGTCTATTTATAAGTGCGTCTGCCATGAGGAGGAACCGCAGGCACACACTGCAGAGGGTTGGCACGGCTAGGCAGCAACCCTCTTTAAAAGGTGTGGGGCGATAGCCCACAATGCTGTACAGAAGCAATGAGAAATATAATCCTGTGCCACCGCCATCAGGAGCTGCACACGTGGGCATAGCAATGGGGAACCTATGTGCCACACACTATTCATTCTGTCAAGGTGTCTGCATGCCCCAGTCAGACCGCGGTTTTTTATAAATAGTCACAGGCAGGTACAACTCCGCAATGGGAATTCCGTGTGCACCCACAGCATGGGTGGCTCCCTGGAACCCACCGGCTGTACATAAATATATCCAATTGCATTGCCCATCACAGCTGTGGTAATGTCATGTTAAATGCAGGTGGGCTTCGGCCCACACTGCATGCCCCAGTCAGACTGGGGTTCTTTAGAAGTGGACACATGCAGTTACAACTCTGTGTGGACCGACAACATGGGTGGGTGCCAGGAAGCCACCGGCGGTACATAAATATATCCCATTGCAGTGCCCATCACAGCTGAGGTAACGTCCGATTAAATGCAGGTGGGCTTCGGCCCACACTGCATGCCCAAGTCAGACTGGGGTTCTTTAGAAGTAGACACATGCAGTTACAACTCCCTGTGGACCCATAGCATGGGTGGCTCCCTGGAACCCACCGGCGGTACATAAATATATACCATTGCAGTGCCCAGCACAGCTGATGTAACGTCAGCTTTAATGCAGGTGGGCAAAAAATTAATTGGATTACACTGTAGGCGAGGGCCCCAAAAAATTGGTGTACCAACAGTACTAATGTACATCAGAAAAATTGCCCATGCCCAACCAAGAGGGCAGGTGAAACCCATTAATTGCTTTGGTTAATGTGTCTTAATTTGTAACTAGGCCTGGAGGCAGCCCAGTTCAAATAAAAATTGGTTCAGGTGCAAGTTTCAACTCTTTATTGAATTGAGAATTGAAACGTAAAATTATATGACTGAGCCTTGTGGGCCTAAGAAAAATTGCCCGTTCGGCGTGATTACGTCAGGTTTCAGGAGGAGGAGCAGGAGGAGGAGGATGAATATTATACACAGATTGATGACGCTAAAAGGTCCACGTTTTTGATGGTGATAGAGAACAATGCTTCCATCCGCGGGTGCAGCCTACGTATTGTTTAGGTATCGCTGCTGTCCGCTGGTGCAGAAGAGAAGTCTGGGGAAATCCAGGCTTTGTTCATCTTGATGAGTGTAAGCCTGTCGGCACTGTCGGTTGACAGGCGGGTACGCTTATCTGTGATGATTCCCCCAGCCGCACTAAACACCCTCTCGGACAAGACGCTAGCCGCAGAACAAGCAAGCACCTCCAGGGCATACAGCGCGAGTTCAGGCTACGTGTCCAGCTTCGACACCCAGTAGTTGTAGGGTGCAGAGGCGTCACGGAGGACGGTCATGCGATCGGCTACGTACTCCCTCACCATCCTTTTACAGTGCTCCCGCCGACTCAGCCTTGACTGGGGAGCGGTGACACAGTCTTGCTGGGGAGCCAGAAAGCTGTCAAAGGCCTTAGAGAGTGTTCCCCTGCCTGTGCTGTACATGCTGCGTGATCTCTGCGCCTCCCCTGCTACCTGGCCCTTGGAACTGCGCCTTCGGCCACTAGCGCTGTCGGATGGGAATTTTATCATCAGTTTGTCCGCCAGGGTCCTGTGGTATAGCATCACTCTCAAACCCCTTTCCTCTTCGGGTATGAGAGTGGAAGGGTTCTCCTTATACCGTGGGTCGAGCAGTGTGTACACCCAGTAATCCGTAGTGGCCAGTGCGTGTAACGCGAGGGTCACGAGAAAGGCATCCTAACATGAAGTCAGCCATGTGTGCCAGGGTATCTGTACGCAACACATGGCTGTCCCCACTAGGAAGATCACTTTCAGGATCCTCCTCCTCCTCCTCAGGCCATACACGCTGAAAGGATGACAGGCAAGCAGCATGGGTACCCTCAGCATTGGGCCAAGCTGTCTCTTCCCCCTCCTCCTCATCCTCCTCATGCTCCTCCTCCTCCTCCTCAACGCGCTGAGATATAGACAGGAGGGTGCTCTGACTATCCAGCGACATACTGTCTTCCCCTGCCTCTGCTTCTGAGTGCAAAGCGTCTGCCTTTATGCTTTGCAGGGAACTTCTCAAGAGGCATAGCAGAGGAATGGTGACGCTAATGATTGCAGCATCGCCGCTCACCATCTGGGTAGACTCCTCAAAGTTTCCAAGGACCTGGCAGATGTCTGCCAACCAGGCCCACTCTTCTGTAAAGAATTGAGGAGGCTGACTCTCACTGCGCCGCCCATGTTGGAGTTGGTATTCCACTATAGCTCTACGCTGCTCATAGAGCCTGGCCAACATGTGGAGCGTAGAGTTCCACCGTGTGGGCACGTCGCACAGCAGTCGGTGCACTGGCAGATGAAACCGATGTTGCAGGGTGGCAGCGTCCATGTGGGACTTGCGGAAATGTGCGCAGAGCCGGCGCACCTTTCCGAGCAGGTCTGACAAGCGTGAGTAGCTTTTCAGAAAGCGCTGAACCACCAAATTAAAGACGTGGGCCAGGCATGGCACGTGCGTGAGGCTGCCGAGCTGCAGAGCCACCACCAGGTTACGACCATTGTCACACACGACCATGCCCGGTTGGAGGCTCAGCGGCGCAAGCCAGCGGTCGGTCTGCTCTGTCAGACCCTGCAGCAGTTCGTGGGTCGTGTGCCTCTTCTCTCCTAAGCTGAGTAGTTTCAGCACGGCCTGCTGACGCTTGCCCACCGCTGTGCAGCCACGCCGCGCGACACCGACTGCTGGCGACATGCTGCTGCTGACACATCTTGATTGCGAGACAGAGGTTGCGTAGGAGGAGGAGGAGGGTGGTTTAGTGGAGGAAGCATACACCACCGCAGATACCACCACCGAGCTGGGGCCCGCAATTCTGGGGGTGGGTAGGACGTGAGCGGTCCCAGGCTCTGACTCTGTCCCAGCCTCCACTAAATTCACCCAATGTGCCGTCAGGGTGATATAGTGGCCCTGCCCGCCTGTGCTTGTCCACGTGTCCGTTGTTAAGTGGACCTTGGCAGTAACCGCGTTGGTGAGGGCGCGTACAATGTTGCGGGAGACGTGGTCGGGCAGGGCTGGGACGGCACATCAGGAAAAGTAGTGGCGACTGGGAACTGAGTAGCGCGGGGCCGCCGCCGCCATCATACCTTTGAAAGCCTCCGTTTCCACAATCCTATACGGCAGCATCTCCAGGCTGATAAATTTGGCTATGTGCACGTTTAACGCTTGAGCGTGCGGGTGCGTGGCGGCGTACTTGCGCTAGCGACGGCTGGACGATGCGCTGACATTGGTGGATGGGGCCGAGCACAGCGGAGGTGAGGGTGTGGGTGCAGGCCAGGAGACGGTAGTGCCTGTGTCCTGAGAGGGGGGTTGGATCTCAGTGGCAGGTTGGGGGCACAGGGGGAGAGGTAGCGGTGCACACCGGAGGCGGTGAACGGCCTTCGTCCCACCTTGTGGGGTGCTTGGCCATCATATGTCTGCGCATGCTGGTGGTGGTGAGGCTGGTGGTGGTGGCTCCCCAGCTGATCTTGGCACGACAAAGGTTGCACACCACTGTTCGTCGGTCGTCTGCACTCTCAGTGAAAAACTGCCAGACCTTTGAGCACCTCGGCCTCTGCAGGGTGGCATGGCGCGAGGGGGTGCTTTGGGAAACAGTTGGTGGATTATTCGGTCTGGCCCTGCCTCTACCCCTGGCCACCGCACTGCCTCTTCCAACCTGCCCTGCTGCTGCACTTGCCTTCCCCTCTGAAGGCCTGTCCTCAGTAGGCGTAGCAAACCAGGTGGGGTCAGTCACCTCATCGTCCTGCTGCTCTTCCTCCGAATCCTCTGTGCGCTCCTCCCTCGGACTTACTCCAATTACTACTACCTGAGTGATAGACAACTGTGTCTCATCGTCATCGTCCTCCTCACCCACTGAAAGCTCTTGGGACAGTTGCCGGAAGTCCCCAGCCTCATTCCCCGGACCCCGGGAACTTTCCAAAGGTTGGGCATCGGTCACGACAAACTCCTCCGGTGGGAGAGGAACCATTGCTGGCTATTCTGGGCAGGGGCCCGGGAACAGTTCCTGGGAGTCTGCCTGCTCCTCAGAATGTGTCATTGTAATGGAGTGAGGAGGCTGGGAGGAAGGAGGAGCAGCAGCCAGAGGATTCAGAGTTGCAGCAGTGGACGGCGCAGAACTCTGGGTGGACGATAGATTGCTGGATGCACTTTCTGCCATCCACGACAGGACCTGCTCACACTGCTCATTTTCTAATAAAGGTCTACCGCGTGGACCCATTAATTGTGAGATGAATGTGGGGACGCCAGAAACGTGCCTCTCTCCTAATCCCGCAGCAGTCGGCTGCGATACACCTGGATCAGGAGCTCGGCCTGTGCCCACACCCTGACTTGGGCCTCCGCGTCCTCGGCCGCGTCCATGTCCTCTAGGCCTACCCCTACCCCTCAGCATGCTGTATTACCAGTAGTGCAGAAACAGAACGCTGTAATTAAATGTGCCGCTTATTGGCCTGTGGTTGGAGGCTGACTTCCCTTACGGAACGCACAGCAGAGCCAGGAAACAATTTTGCGCACACCTGTAGTGAGATGTAGGTGCGTATGACTGAGCTAGTGGAATTCACAGCGCAGAAGCAGTCAAGTGGCCAAAGGCCAGTAGTAGGCCTTAAAGGGGTTGTCCCGCGAAACAAAGTTGGGGTATACACTTCTGTATGGCCATATTAATGCACTTTGTAATGTACATTGTGCATTAATTATGAGCCATACAGAAGTTATTCACTTACCTGTTCCGTTGCTAGCGTCCTCGTCTCCATGGTGCCGTCTAATTTTCAGCGTCTAATCGCCCGATTAGACGCGCTTGCGCAGTCCGGTCTTCTCCCTTCTGAATGGGGCCGCTCGTGCCAGAGAGCTGCTCCTCGTAGCTCCGCCCCGTCACGTGTGCCGATTCCAGCCAATCAGGAGGCTGGAATCGGCAATGGACCGCACAGAAGACCTGCGGTCCACCGAGGGTGAAGATCCCGGCGGCCATCTTCGCAAGATAAGTAAGAAGTCACCGGAGCGCGGGGATTCGGGTAAGTACTATCCGTTTGTTTTTTTAAACCCCTGCATCGGGTTTGTCTCGCGCCGAACTGGGGGGCTATTGAAAAAAAAAAAAAAAACGTTTCGGCGCGGGACAACCCCTTTAAGTATTTTGCTTCTATTTTTTTAAAATACTGAGCTGATACAGCAGACAGATACTGTAGGCAGCGTATAATATTATGTATACTCTTTCCCTCTGGCGGGATGACAGCGCTGATGTCACAGAGACAGCAGATCCAGGAAACAATTTTGCGCAAGCCTGCTGTAACGCTTAGCTGCGTATTAATTAGGACTACCACCCCCAGCAGATAGATACTGTAGGCAGCGTATAATATTATGTATACTGTTTCCCTCTGGCGGGATGACAGCGCTGATGTCACAGAGACAGCAGATCCAGGAAACAATTTTGCGCAAGCCTGCTGTAACGCTTAGCTGCGTATTAATTAGGACTACCACCCCCAGCAGATAGATACTGTAGGCAGCGTATAATATTATGTATACTGTTTCCCTCTGGCGGGATGACGGCGATCATGTAACAGAGACAGCAGATCCAGGAAACAATTTTGCGCAAGCCTGCTGTAATGCTTAGCTGCGTATTAATTAGGACTACTACCCCCAGCAGATAGATACTGTAGGCAGCGTATAATATTATGTATACTCTTTCCCTCTGGCGGGATGACGGCGATCATGTACCAGAGACAGCAGATCCAGGAAACAATTTTGCGCAAGCCTGCTGTAACGCTTAGCTGCGTATTAATTACGACTACTACCCCCAGCAGATAGATACTGTAGGCAGCGTATAATATTATGTATACTCTTTCCCTCTGGCGGGATGACGGCGATCATGTAACAGAAACAGCAGATCCAGGAAACAATTTTGCGCAAGCCTGCTCTAACGCTTAGCTGCATATTAATTAGGACTACTACCCCCAGCAGATAGATACTGTAGGTAGCGTATAATATTATGTATACTGTTTCCCTCTGGCGGGATGACGGCGATCATGTAACAGAGACAGCAGATCCAGGAAACAATTTTGCGCAAGCCTGCTGTAACGCTTAGCTGCGTATTAATTAGGACTACTACCCCCAGCAGATAGATACTGTAGGCAGCGTATAATATTATGTATACTGCTTCCCTCTGGCGGGATGACGGCAATCATGTAACAGAGACAGCAGATCCAGGAAACAATTTTGCGCTAGCCTGCTGTAACGCTTAGCTGCGTATTAATTACGACTACTACCCCCAGCAGATAGATACTGTAGGCAGCGTATAATATTATGTATACTGTTTCCCTCTGGCGGGATGACGGCGATCATGTAACAGAGACAGCAGATCCAGGAAACAATTTTGCGCAAGCCTGCTGTAACGCTTAGCTGCGTATTAATTAGGACTACTACCCCCAGCAGATAGATACTGTAGGCAGAGTATAATATTATGTATACTGTTTCCCTCTGGTGGGATGACGGCGATCATGTAACAGAGACAGCAGATCCAGGAAACAATTTTGCGCAAGCCTGCTGTAACGCTTAGGTGCGTATTAATTAGGACTACTACCCCCAGCAGATAGATACTGTAGGAGGCATATAATATTATGCATACTGTTTCCCTCTGGCGGGATGACGGCGATCAATTTTTTGGAAAAAGCCCACTGCCTATATAGCCTGAATATCTCTTTCCCTGCCTCACCAGTACTGGCCCTATACTCTGTACAATGACTGCAGACTGCGGACGCAATGCTCTGCACGGCCGATATACAAAAAAAAAAATTGTGCAACACTGCTAAAAGCAGCTTCAACAGTACTGCACACGGTCAGATGTGGCCCTAAGAAGGACCGTTGGGGTTCTTGAAGCCTAAAATCACTCCTAACGCTCTCCCTATAGCAGCTCCGGCATCCGGAAGCACTTTCCCTGATCTCTGTCAGAATGCATCTGTGGCGAGCCGCGGGAGGGGCCGATTTATATACTCGGGTGACACCTGATCTCGCCAGCCACTCACTGCAGGGGGGTGGTATAGGGCTTGAACGTCACAGGGGGAAGTTGTAATGCCTTCCCTGTCTTTCTATTGGCCAGAAAAGCGCGCTAACGTCTCAGAGATGAAAGTGAAAGTAACCCGAACATCGCGTGGTGCTCGCCTCTAGTAACGAGCATCTCGAACACGCTAATACTCGAACGAGTATCAAGCTCGGACGAGTACGTTCGCTCATCTCTAATAAAAACATGGTAAAAATACAGATACCCTCAAATAACTTCCCTTTAGCTCTTATAGAATCAGAGAACTGCCTTGGGGTGCCAACCTTAAGCTATACATTTCGCAATATGTTACTGATCATTTTAGTTGTGTGGCTTGTGGACTTCTGGAGAATACATTAGGTTGTAAGACTATTAAGGTACAAAAATCAAAGTAAGTCTTCTTTATCATAATGTTTCGAATCCACTTTTGTACAACATTTTACAGTAATCCACTTTTAAATTTTGTAATGAATGTTAACCCTTGCCAATCCACTGTCTGACGTCTGAAGACATTATGATTTAAGGCTGTACAGCTCCGATGTTTGAAGACATCCATCGGGGTTCTCTTACTGTATATTGCCAGCCTCTCTACTGTCAGAGCCTATCTAACGTGTCACCTCATGCAGTACTGGCTTTAACCAGCATATAGCGCCATTGTATAACAGCAGAAAAAGAGTAAGCCCCCTAGGAAAACCAGGATATAAATTGGACTGGAAAGGGTTAAATGATATTGGAAATCCTTTACTTTTCTTACCTTGTACTAATTTTAGTTACATTGAGTTTTATTGTCAATTTAAATCTTCCGGCACCTGTACATATTAGACAAATGTTGGTCAAACAAGCTGATTTCAGCAGGATTGGCGGACTATATAATGTGTACAAGGGTTTTCCAACTCTGCCCAACATGCTCTGTCATTAACTCCTTCCAACCCCAGTCATTTTTTTTATTTTTCCATATTCCTTTTTTCATCCCTGCCTTCCAAGAGCTATAACTTTTTAAAATTTTTCCATCATCATAGCCATACTCCAGCTTGTTTTTTCCTGTACAAGTTGTATTTTTAATGGAACCATTTAAAGCTCCATATAAGGAATTGAGTAACTTATTAAAAAAAATAATTTTAAGGTTGAATTTAAAAAATAACAAACTTCAATTTCATTATTGCTTTTGTTTTTATGGTATTCAGTGTTTGGTAAAAATTACATGTTAAGTGTATTCTGAGGGTCAGTACAATTATGACAATGCCAAAAATAGTTTTTGCTATGTTTTACTAATTAAAAAATATAGCCTTGGGGACATGTCTGGGCTCCATCTGAGATGAGGAGGGTCTACTATACACCACTAATGTACCAGCGACTCCAGACAATCCTGACACCCGAAACACCACAGTCATGCTAAAAGAGAAGAACGATAAAGAGCTGCCAAAGCACCTTACAGATTTCCGTGCAATACGGGATCATGAGGTAAATGGCAACACCATGCATTCCAGCTCTGCTACATCACTGGACAGATCATTTCCAGTCGAATTTACCTGAAGCTGACTCCAAGCAGAGGAAGCAACGTTCACCTAAAGATGGCTCTCTATTAGCCACAAGCTGTGCTGTCATGTACAAAGCCATAGAGGCAGACATGAAGTATTCACACTCCTCAACATGCAGACACCCAAACTGCTATATGAAGGAGCAATTGCCATGCACTATGAGGTGCAGGGCAACCCACCGGACTGAAACATGATGTCACCAATAGGCTGCAAGCTAAGGTGACCAGACGTCTCGATTTACGCAGGACAGTCCCGCTTTGTGACCCCGTGTGCAGCCTTCTGTCAGGACCCCAGCGGGACAGCCATTTGTCCCGCTTTTGTTCTGCTTTCTGGTGACGTCTGGTCACCATTATAGTGATTACCGGCCAAGGTGCCGTGACTCCCTGGTCGGTAATCACTCCACAGTGCTGAGAGGAGTGTTGGAGCTGAGAAGACCACGAGTAGGGTAAGTATATGGGTCACTGTGGAGGTCTCTATTATTGCTAGGCTGGTAAAGGGGAGCACTAATACTATGGGACTACTGTGGGGGGCACTATTATTGCTGGGTTCGTATTGGTGAGGGCTAATACTATTGGAACTACTGTGGGGGTCACTATTATTGCTGGGCTGGTATAGCAGAGTGCTAATACTATTAGGGCTACTGTGGGTGACACTATAATTGCTGGGATTGGTGCAGGGGAGCACTAATACTATTGGGGCTATTGTGGGTGGCACTATTATTGCTGGCATTGGTGCAAGGGAGCACTAATACTATTGGGGCTACTACGTGGGGCACTATTATTGCTGGGGTTGGTAGAGAGTATCACTAATACCAAGGGGCTACTGTGGGTGGCACTATTATTGCTGGGAATGGTGCAGGGGAGCACTGATACTATTGGAGCTACTGTGGGGGGCACTATTATTGCCGGGGCTGGTAGAGGGTAGCACTAATACCAAGGGGCTTCTGTCAGGGGCACTATTATTGCTGGGCTGGTTAAGGCTAGCACTAATACTATTGGGACTACTGGGGGTGCACTATTATTACTAGGGCTAGTATAGGGGAGTGTTAATACTATTGGGGCTACTGTGGTTGTCACTATTATTGCTGGGCTGGTATAGGGGAGCACTAATACTATGGGGCCACTGTAAGGGTCACTACTATTGCTGGGTTGGTATAGAGGAGTGCTAATACTATGGGGCTACTGTGGGAGTCACTTTTATTGCTGGGCTCGTATAGGGGAGCACTATTACTACTGGGGTACTGTGGGGGTCACTATTACTACTGGGGCCAATTTAGGGGGCACTATTACTGCTGAGGCCACTATGCATTTGGCAGCATACCTCAAGCTGACTTACAAGATGTTTACACATGGTGGAAATGCTGCGGAATGTCCACAGCAAATTCCGCATCTAAAAAAACAGTCAAAATCAGTACCATTGGTGCAGATTTTGACTGGACATCAGCTGCATACCCGCAGCTGATTTCATACTATGCAATGCTCCCCATCACCTCTATCGAAGGCTTCCCGCTGTCAGTGCTACCCAGCTTCTGGTTCCCAGCGGCCTGGTCAGGTGCGGTGCCGCTGGTCAGGTCATGCTAGTCAGGCCACTGCAGGCTGCTGAGAACCAGAAGCCGGGGAGCATTGACAGTGGAAAGCCTTTGGTGGAGGTGAGCCCCGCTTAGTATGAAATCAGCTGCGGATATGCAGCTGATTTCCATTCAAAATTGGCAGCAATGATACGTATTTGGAGTGTCTTTTGGATGCAGAAATGCCGCGGAATTTGCTCATTGTCTTTTCTGAACCAGTCTGTACTTTTTATAATGACAGAGGTAAAATCACATGTTATGATAAGCCCCACTCCTGACCCCACCACTTTTTTCATGCTTTGACCCTGGGAAAACCTGTCCACCTTATGCAAGCTTGCACAGTGCACGACACACGCACTGGTGAGATTATACCCTTACAAAGCTCAATCTGTAATCTCTTTACTAAATTAGTCTTTCCCCTTTAATACAAAGGGACTAGGAGTTAGAATAACCCATACTGACAAAAAACATGGCTGAATGTACCAGTGCTCATAATTTGCTAGTTGATGCACGCAACAATTTTGAAAGCTAACTAACTGCCGTCAGGTTTAAAATAGCTGACATGAAAGACAGATTGAGGCCTAATATCAAATTCTGAGAAATTACAGAAACTACTTTGCTGTCAGAACTGCCTCTATATATTAAACTACTTATTGTACCATTCGATCATATTGTTAACGGGGCAAATAGACTCCCTAATCTCAAAGCACTACCTGAAAGTAAAACTTCCAGGGTCTTAACTAAACTCTTATCATGTAGAAGAACTTAAAGGGGTTGTCCCGCGCCGAAACGGGTTTTTTTTTTTTTCAACCCCCCCCCCCTGTTCGGCGCGAGACAACCCCGATGCAGGGACCTAAAGAAAAATCCGCACAGCGCTTACCTGAATCCCCACGCTCCGGTGACTTCTTACTTACCGGCTGAAGATGGCCACCGGGATCTTCTCCCTCGGTGGACCACAGGGCTTCTGTGCGGTCCATTGCCGATTCCAGCCTCCTGATTGGCTGGAATCGGCACGTGACGGGGCGGAGCTACACGGAGTCGGCATCCTGCACGAGCGGCCCCATTGAGAAAAGAAGAAGACCCGGACTGCGCAAGCGCGGCTAATTTGGCCATTAGACGCCGAAAATTAGGCGGGCTCCATGGAAACGAGGACGCTAGCAACGGAGCAGGTAAGTGAAAAACTTCTGATAACTTCTGTATGGCTCATAATTAATGCACAATGTACATTACAAAGTGCATTAATATGGCCATACAGAAGTGTATAACCCCATTTGCTGCCGCGGGACAACCCCTTTAATGGTGGTTGCAAAGAAGATGCTCCCTTTGCCTGATCATTTTGCACCTGTTACTATCTATACTAACCTTTCACAAGTCACTATACCGGAAAGGAGAAGACTCTATCCAATCACATGTCTGGTCAGAGATAACATCTTCTACGAATGGGGATTCCTGACAAAATCATTTAGTAACAGAAGTGATATTACCCATATCAGTTAGTCTGTTGACACAGATTTGGTAATGGAATATCTCAAAACCCTTACCCTCAGAGGAAAGCCTGATACCGCATTAATCACTCATAAGTAGTGGATTCTTGGTTTCCTTCCTTCATGGACTTTCCCTTGATACGAGTAGAGAGTACGACTGCGCACTGTTTTCCTAGTATTAAGAATTGGTGATGTATTCACAATCATGCATTTGTCCGTTTCTTCCTCTGGGAAAATACAAGGTTGCCTCTGCAGCGTCCTGTAGGTTGACACTTGGCATATGCTGAGGAGCTGGGAGGGCAAGATGCTGGCTTGTCACGGCAGCACTTACCACACTCCCTCCCAGGGGAATGCATGCAGCAAAGGGTAGGGCAGCGCTGGGCCCCTTCTGGACACCCCCGGCATTGGGATGCCCAGTAAACATTAGGACAGGTGAAGGGTTTGTCACGGGTGACGCCACCGTCCTGGCACCCACTGGCATTAACATCGTGGGGAAATAACTGAGGCACAGACAGTAGTATAGTACCTCGGGTTCCCGGGAACAGTCAGGGCCTGGAATAACTTTACTTAACAGTAACTTCGGTAATACACAATGCACAAATGACAGATTTGGAAAGTGCAGGCAATAGACAGGCTATAGTATCTCCACACAGTGACTCAGACTACAGGGCACCTGTGTGTGATGAACTGAAAATGTGTACCTTGACTCAGCAGACCCAGACTTCAGGACGCTTGAGTGTGAACAATGAGATAAAGTACCTCCACTCCGCAGTCCCAAACTTCAGTACGCTCGGGTGTGAAAGACAATGATGATAGATGACTACCTCTGCGCTAGACTTTAGGGTGAAACGCTCGCTTATTGCTCACTCACTCTCTTTTAGGGGCTCACTCCTTCTTCATAAATCCAGACACTCGGGAAATCTCTCCTCCTCTTCCATGCTTCACTACATGAGGGCTGAAGGTGTCCCCACGTAGCAGGACTTCCTGACTCCAACTCCAGAAGACATGAAACTAACTCCTTTCCCGCTCTCAAGCACTCACATTTATAGCCTCTCTCACAACACATGACAGAACAGAAATTGTTACTTTTAGAGATGGTCAGCTCATACTTTGCAGACATTAACCCATCACACGCTGCAGCTGTGCAATACACATAACAAAATGAGAAGACAGTTTTGCACAGAGCATCTACATAAGACATACATGTTATGGAGGGGGCCAGGAAAGCATGTCCTGGGCCACTACACCACCTCAATCATTTTAAAGGGAACCTGTCACCTTCGAATAGCATCATAAACTAAGTTATGGTGCTGATCAGGAAGGTCATGGGGAGCCAAGGAATATATTTTTTATACTAACTCATTTGCACGTTCCTGTGCTATGGACTCTTTTCAAACCACTGTGCTCATGCATTCCCACAGACTTCTATGGGAATGTGTGTGAGTAGTGGTGCCCCTTCCATGTGGTGACTTAAGACTGCCTCCTGCAGGATCTCAGCGGGTCAGCGGTGGTTGGTTGGCCAGTAAAAAGTAATTGCTAGCTGCAAATCATCTGGGCAGCAACCCAACAAGCACTGAACTCACTTTATCCACAGTTCCATTCCGGCAGCCACAGCTGTCATAAGCAGTCTGTGACCCCTGATCTTTCCACGGAGTCTATGCTGCATGTATGCATTGGCGCAAAAGGTCAGGGATCACAGACTGATTACAAAAGCGGTGGCCGCTGGAAGGGAGCTGTGCATGGAGTAAGTTCAGTGCTTGTTAGGTTACTGCCACTACTAGAGGCACTTTTTTTCTGTCACCTCAGACAAGTCTAAATGGTTCAAGTATGTGTTGGTATCTTGGGTATTGGCATGTTCAATGCCTGTAAAATCAGGGTTTTTTTCTCAGATGTTCAGACAGCACGTGGACTTCATCGGCAGACAGTGTGGGAACTGGGAAGTGGATGAATATAAAAAAATACATCCTCCGACTCTCCTTCACCTCTCTAAACAACACCATAGCCATAACTTAGTTTATGGTGCTCTTCGGAGGTGACAGGTTCCCTTTAACCTGTCTGTCCTCTGTGATGTACATGTATATCACAAAAGTGAAGGTTGGGTGTGATGTAGGCTAGAGAGCCAAGCCCACTGCATAACTTCCGGGTATCTGCTGTTTGAAACGGTTGACTCCTGCCACAAATAGGAGTGATTAACCCAGCTTGAATCACAGGCATTTTAGCCCGAGACTCGTTGACCGTGTCCCCCTGGTGCTGGTCCTTCGGGTATATTACTGATTCTCTTGCTGTTGCTTTCTTGCACATGGTTCTGATCTGAATGGATGGAATACAGCATTTGCTATTTTACTCCAAGTCCGGAGCCAGATTCCGTGCTTTTTCTAAAGGGGGATTTACAAGATTCAGTTACATCTTGTCTCTGCCCTGTGGATGTTTACTCAATGTGGTCATAAAAGGAGATGAATGGCACAACTGTCTGTATGTCATTAGTTTAGTTACATTGTGTTTGTCTGTAATTGTGACTTGGATAACAATCCCACCGCATTTTGTTTAGTATTCCTTGTGGCAATCCAGGTAATTGCAAAGACATGAGCTGCTTTACTGATAAAATGTAGCGATAATCAACACATTATGTAAAGTATTAAACAAAGTGCTTATAATTAAATATGTCTTAGGACTTCTTCACACGGATGTGTTTGCGCACATATTTTCACGAGTAATACACAGAGAATAGAACCCACTGATTTTGTGCACATATGCACACCAAAGGCCTCATAGAAGTCTATAGGAGGCACAAAAATGTGCACTCAATACCCGCGCAATTGTGCAATATCTTGTGCAATTCCGTGAAAAAGAAAAAAAAACATGTCTGGAACTTATTATACTAAGTAGCCTTTAAAAGTACAGCACGGGTGTGTCTCATGCCCATGTAAGCTGGCCCTGCGAGTGCAAAGAGTACAGTAATATGTGCAAAAATGCGTGCAAACATGAGAAAAATAATGCAGCACACTCTAATTTTGTGCGCATCTGCTCACCAAAGGCCCCATAGAAATCTATGGGAGGTATGAAAATGTGCACTCAATGTCTGCATAATACGCTGTGCAATTCTGCTTAGCTGACGTGAGCATTTTTGCACATACGCTCAAGTGATGGGGCCCGTATGCTGCATTCATAAGGAATGCTTATCATTCAGAAAATCATTCAAACAAGCGAAATTGACCAATAGTTGTTCAGTTTAATCGCAAGCCAACGACTCAACAATGGACGAGAGTTGAGCGCTTCTTGTTTGTCGTTCAGTTTCAGCCGGTGTAAAAATAATCACCAGCTCGGGTACTTAACGCGCTGTTTAAACACCGATTGTTCAGTGTTTCACATAGGAATGGAAGCACTGAACAATAAGTCAACAAGAACCACATGATTCTCAAGGAGGCGGCTTGGGCATGACGAGCTGGTGATGACGAATAAAAGGGGCATTACTCATAACTATATATAGCATTGGATTTAATTATTATTACATCAGTCCAGTGGCATAGCTAAAGGCTCCTGGGCCCTCGTGCAAAGGTTTCTCTTAACCCCTTAACGCAGAGGCATAACTTAAAGCTTCTGGGCCCCAATGAAAAAACCTGTAACAGGGCCCCCAACTATAGTACTTTATTCATAGTACTGGGCTCCCTATATGGAGAAGAAAGGCCTTATGGGCCCCCTAAGGTTCCTGGGCCAAGGTGCAACCACATCCCTTGCATCCACTATAGTTACACCAGTCATGAGTCTAATAAACCTTCGCTGTATGCACTATACTGAATTAGTAATTTATCACTTGATTTTCCATAGAACAATAACTAATATTTGCTTGAAATGTAAAATAAATTAGCTAATACTTTGGGGGAAAATTAATTATTAATGTACAAATTCCCACTATGTGAAGTATGTTCAGAAATATTAAAATTCACCTGAAATTAAATGTGTCCACAGAGAAATTTCATTCAGCAACTCGGTTTGGATAAGATCTATATCTACTTGTGGTTTCCCTAAGGCCTCCTTCCCACGAACGGATTTCCGCCGCGTAATTCGCGGCGAAAATCCGCTGCGTTGCCCGCAGCTATTAGGTTCTATTGAACCTAATAGCACAATGCTCACGATGCGTAATTCCACCGCGGAATTACGCACCGCGATTTCTCCCGTCCTCACCCGCAGCATGCTCTATTTTCTGCGGGTGAGGACGGGCTGTACGCACTGACGGCTTCCATTGCAGTCAATGGAAGCCGTCCATTCACGCTATCTCCCGCTGTAACCAGCGGGAGATAGCGTGAAAAAACGCTTTCCCGCCCACCGCCGAGCGTCATATGACGCCAAATGACGCGGTCCGGCCGCGTCACGTGACACGGCCGGCCGCGGCACGTGACACGGCTGGTGACGCGAGGGCGGTGGGCGGTGACGGGCGGTGACGCGCGGCGGTGGGCGGGGAAGCGATTTCACGCTATCTCCCGCAGGTAAGTATAGGGGCTCTGGGGGGCGCCGTGACGGGCTTCACAGCGGAATATTACGCTGCGGAGCCCGTCACGCTCGTGGGAAGGAGGCCTTAATGTAAATCATTTTCTTGCTTAGTAATTAAAACAGACTTAATCTTAAAACCAACTGGTGAAGTTTTCTTTTGCAGTTAATTAATGACATATATTTACTGAAGTGTCAGTCTTTCTGTAATATGTATTAGGTTAAGTTACATAACAGAAGGTCTGGGAGTTTGAGCCAAGCCTCTCAGAAAAGAAACTGATCATTAGACTTGGAGGCGAACTACAAATTAGAAATAGTAAAGCTTTGTTTCTACATAATAATTGTGTCTGTCATATCTTAGGTCACCGCACAGCAGACATCACCCTCCCACACAGCCGATGCTCATGTGTCATTGATCACATATTTTATGCAAACATATAAAATGTGAAGGATCGTATTAACGACTGTAGGTCTCCATATGATTTTAAACATGCTGCAGGAAAATTGATGTTTAATGCGCACTGTTCGACATGCTACTTTATACTGTTGATTGTTGACCTTTATGGGCAGATTAAATGCATGTATAAGAAAATCCTAAAACATAAAGATTTTTAAGACATAGTAATTTTTGCGGTTCCTAATAACTACACTCAGAGAGTCATAATTATTTTTAGGCTTGGTTCACCTTGTGCAGCTCTATTCTAGGAGTTAATGGAAAAACCCAAAATACCGGATCTGGAAGATGCTGGACCTGAATAGCACCAGACAGTCTCCATTCGTTATAATGGGGTTCCTCTGGTATTTTACTGGACAAAATTGTGCAGCTCACTGCATTATTTTGCCTGTCACTTTGTGCCAGGATAGCACAGGTCCTCAGGATAGATTATCGGTGGGGATCCATCACCAAGGATTTTTGCCGATCAGCTAATCGCCAGGGCCAGTGTTCTAATTCACAAATCCACTCCACTGGAACTCCTCTGCAATACCTTGCTGGGCCACTGTGCACTGTACGGAGCCGTCTGCTTCCAAAAACATAGCAGTTCTGTACATTAGAACAGCGGTCCTGGATATCAGCTGATCAGCAAGGGTGCTGGGAGTTCGACCGCCACAAATCATCTATTTATGACTTGTCTTGAAGATAGTACAAAAAACACAGCTGCAACACCCTGCAACATTTAATATCTGAATTAAGATTGCATAACTGTTGTATTTATTAACCACATAGAAATGTAAGCTACTTAGTGCACATTTGGATCAAATATGTGTGAGCCAATCTGCTATATCAAGGCGACCTTATGTAGATTGGACTCTACACTGATGGACTCAACTATCTTCTCTCTTTGGACCTAATGCTCCAAATGCATTCATAATGGGATCCCACGTTCCCTGAATGCATTTGGAGGCTTTGGTCCCAAGAGAAGTTAGTCAGTTAGTGTGAAAATGTTAGAATAAACAGGAAGATTTTATTTATTAAAGCTCATAATTAACAGCTGGCTAAACTAAACACATAGTGCTTAAGCAGATATTTCCCTTATGATCCGTAACCTCACCACCCCCCCTACTGCTCCCGCCAATGTTTGCTAACATTCTGATGATTGTGGAGATGATGGAGTCCCGTTTTACCTGCATTAACCCTTTCTAATCCAATTTGTATCCTGGTTTTCCTAGGGGGCTTACTCTTTTTCTACCGTTATACAGCGGCGCTATATGCTGGCTAAAGCCAGTACTGCATGAGGTGACACGTTGGATAGGCTCCCACAGCAGAGAGACTGGCAATATACAGTAAGAGAACTGCGACAGACGTCTTCCAACATCGGAGCTGTACAGCCTTAAATCATAATGTCTTTAGACGTCAGACAGTGGATTGGAAAGGGTTAAAGCCAGATTAAAGCCAAGCTACGATGACCTTTCTCCATGGACCTGAATGCAGTCACACAGGCTACCTCTACATTATGTATGTGCCACAGAGCAGCGAATGTCCAAATATACTTTTCTTTTTGTAAGGTTAGCTTTACACAGGCAAGAAAATCGGGCCAGATTTGGGCCTTGCGATACGCACAAATGTGAACCTCGTTCTTTTGCATTGGGTCATACACATGAGCGAGGCAATGTTATGCAGGAATCACATTGCTGCCTGTCTTATCTTGTGAATGCTCTTGAATTGGGGTCACCCTAGATCCTGGAGATCGGGGTATTGCAGAATGACTTTACGCATGACCAGAAATCAACAGAATTATGTATATGAATGCTCCTACAGTTAGTCATTTCAGCAGTCACTTCGGTCTTTACACAGAATCCAGTCCAGAACTCCACTCCCGGTCTTTGTCTGCTGTGTGCTTTGCCTACAGAATCAGCATATGTTCATACAAAGAGCAATTGTAGTCTGTGCTGCCAGGTATCACCAGTAGAGGTCCCACCCGAGGTTCTCCCTTTCAGGTACTCATAAAGTCCAACTGCAGGTCTTGCACTCACTGAAACTGCAGAGGTCCAACCAAAGTGCACTAGAACCTGGGAGCAGAACCTCTCTTTTATACCAGGCCTTCAGCCAATCAGTGTGCAGCTCAGATCTTGTCACTCCTTAGCACCAAGAATCAGAGTAAACAAAGTCATGTGATCTCTGTCTTGAAGGTCCTGTCAATAAAATAAAATAAAGCAGTAATATGCATATACAATTATACATATATATACATGGGCATTTCACCCCTTACAGAAGCATGGTTTAAAAATGTTGCTAAACCCTATGCTTAGCCACTTAAGTGCATCCATATTACCACCACAATAGACTTGCTTTAGTATTACTTTATGGTGGCTAATAACATATTTATTTTATGGAGTGAGCTGTGTTATTACTTATGCACTGTAAGGCACTATTATTTGGAGCTTTGAACTAATGTAAAACTATTTTAAGTGTTCACTCCATGGTAGATAATGCTATATAACTGAAGTCTCAAGTGCAAAACGATTTCTACAGCTTCATCCATTGGATTTCACGCTGCCTTGACTTCTTTCTTTCACAATAAAGGCTAGGGCTGCATGGAAATGTTGGGTACAGCGCACATCGAATGGTCAAAGGTCACAGTGTTGCCCTGCATGTATTGAAAGTGAATGTGGTCCCATTGTGACTGGCATTTTCCAAAACACAACACTCTCTAGATATCCTGCAAGTGTTGAATTCTTGCAACTGTCGTGTTACAGTAACTTGTGAGTCGCAGTGTGACCACATTTGCTTAAATTACACAAGGTACAGGCAAGGCAATAGTGTGATCCTTGGCTGTGCATCATGTGTTGTGCCCATCACCATTTAGCTTTAGCCAAAGAAAGACCATATATCACTATGATGGAAAAGTTCATTTTATTCTGGTAAACTCAAGTTATCACCTATACACAAGATTGCCAGAATAGGAGTCCGGCGACTCTCATGTGACTGGAGATAATTCAGGCACCACTCCATACATTTCAGTGGGACTGCCGGGAATAGCCAAGTGAAATCAAAGGAGCAGTGGCTGATCATGCAAACTGCCATTACATTCATTGCCAGACACATAGGGTGAGCTGGATCCCCTTTCTGACTATCATTGGCATACAATGAACAATGAAAAGAGGGACAACTGGCACAACCATGCCCATTTTGCACAAAGCTGCACCTTCTGTATCCCATAATTGTCCCCTTAAATGCCCTCTCATGGCCCCATTTAATTATAATGCTCTACTTGGCCCCATTTATTAATAATGCCCCGCTTGGCCCTGTTTATTTATAATGCCCCTCATGCCCCATTTGTTAATAATGTTCCTCATGCTCCATTTAGTAATAATGCCCCTCATGCCCTGTTTATTAAGAATGCCTCCATAACAAACAAGTAAGCCAGCACTTAATGTGCTGTTAAGCTGTGAGAAAGGCCGTTTTTTGGCCAAAACGCGTCTAGCGGTTTTATCTGTGTGAACCATCATGTGATAAAAGAAAATAATAAAGGAAGAAAAACTTTTTGCATTGAGAAACCCAACTTACTCATTTGTTTTGAAGAAATTTCCTTGCTGCTCACCGGAGTTACCTGTGCACTTCCAAAGAGGTAGTGGATGTAAAGCCCATTAAAAGAGGTGAGCTTGCAATCTCTCTTTTTATTACATTAATAATGCCCCATATGCTCCATTTATTAATAAAGCTCCTTATGTAGCATTTATTAATAATGTTCTCATGTTTTCATTAGTAATAATGCCCCCTCATGGCTCCATTTAATAATAATGCTGCACCTGGCCTTGTTACCATAATTAATAATGCCCGTCAAGCTCCATTTAAGAATATCCCTTCTCATGGCCCTGTTTAATAATAATTTCCCACTTGGCCGTGTTAATTAATAATGCCCCTCATGCCCTGTTAAATGAAAAAAAAATGTCCTTTTGTAGACCAAGTAAATAAAAAAGCAGCTATACTCACCTGCATCATTCCCTCCACTCTTGGCCTCTGTAGTCCACACCGCTAGTGCCCAGCTTGCTTCCGGGTAGATAGATTATGTGCCAAACACATAGTCACATGATCACTATGGCCAGCCCCTGGGCTCAACATTAGTGAGGCTGGGGACTGGCTGTATCGATCACGAGACAATATGTTTGTCACATGTCACATGATTTGTCTACCCAGATGCATGCTGGGGACCGGCGGCACAGACTGAAGAGCCCTGGAGCTGGAGGAGTTATGCAGGTGAGCATTGTTCTATTTTTATTGTAGCGGCGGATTATAGAGACAGTTTGACCGCCCCTACCTCCGTCATTGGGTGACATGCCTCCTGCAGCCCGGGACAGTGGAACAGCGTTCCAAATCCGGTACTGTCCTGCAAATCTGGGATGGTTGGGAGGTATGCAGTGGGGGTCCCAGTGGTCAAACCCTCATTGATTAGGCAGTTGTCCCCTAACCTTTGGATAGGAGATGACTCGATTGTACCAGAATACCCATTAATAAGCCAACGAGCTCATTGTATGGTACACTACAACAAATAGTATGCTAGTAACAGATTATGAAAACTTGGAAATAGGAGTCTCATAAAGTCTTCTATATGACAGAACTGATGCTCTACAAAAAAAACAATAATTCTATCATGTATATTTTAATTATATTTTGTAATGAATGGGCATCATTTACAAATGGTAAGGACGGGATAAGGTTATTTTACTGTGTTCAGCAGTGTACTTTGCAAGTGTGCCAGAACTACAGTCTGAGGGTGCGGGCAGACGAGCGCATAAACGGCGCATTTTTGCGACCAAACGTATATACGTGACCATCTGAGGCAATGGTTTCGAATGTATTCGTTCACATGGGCGATTTTATGGCGCGTAAAAACGGCAATTCGAAAAAAACGGAACATATGCGACCGAAATACGCGCCAACGCATATTCGATCGCCGAAAAGACCGTTTGCAAAGTAGGAACAAATGAAAATACGCTTTCTAGCTCTGGTCGTGATCGTTGAAAAAACGATCGCTCGGGCGATTATACGTTGCGCTCGTGCGAACGTAAATACGCCTACGCTCGTCTGCCCGCACCCTGAGGGTGCATTCACACGAACGTATATCGGCTCGGTTTTCACGCCGAGCCGATATACGTTGTCCTCGTGTGCAGAGGGGGGAAGATGGAAGAGCCAGGGCCAGAAACTGTGCTCCCGCCCCCTCTCTGCCTCCTCTCTGCCCCTCTGCACTATTTGCAATGGGGAGAGGCGGGACGGGGGCAGGGCTAATTCCCGGATCTTAGCCCCGCCCCTGCCCTGCCTCCCCTCATTGCAAATAGTGCAGAGGGGCGGAGAGGAGGCAGAGAGGGGGCGGGAGCAAAGTTCCTGGCCCTGGCTCTTCCATCCTCCCCCCTCTGCACACGAGGACAACGTATATCGGCTCGGCGTGAAAACCGAGCCGATATACGTTCGTGTGAATCCACCCTTAAAAATATATAATATACCCATGTGTGGCAGATAATTATAACAATTTTACTATGGTCTGTGGAAAGGTAATATGTCTTAGGGGCCACAGCACTCACTTGAATAGCATGGACTGTATCTGGAGAACACTACAACATTTTAATTTGCAAGTCCTTTAAAATTAATATTAATTCAGGTGAACATTCACCAGGTAGATATTTCTGACATGTGAATGGAAACATATTTTTATTGCAAATGTAATTATCTTTTGCCATTCTGCCCTAAAGAAAAATGTATATTAGTTGTAAAAACATAATTGGGCACAATTATCGCAATCAGTTTTTGGATGTAAAACTATTGATTAAAATGGCAAAGTTGTGTCATATTTAAATAGTATCTGAAGCCAGTTTTCTGTATGTCTGACAGTTTTCAGTTTAGGGGCATGGCTCAAACTGTTGCAAGTATCGTCAAGTCAGAACCAGCCTAATCAAGAAAAAGTTGAAGACATTCCTATTTATTTTGCAACACTTATGTGGTTGAGCTATTTCCAGTATAGTTTCCCAGCAGGATCATGACAACAGCTGCTTACGATCTAAATGATAAAGTAGCCATGGGTACAATATAAACACCCCATAGATCTTTGGATAGGAAGGGATCAGTTATATTAACTTTGGGGGTGGGAAGAGTGTCTTTTCTCTAGTCAAAAGGAGTTTTTCTGGAGAGTTGCTTAAAATATGGGCTTCAGGCAAGAAAACCAAGAGTCCTCCTTTAATTTTTTTGAGGGCTGTAAGAAAGCTCACGTGACAACTTTGAGAAAACTTTTTTTAGCAACTATCCATACCAGTACAGGCAATCTGCACTGGCCTACAAGACATAATCTAAGCTCTTGTTCTTAACATTCTGGAAAATTATTGCTAAAGTTTTAATAACTCATTGGAACAACTTTCATATATCACCTCTTATGTTGGTGAACAATGATTTGTATGTTTCTAAGCACCACTGGATATAGTTTTATATTGTTCTTTAAGATCAAGTGGAATTCAACTTCAAACAAAGCATTGAGACATATCAGAAGATCATTTTGGTGAGTCTCTTGATCCTTCTTGAATCTCCATTGATGCCCAGAACAAAGCTGCCGCAGAGTTCTGCAAATTACCTAAGTCTGCTTAATGCTCACTAGAAGTTTCCGTATATTCAACACAGCCATGGTTTAAAGTTATTCCCTGGCACGTAAAAAAAAGATTTTAAAGTGGAATTCCCCTTTAGTGATCTTGTATTAATATGGTTTCACTTATGTACAAAGCAATACTATGCCAGTTATGTTCACCAGTCGTCACCAGGAGTCTCCAGTTCTCGTTGTTCTGACACTTTCTTTGGAATAGACCTTTTGTCCCTATTTAGCCAAGAAGCAGCATTGCCCCTGACAGTTCTACTAAAGAATGCCTTTATTCACCAAATGAATTTAGTTTAAAGACAGAAGTTGATTCTTCAGTCAGGATATGCTAGTGCTGATCTGCAGGAACTGTGACATCTTTTTGGCATTAGACAAAGGGAAGCTGCACACTTCGCACACAAGACGTTTAGTCTATGTTTACACTAAAGCCACCGAGCTTGAAAATTTCCAAACTCTTTCAGGAAATCTTACTGTTTCTTTGAGAAAGACTTCAAACACATTTGCTCTGCGGTGATTCTGTTTTTTCTTTGACTTGACAGTTTATAAAATAAAGAGACGTAAACTGTAAAACCAAATGGGCCAGCTAAGGTATTTTCTTAGCATCTATGTGATAATCTTTGCATATTCTGGATAATTTCGAATGCTTCTTACATGAAACCCAAAAGTTGGTCATCTACAAACTATCATGCCCCTTTTTAAGATTATGCCCTTTGTTTGTAAGATCTCTTCTCCAGTACATTTTTTTTTATCGAGAATGAGGTTAAAAGAAAAAAAGGGGAATTATCTAAGGAACCGTTTCCCCCTTTTGACCTTAAAAGGTATATGATGGAACAGATCTTCGGAACATCATGTAACAAGAGACTTGTCTGATGTAGAGAAAAATGCTGAATTTGATGTTGGATAGTGAAGATTCAATATGTGCCATACATGCCATAGTTTCGATATCAAAACAAATCAAAGCACTCAGTGCAAAAAGTAAATTTTTCTTCATGGACATACTTCAAAGAAAAATGTTGAAAAGCTACATTGATTTGTATATACTGCCAAGCCAGAAATTTTACTGATTAGAAATAGCTTCTGCACACATTTCAAAAGGTTTTGGGGATAAGCCATAGAATAAAAAATAAGAATATGAAATCTATACCCAACATTACTTGAATTTTAAAAAAACTTTGTTGCCCCTGGCTATTTGTAAGTGATTTTGATGACTCACATCTTCATTACTTACATAGCTCCAACAGCCCTCCAGCAGAGTACCTGAATCAAAGCAAATCTGCATCTCAAAATGGATTAGAATTAGTGGATTTAGTCAGATTTCTAAAAACCCAAACTACTCTAATTACACTATGAACCAGCAACAATAAACAAGAATCCACAGGCTTCTCATGCTTAGCTATACAAGTAAAGTAACATAAAATGACTATTTACTTAACTTTTCAGACTTTTGAAGTCTTATATGGTAGATGCTGCAGCCTATGGGAAAATGAGCTTCATATCTGCTTGTATCTAGCCCTATGCAAACTGGACAGTAACATGACCCGGACCTCTTAAATCACAGATTATCACTGGCCCTCTTCTTGGACTACAAGGTTTAAGAAGTAAGAAGATTTATTATGTCTTTAGTCTGTAAGTGAGGCTGTGCCTGGGAGAGCTGGATGCAGAATTTGTTCAGTAGATGTAGGAGGCGTTTGTGAATGGAGATGGAATGTAGAAAATGTAATGTACAGCAGGCCAGATGCTGAGTAAAGTCAGCCATGACAAATGACAGCAGTCGAAACATGTATTTAGTAAGTACATATATTTGTAGGAAAAAATAAGTAAACCTTTTCAAATTATCTGGATGTCCCCATTGGTTACTAATAAAATGTGATCTGATTATTAATCTAAGTCACAACTATACACAAACAATAAACTAATATTTAAAGCCTACTTGGAATTTAATTAAAAACAAACATACAGAACAGGTGATTATAAGCATTTTGTTTAATCCTATTCTGTACATTTTTAGTAGAAAAACCTACTATACAGCTAGGAAAACCATTGCTATGGGAATCTGTCTTAAGCTAGCTGCATAGCTGAATATGGAACTTGCTTCTGAATTCACTGTGCTATGGGCGCTGTGTGAGGAGAAGCTGTCCTATGCTGAAAATAGCTTCACCTTTTCACATCACTTTTTTTTTTTAATTCCCCACTTGGACCTGATGCACTATGCCAGCATTTCAGCGCATCGGGTTGTGGATATTACACTAAATATACTGATACACAGACAGAGTGCATCGGGTCCCAAAAGGAAGCGGGCACGAGGTGAAGAGGAGGAACCGTCTGCAGCACAGGAAGGCTTCCCCTCACACAGCACCCATGGACATGCAAGACCATTATAAATATATACTATGGGGAAAATAATGTATTAAATAACTCAAATAAAGGGCAGCTATTTTTAACTACTGTATATAACTTGCTGTGACTACACAACAGGTGAGAGTCCAGGCACAGTGAAAAATGCTTCTGCTACGGTAGCTGCATAGCTGAATAAAAGGTTTGCTAGTAAAAATGTTTATAATTGCCTATTCTATATATTTAAAAATGAATCATGATTACACTTTAATTAAACTAACAATTTTGCCACTGTGGATTTGCTTTGGGTATTCCCGCTGTGGAAGCCTTTAAATTAAATAGATAAGACTAGAAGTGTAGCTTTCACAGGCGCTTTGCAAATTAAATACAGGCTATCTTTGAAAATGCAAAATAATGTGGACCAGAATTGGTTAAAAACTAGTAAAAATATATGGAGAAGCCAATGGATGGCAAGAAAGTTTCAGGTTTTAGTTTTTTACTGGCATTTGCTGAGTAATCACTAGTTTTATAGAATTATTTCTTCTATCATTCTTGTCCTACAGAATCTATCTGAATTTCATTCTCTATTAGGTATTTGTTGGCCTTTGCAATCAGTTCCTATTTAATGCCTGTCAAACAGCTCACTAGAGATACACGAAAAAAACTTGGATAGTGACAATTACCGAGCACATTAGGACAACAGCTTTCCTGATTACAATTATTTCCTGTATTATCCTCCGAGAGGGTAATATAATTTACCTGACATCTCAGAGAGTTGATAATGGCCTTGCTCCTTTACATTCAGTCTTGGAGGTATTTTAATGGGAAGGATTCAATTATTTGATTGATGTCCACATATGAGCAACAGGGGATGCTTTCTGTAATAATCAAGAAGCAGCTGTAATGATGGTAGTGGATGCGAAAAGTAAGATAAATGGTATTCTTTCATAATCTGCTTAAAAAATTAGTTTGTTACAAATGACATTTGGGCATTAACTTTCTACTAACAGATAACTGGTTTCAATATCTATTAACCCAAAGAAATAGTGTAAAACGTCATAAGGCTACAGATACTTTATTGAACAAATAAAAACAAGTGATAATACACAAAGAGACTTGTAAAAATCGCAGAGTCTGGGATTACTAAACTTGCCTGTCCTTGTACGGACACTGGGGACATCCCTGAGAGAAGGATTTGTTGTAGGATCTCTAGTCTGAAGACACTTTGCTTGGACCTCTTCTGGTAACAGAATATGACAGGAGCTCCATTGGCTACATTTTTTTTTAGTTCATGTAAGTTATCAATCATTGATATACACTCACTGATAAAAAAAAAAAAAACAATGCACCTACATAAAAATGTCAGATTACTGCAAAACTCGGCATGCAGTTATGTCTCAGGCAGATATGTAAATGATTACAGTTGCGATTAGACATTGGATCTTACCATCAGAGGCCATAAAAGTCCTTTCCCTTTTGCTCTATAAATAGGCTCTTAGAAGCTAATTTTATGTAGCGTAAGGCCCCATTTAGACCCAATGATTCTCGTTCAAAAATCTCTCATAGCCATCTTTTGTGCAAGAATCATTGGGTCTAAATGCACGGACATCGTGCAGTTTTCGTGCACGAGTCGTTCGTCATTCAATTCTAGTTTTCTTGAATTGATTGTTGAACTCTTATCAGCGGTGCAGGATTCTTACAGGCCATGTCCCACTGGTAGTTCACAGCGGGATGCCGTCTGTAATCGCAGAGAACAATACAGCTGTTTGCTTATGCAGAACAGCTGTATTGTTCGCCAAGCGATAGCCACAGTGTCCAGCTCTGCCTGCATAGCTCTTAAGTAGCTACTTAGCTACTATAGACTCTGCAAAGATGATCGCTCAAAACTGTCACTCAAACTGTCGTTTCAGCAACTTTTGAGCAATCATTTGTTAGTGTAAATGAGGTCTAACTCTTGTTGAGAAATTGTTGACTGCTAGACATGTCTCTATGATATAATCAAAGACTTTGAGAGAGGGTGTATCATTGGAATGAATGAAGCAGGGGAGTTGTTTTGACAAATTGCTAGCCATCTAGGCTGTTAGGGCCAAGCTATTAGGAGGTGTTGGAAGCAGTAGTTTAAGGGGTTTTGTCATTAGAAAAAAAATCAATACTTACCTATTCCTCCCCAGTCAGTCTTCTTACTGCATCTTCTCCTCGATGATTTTCTCCTGTCTCTTGCAGTCCCCGGGTCACATCACCTCCAGCTGGCCAGATCATCTTCCTCCTGTTTTGGAGCATTCATTCTTGGCATTCTTCTTCTGGCTGGTCAGTGTAGGATACATCACTGCCTAGCATGGAATGCTAAGCTATTGCCGAGACTGCACATGCGTGTTGTCTTGCCGCGAGTGTTCATATACTATTGTCGCGAGACAGCGTGCCCGCACGGTCTTCACAATAGGTTGGCATTCCCTGCTAGGCAGTGAATGCTATGACACTAGTGATGTAGCGTACATTGCCCTGCAGGAAGGAGACTGCCGAGAATGGACGCTTTGTCACTGGAAGAAGAGGATCCGTATGGCTTGTGGTGAGGTGACTAGAGGAGTGGCGGGGAGAAGATGCGGTAAGAAGACTGATGGGGGAGGAATAAGTAAGTATTGATTTTTTTTTTGACTGAACCCCTTAATGCCACAGGACATAACTGTACATCCTGGCAGAGGGGTACTTAATGCAACAGGATCTACAATTATGCCCTGTGGATAGCACGAGATCAGAAGAGATCTCTCACTAACCGACAGCGGGAGCTGGCTACCACTGATAGCCAGCCTCCTGCTGCAACAGCGGGGGTGCATCAGGACAGCAACCTCTGCTGTTAACCCCTTCCCTGCCGTGATCTATGTAGATCGCGGCATGCGAAGGGTTCACAGAGGGAGCGTGCTCCCTTTGTGATATCATCTGATTTTTGTGATGTAATTGCGGAGAGTCCGACAGGTTACCATGGCAACAGGACACCAGATACAGGCATCCTGCATTGCCAGTGCCTATGATCACTAATACAGCCGGAGGGGAGGAGAGAGGAGGAGAGAAGGGGGAGGGAGTTTAGCAATCACAGTGCTAAATTGCCTCCCACCTCCCTTCTCCGGCTCCCATAGGAGTCTATGGCAGCGGCCGTAGTCCGGTCAGAAAGATAGTTTCAGGGCTATCTTTTACGCCTGTGTGATCTGATGCATTAGAATCCAATGCATCAGATGGTAGCATATGGCAGCCGGCCGTAAAAACACAGGCCGTTATACGCTTGTGTGAATAAGCCCTCATACATATAAACTTTCATTCAAACCAAAAATTTCAATTATGAGCCAAAGCCAGAATCTTCTCCAGGAGGAAAAGATAACCATGCACAGACAGCTGTTTTGGGGGTTTTGTCCCTCATCAGTGTGCAGTAGGTTTCTGGCTTAGCTACTGAGAGGACTATAGGCTATTCTGGAGAACATTCTGTCTTTGGCTCCCAATTCCCAGCTATCGTTACAAGGCTTGTTAAAAAGGGCTTGTTAAAAAGTCTGACATTGACTTGCAGGAATGCTGCCTTCCAATAGGTGGCGCTGTAGAGGTATTGTTCCATCATCCCATTTACGCATGCTCTATTCTGATACAAAATGTTGACGAAAGTATCCCACTGCATTCGATTAAAAGGAGATACAGAAAAAGGAAAAACGAATGCTGTCCAAGTGCTATCCATATTTCAGGGGTCCCTGGCTAAGAAATGTAGAATTGTGGCCTGCTTCAACTTTTTATTTTTTGCATTTAAGAAAAATAGATGACATATGGTATTAACAAATGGACCCACGGACTGCATATGGATGGCATAAAAACTAAACTTGGGTGTAAAAACGTCCGTTTTTATAGATGCAACACACACAAGTTTTAATATGCTCATATGAATTCAGCTTAAGGCTACAGTCACATGGGTGAGCGCGATATTGGGCCGAGAAACCAGACCCGATATCTTTTGCCAATGTGTGTTTTTCTGCAAAATTGTGATCCTCAGGAGCATATTTCAGCCACGTCAGAGGAAAGCAAAGATAGAACTTGCTGTGATTTTTATCCTCACAGCATCACTACAAGGAAAAAAATGTAAGGCGGTTTCAGACAGCCATATGCTCAACTCCGCAGTACGGAGCGTAGTTGCAAATGAATAAGCTTTTCTTTAACCTGGCCAGCCATTCAAACTCCGCACCATAGAGCAGAAGTTTGAAAAAAATAGCGGGAAGATAGGTGCCACCCGATTATTCCCGCATGTAGTATTGACTATGTGTGGGGAATGATAGGGCAGGTCCTATCTTTTCTTGGCCGTACAATTAATGGGAGAGAATCCTGATAGTGAAAACTAAACCACTTTAATCAGGGATTTTGTTTTGTCCCATTTTATGGCCATGATAATCACAGCCGCATAACAGGACTAAAACATATTCATGTGTTTAAGCCCTTAATCTGTGTTCCGAATGCCTACTGCTTTCTGTTCCATATGGTGTTAGGTTTTGTGTAGAAACAGGTTTTCCACGCAAATACTATGAATGACTTATCATCTGAATAGGTTATCAATAATTGATTGGCTGGATTCTGCCTATTCGTAACCTCGGCTGATCAGCTGATCGGACACCGGCTGTCAGCGTCACAATACACAGGGGTTAGAGTGGAAGCAGCTGCTTGGATCACTGTGTAGTGGCCGTCTTATAATTACTGTAGTGGCTCAGAGTTAGGGCCACTACAGTACTCGTTTAGCTACCGCATGTGGAATGTCTATGTGTGTCTATGTGTGTATATCTGCACCCAGGGGCGTAACTAAAACTCAGGGGCCCTGATGCAAAAGGTGAGCTGCCCCCCCCCCCCTCTATCTGTATCTGTACCCGTACCCATACCTAAACCATGCTGCACAGAGGCATAACGTGAAGCTTCTGGGTCCCAATGCAAAACCTGTAACAGGGCCCCCAACTACAATGCTTTATTCACAGTACTGGGCTCTCTATATGGAGAAGAGAGGCCTTATGGGCCCCCTAAGGATCCTGGACTCAGGTGCAACTGCATCCCCTGCATCCTCTATAGTTACGCCCCTGTCTGCACCATAACCTGGTTTGTGTCTTCTCAATCATCCCTGTCAGGATTGGTTAGGGCTAGGGGTTAAGTTTAGTTGGGTTAGAGAGAAGGAAAGATGTAGTCGGAGAGGAAGGACGTGAGGAGCCAAGTTTAGGCTCAGACCAGCCAGTCTTAGCTAAATGCAGGTCAGGTCCAGCCTAACTTTGGGCTGAGATCCCTCGGGGGAGGAGGTGAATACAGGCATTGGAGAGTCTTTTTTCTCCCTGCTAAGAGAGAATACAAGCCAGGGCAGACTCCGCAGACTCGAGAAGGACAGGCCTAGTGATTGTAGGTGTATATTATCCCACCTAGGTGAGAAGTCATAACGTCTAGAAAAGAAAGAGAGACTGTCTGCTTTCCTCCATTCTTCCACAAATCACCGTCCAGAGCAGCCCCCAGATAACTTAGTCTGGTGGATACATCTTCCCTAACAGAAAGAGTGTTAAGTAATCAATACCTGTCATGCTTGTTACCCGAAAACCTGTTGAAGTTATCGTTACTTGAAAAACTCTATAGGTCTAGTCTCTTTATTTCATCATTACCTAATACCCTTGTGTAATCCGTCTACTGCGCAGACCTTCTTCCTATGCAGAGTAGCCACCACCGTGACTGGGCCAGAGGTAGAACTAAACCACTCGAGTTACATCTGCCAACTCCAGCTCGCGGCATTAGTGGCACAGCTCTCGTTAAAATCAATTATAGCTGCACCTGCAATTACAAGAGACAGCCACTACACAGGGGTCGGAGCAGCTGCTTCCACTCTAACCCCTGTGTATTACGACGCTGACAGCAGGTATCCGATCAGCTCATCTGCCGGAGTCCGGAGTAGTGGACCACAGCTGATTGATGTCCTATCCTGAGGAAACCCTATAAGGAGTAACTAAACTTTCAAAAAAATTTCTGACTTGTCATGTGACATATCAGACGTTTTGATTGGTGGAATCTAAATCCCGATACTTCCACTAATACCTAAAAATTGGATCAAAAATGCTCAAATGAGTGTTGGGCCTCTTCAGCTGTGATCAGTGAGAGGTGCACAAACTCATGGACTTTCTGTTGAGCTCATACACAGCTTTGATCGGGCCCAGCACTCAGATACCCACATCTGCCCCTTTGTTTCAATGTTCAGTGGGAGTTCCAGTACCTGAACCTTACCGATCAAAACTTCTGGCATGTCACTATGATATTTCAAAAGTTTTTTAAAAGTTTAGTTGCAGTTTATTAAAAAAAGTGCTTTACTTGGAGCTATTTGATGGGTTATAGGAGAAACATGTCTGCTTTTGATTCAATAAAATGTAATGCCTGCAAAAAATAGCTTCTATAAATACTGGAGGTGCAGTAAACCAGAAGCAGCTTTGAAGTTAGCATGTACAGATTTGTTATGGGAAAATCACACCCTTGGGTGATAACACTTGGTTTCACCTTATTGTACTGCATGTAAAACAGGAATATCGTTCAGTCATCATTACGACCTTGTCTACAGTCTGGGCCACCATGAAAAGAATTTCTATGAAGAATGATCAGAACAAAGCAAACAGAAAAAATATTTATATTGCATGCACGGATTATACGGCTCCACAGAAGAACAGGAGCACAAACGATAGAAGTCAACTGTGAGCACGCTTACTGACAGCCAGCTAAAGGATAGCGAGGTCTTCATTCTACAGCAAGGAAAACATAGTTATTAGCAAAGACAGCCTGGCGTCTAAACCCATTATTTACTTTTACTGCACTATAGTCTACAAACGGAGCAATTATATTATATGTTACCATAACAATAAGGGAATCAAAAAGTTTTATGCAGATCCGAAAAGTTGTCAGTGTTACATGTTGATGATTCTTTACATCTTAAGTAAAGCCATAAGGGTGGTTTCCCATCTGTGTTGGAGCGTTTAGTCAGGGGTTCCATCGTAGATCTGACTTAAAACACCAGAAGAAAAAGCAGCTAAAAGTGGAGCAGCTGAGCGGAAAGCAATCGGAGCTCATTATAGTCTATAGCTCTGTTTGGCGCTATTTGGTTCTATCCCAAAACAGAGCTGTTCGACCATTGGGATTCCCATTTCCTGCTCAACCAAAAAAAGCGGGAAAGCAGAACCCCCGATGCAGATGTGAAACCACCTCAAGGGTATGTTTATACAGAGCGGAAATGCTGCAGAATGTCCATAGAGGAAATTCCACGGCAAATTCTGCAGCATTTCCGCATCTAAAGCAGAGTCGAAATTTGCAACCTTAGTGTGGATAGTGACTGGAAATCTGCTGCGTATCAGCAGCTGATATCAGACGGTATAGCGCTCCCCTCCGAAATCTTTGGCTGTCAGAGCACTCCTTCACCAGACACCCAGCAGCTTGTGCTGAGTGCTGCGCCGCTGGTCAGGTGATGCAGAATTGACCAGTGGTGCTGTGCTCAGTACAGGCCACCAGGTACTGAGCCCCCGGAATTTTAGAGGTGAGCCACGTGTCTTCTGATATCAGCTGTGGGCACACAGCGGATTTCTAGTCAAAATCCGCACTTATGGTGCAAATTTTGACTCTGGGTTGGATGCGGGAATGCTGCAGCATTTCTACCACGTGTAAATATACCCTAAAATGGCTGGAAACTAATTGGAACTGTCAAAACACCCAACCGCCCATTACCTTGGACTTTGAATAGTTGTCTATAGACATGTTCACCACTGTTGTATGTTGCACTATTCACTGAATGGCCTTCTTATAAGAGACATGTGCTCTTTAATGATTGGAGCTTCCTTGTACCACGTCTGAGGAGCGGGCCCTGAGCCGGGGAGACAGCGGGGTAGAGTGAAGGCCTTGTCATGGGGCTTTACCGTCTCCTCACTACTGGTGGCTAGTAACCCGACCTCATTGCTGGCTGGGGGAGATCACAACAAAAGTAACCTAAGTTACCTGAAGTCCTGTTTGTCACTCATGATGCCAACGTTCCATCCTCTGATGTGGAGCCTCCATAGGAATAAAGTAGACCACACAAAGAGTCTTTTCTTGACGGGAATGCTTGGTTCTGTCCATTTACTTAAAGGGGTTGTCTCACGCCGAAACGGTTTTTTTTTTTTATTCAATAGGCCCCCCGTTCGGTGCGAGACAAACCGAAAGGATGGGTTAAAAAAAAAAAAGTTTATTACTTACCCGAATCCCCGCGCTGCGGCGACTTCTTTCTTCCTTTACCAAGATAGCCGCCGGGATCTTCACCCACGATGCACCGCGGGTCTTCTCCCATGGTGCACCGTGGGCTCTGTGCGTTCCATTGCCGATTCCAGCCTCTTGATTGGCTGGAATCGGCACACGTGACGGGGCGGAGGTACGAGGACCAGCTCTCCGGCACGAGCGGCCCCATTCACCAGGGAGAAGACCAGACTGCGCAAGCGCGTCTAAAAACTCCAGAAGACAGCGAATTTAGACGGATCCATGGCGACGGGGACGCTAGCAACGGAGCAGGTAAGTGAATAACTTCTGTATGGCTCATAATTAATGCACGATGTATATTACAAAGTGCATTAATATGGCCATACAGAAGTGCTGAACCCCACTTGATTTCACGAGACAACCCCTTTAACTTGCTTGAACAATCAGAAATGAACAGTTCTTGCACTCAACAAATTACAGTGTGTTGGAGTGGTGAGGATACACGGTGTATTATACCTCTACAATCCCAGTTATCTGTAGGCTTTTCTTCCCCATTGAACTTTCTCTCTAACCACGGCCAAACACTCACTTCTCTCGCAGACTTGCAGTTTCTCACTGTCTCCGGTTACATGCGGTTCTTGCGCTGTACACCCAGGCGATTCCGGCATGTCCGGGCATTCATATCCTCTTGGGGTAGCTGGTAAAAGGAGGGTTCCTGGTATGGCCAGGCTCTGGCATGAGTGGCAGACCATCTCTGCATCTCTTTCTCCCTCTCATTCCGTCTTTCTCTCTTACTAACTTTCCAGATTCTCCCTTGGAACTCTCATGCAATCACCTAACTAAAATGGCATGATTGAGGAAAAACATCCAGAAAAAGAGGATCCTGTGGATATAAATACCAAGATAATGAAAGGGGTCAGAAGAGGATATCAAGAATCATTCTGATGAACAGGTGCATAGTCAACCAAATCTCAGCCAAATAAACACTGGTACGCCAACTAGTGTGAATGAGTACATAACTTATCGTTCCTTAGCACGGATGGGCTTTAACAACAGAGGACCCATTTGAGTGTCATTGTTGTCTAAGTGAAACATAAAAGCTAGTATAGACTCCAGTGGACAAAAGAGTGCAAACGTTGGATCACTGAGTAGTGTAAAGACATCATCTGGTCAGGCGAATCCAGATTTTTGTTGCTTATTCCACTGCTCATGATGTCCTTGTTGCCTTAATATACATTTTATTCATAGGCTATCTGGGGAGAAATGTATAGTTGATGTACACTGTGATAATGATGAAGATGGTTATACACTCTAGGTGAGGATGCTGACTGAGTATTTGGTCTCACGTGGATGCACTATGAATATGCCACGAATTTGTGCCTAATTTTTCAATGAGAGTTGGGAAGTATGGTTATGGGGTATTGAAAATGGACCCCAAAAACATTTGAGGTACAGTAAAATATCATTATTATGTGAAGAAACTGTAATATTGGATGGAGAGAAAAACATTTCACATAGTAATGGTCTACTCTATTTTTCTAGATCCTGGTCTTGAGCTGGGAAATTTCCTTCAGTCTTGCAGAATACCTCATGGCCTTTAAGTCATTGAACAACTGTTTTTAATCTATGTGGCTTGGACTCGCACTAATTTTAAGAGTATTTCAAATTGCAAACATATGTGTATAAAAGTAAGGTTGCCTGAATTGATGTTATCCATCTGTTCCCCTTTCGGCCTGTGAAGTCCCTTAAATTCTGTAATGTCCTTCATACTATATTTATTATACAGCGAATCATTTACTTTTTTTTAAACTTTTTCTTTATACCTTTAATTCTGATATTATATATCTTGACCTATATATAGCCAACAGTACTTATCTATCTATACGGTGCCAAAGTATTCAACAACAGATTCACATAATAGACTCAATTCTGTTAGTCCCTGTCCCCAGCAGTTTAGGTTGGTTTCAGATGGCCATAATGTGGACACTTTTTAGAGTATGATCCCAACATCTGGGCCTCCCATGGTTTCATACAAGGATAGATCACAACAGAACCTTATTGTCATCGAAGTGCAGTTCAGGACTCGGTATTGCATAATACGACGGATGTTAGAATGTGGTCTCATTACAGCTGTCTTCCCTATTAAATTTCACTGTCTCAGTCACATTCTGGCCAGTTATATGGGACATGATTGTATGCAGTTTTTGAATGCACCACGTTGCCAACAGTTGGCACTAGACATCTGAACAAAGTTACTTCAAGAGAATACATAAAAGCCAAACCGCACTCAGAACCTGTAATCCCCCCAATATTCCCTCACTTTCTCACACATAGAAACACGTCTCATAAGATGAAAAATGTGGACTTATTATTAGCTTCTAAGGGATAGAGGCATTCCGGTTCTCCTTGAGCTTGGGTGCGTTTGGATGGCTATTTATGTATTTCTCCACCTTTTTTAAAATTAGGCGCTAACAGAACTGCACAACCTGCGGCTTGGGGGCCACTTGCAGCCTACAATGCCCATCTGGACATAGAAATGCTGGTCTGTCTGTAACTGCTCACATGTAGCTTCCATGTGAATGGAAAAAGGAGTGGCCCACATATCAGAAGCAGGTGTGAGGCCAAGGGTAGGCCAAAGAAGGGAGTCGAAAAGCAGAGACACAGATGTGGCCCAGTTGAGATGCAACAGTAGACATTTACTGAGGAACGTCAGTAGACGATATGGCCACAATGGGATACAGACAAGGCTTTTCTAAGTAGAGTCACAATTCTTGAACATTGCTTAATCATCTATTCCAGTCATAGTTCCCAGTCGACATTCTCACATCTGTTACCCTCCTGGCTCCATATGCTATGCAACATCACCTGTCTGTATGCAAGTAGACTTTCTCTCCATCCAATGCCCCAATCATATGGGACGATTCCTCCATCTGATGTTTTTATCATGCACCACGGCATTCACTCCTCTCCTCGCACTATGACTCTTCCGGTTGGCTTTAAAGGCAACCTCTTTTATTAACCATCCATGTGAGCAACCTGAGTACTCCATGCCTATGCATTCTCACCTACCTACTGGACCTAACTACATGTGTTGCTCCCAACTAGGCATGTTGCTCGGGAATGTACTTCCCCGTTAGCATCCTAGCCTTGGCACATGGACAGCCTACACCAATTGGAAGGAGAACCACCAGAGCCTTACAATAAAATGATATGAATGACAACATATAATAAACAGTAGTGGCACTCAACTACGCTTCAAATACTTGTATCCATATTTGCATATATCCATAGATCATACCTGTGCGGTATAAAAAAAAATTCAAAATAGCCAAACACGCGTGGAGAACTCAAGAAGGTGTTCTAATGGCGACAGTTAAGATTATAACTTAGTCTTTGCTGGAAATAGGGGGAGAAACTAAACATTATAAACTTGCCTGGAAGGAGTCACTCTACCACTTTCCATGGGTACGAGTAAGTACTAATGGTGCACCGTGCAGCCATCACTGGGTCCTTTATATTTGAAAAAAAATGGGGTACCACCATGACACTTTAGAAACAGTATATGAGTTAGAAAAGTGGCTTTCTGTGCACACTGCTCTCTCCATTGTAGTTGTAAAGTAATTGGCTGTTACCACAATTCCCATAGTTTTCAATGGAGAGAGCAACAAGCATGGAGGATCCGATCCTCACTGGAGTTACAAACTGCCACAAGATCTACCACAATACGAAAAAAAAAAGATCCATGTTTTTGGTGGTGTTTTTCCTGGTGGCTTTTGACATTCTTTTTTAGTACACCATGGACAGATATTAGTTGGAAGCCAGCAGGGAAATACCGGTATTAATCATGCTACAAATGGTGTGGCTTTATTAATTTGTTCATTTTTTGGGTCAGTGGCAGTTTTTTGTGATTGCAGCAGGCTGTGTAGGTTTGGTGGTTTTTGTGGTGTATTTGCATAGGCTTCTCTATAAGGCCAGCTGCCCAGGAGCATATCCATTTTTGCAGGACGAACGGTGCGTTTTTGCTCATGCATTGGTGTATTTTACTGTACTTCTTGTACACAATTGCGCATGCAAAAAAATATGCACTGCATTGAAATGGCTAATTAGTCTGATGAGTTCAAAATGTGTTCTTTTTCCTGCCCAATTACAGTGTTTTACACATCTCCTAGTGTAGTGTGTGCATTTGCGCATCCCCGTTGACTTCTATGGGGAGTTTTGGTGCGTGAATGCACAGGGAAATGCTGCGGGTTTTTTTGTGCGACCGAAGAATATACGCATGTGAACAAGCCCATTGAAATCAATGGGTGCTATTTACTGAGTATTGAGCATACAAATACGCCTGTGTGACGCCAGCCTGAGGGCTTCTTCACACGGCCATATTTGCGCAAGTTTTCGCGCACGTAAAATATACGCACGCAAAACACAGACAATTGAAACTATTTTGCGCAAGTGGAAAAAAATACCTGCCCTAGCTTTCTGCATATTTGCACAGCAAGGGCCCATAGAAGTCTATTAGCACAATATGCTGCACAAAGTACATAACTAGACCTCATTACGCTAAATTGCCATTTTCCCGCACATGTCAACATGCACCAGAAATACAATACTATACGCCGATACGTGAAATGACTGGTTCGTCTGAATAAATCTACGTTCGTTTGAAACCGCCCTAAATGTGCGAATAAAAAAAAACATTTTTACAAGTTTCTTGGAGTAAAACAAAGTATGTGGAAGAAGTGGAATATTGTCAGCATGGTATTATGCTACCAGGAGAAATACAGATCTAATGGCTCATCTGCCACAAAGAAAGTGCTGAGGTCTAATAACACACTGCAATGCTTACACAGCAGAAGGGGAAATAAATGGCCGTTTGATAGGGAAGTAACATCAAGAAATTAATCAGGAGCGTTCTCTGGAACATGGAAGATCACAGCTGGAACTGACGAAGATTCATTCGCTACATCTCACACCTCTTCAATCTGCATGAGTGACTTTGCTCAGTCAGTAAAAGCGAGACACATGTAGCAACCGCTCTCAAAGCGAAGGAACGCGGCAGTAGTTTATTGTAGGACGGAGCAGCAATGGGCTTGACTATAAAATTCCAAGTATATTTCCATATTATAGTACCGTACAATCTCTATACTAGGGCACACATATGGGGTCCCTACTGTACCTCTATATACATAGTCACACACAGGCACTTTTTGTTAGATTCTCTAGGAATCTGACAAAAGACAGAATTTTGGAAAAAGACAGGTTACAAAAACCTGTGTGTAAGTGGGTGATTGGTAAAGAATATACTGTGCTTTCCCGAAAATAAGACCCTGTCTTATATTAATTTTTGCTCCAAAAGAGGCACTAGGTCTTATTTTCAGGCAATGTCTTATTATACTTACCTAGCAGATTTGGTTTAGGTATCTCCTGCTGCTCTCCAGAGCTCCGACGCGCTTCTTGCAGACCTCAGCTGCCCACAGAAGACCACTTCCTGGTTACGGGATTCATAAATCCCACCTCTGGGAAACAATGGCTCTGATTAGTTCTCGATCGCTGCTCATCCAATCAATGCAACGCTCGATGAACCAATGCGATGGCTGTGATTGGTTCATTGAGCACTGCATTTATTGGCTTAGCAGCGCTCAAAGAACCAATCACAGCAATCGTGTTGTGGAAGCAGGATTTTTGAATTGAACAATCAATGCCGCGGCTCAGACAATTCATAAATTCTGCATCTGTAACGCAATGGCTGTGACTGGTTCTTCGACTGCTGCTTAGCGAATCAATGCAGCGCTGAATGAACCAATCACAGCCATCGCATTGATAGATCGAGCTCTGCATTGCTTGAGGGAGCAGCGCTCGAGAACCAATCAGAGCCATTGCTTCCTGGAGGCAGGATTAATGAATTCCGTAACCAAGAAGTGATCTTCAGTAGGTGGCCAAGGACTGCAAGAAGCATGTCGGAGCTCCGGAGAGCAAAGGGAGGGAGCTGTCCTAAACTCATTTTTGTGTCAAAAACAGATTTTGTGGCATGCTTTATCAGATGCCGTAATTAAGGAGAGTATTTTCAACTAGATGAAGCATCATATGGCGGTACACTGAAAGTCTACAGCTCCAAAGTACTGAACTGCAGGGGGTCATTTATTCTTCTCTTTATTCTGTAGCAGGTTATCTCATTATCTCACATAGAAATGTACAAACTTTGGAGAGAACTTTTTAGTGTGGCGTTTCATTTGTCAGTGTTAATAGTATATGATCTATGCTGACATAAGATGCGCCTAATGCCTCTTAATAGATTAGATGCATCTTGGGTTGTCTGTGCGTCAAAAAAAATCTACAACAGCTGTCAGCTAAAGTTAATTTTTGGTAAAATTTACACCAGTTTTTGGCATACATTTTAGTTATGGCCACATTCGCATATGCATGAGCCTCAGTAAGATTTCCACTGTTTGGTTCTGTTTTAGAAGTGGAACAAGTGCTGGAACCAACCGGACCTCATTAACTATACTGGGTCCAACCTTTCCCAAATAAAATAGCGTGGCATGACTTCGTGCCAAACCTACGCAGGAGGCTCTTGTGAGTGTGGCCTTAACGCTTTCCAATCCAAGTTGTATCCTGGTTTTCCTAGGGGGCTTACTCTTTCTGCTGTTATATAATGGCGCTATCTGCTGGCCAAAGCCAGTACTGCATGAGGTGACACGCTGGATAGGCTCCGACAGCAGAGAGGCTGGCAATATACAATAAGAGAACCCCGACGGACGTCTTCCAACATCGGAGCTGTACAGCCTTAAATCATAATGTCTTCAGACGTCAGACAGTGGATTGGAAAGGGTTAAGATTTGTTCACAGGGGCAATATACGCGCAAAATTCAGAGAATAGAACTGATTGATGTCAATGGGTTTATTCAAATTAACATTTTCTTTGTGCGCATTTTGTGCACGTGCAAAAAAATGGAACATTCTCTGTTTCCTGCATATTTTCACACCAAAGAGCCCCATAGAACTCAGTGGGGATGCATAAATGCATGTATGCAACGGTATGTGTGAAATACAGCACAAAACCACCGGAAAAAGAGCAGATGTGTGGGGGTGGGGAGGGTCCCGCACCCATGTGAACATTCCCTTAGCATATATTATGGGTGTAAAAAAAAACATAGCATATCAAAGCATAGCATATCCTATTTTGGTGCAATAATACACAGGTAGCCCCAACCAAAACAGGCTATGGGGATTTAGCATATGAACCAATAAGTATTTGCTGTGCACTGCATATTTTACGCACGTAATACGCAGTATGCATACGTCCTTGTAAGTGAACCTCTAGGCCTATTGTTCAAGTGCTGTCTGATGTGCGGCAACTGCGCATTGACATTTGCTATTCTTGTCTGAAATCAGACATGCTGTGATTTTTTTTACTCAGCACTCCTGCGCACGAGTGTATGCGTATATACGCTTGTGAGAAGCGCTCTGAATGGAGTGCGATCACATGCTTTTGCACAATCCTACGCATTTTACTGTACATTTTTGCACTGACGAGCAGGATTTAAACTGGCTCAGCAGCCCAATTAGTTAGCAATTAACCGTGAAATTGTGCAGTTACATGCTTGATTTCATATAGATGGGGTACACATTTGCGTACCCCTATAGACTCTTATTGAGCCTCAGGTGCGCAAATGCGCACAAAAATAGAGCATGTTGCGTATTTTTTCGACGGAAATGCGAGTTCAAAAACGATCGATATAAGGGAACCCATTGGATTCTATTATCTGCAGTTTGCGCAAGCGATTTAGCCAGTGCGAATATGCACACAAAATCGCCTGTGTGCAGGAGCCTTTAGACTATTTGTTGGTACTATTTCTGTCCGATTTTTCAACAGATTTTTTGGTGCGAAAATCAGACAGAAATATCATCTGTGTGTCAGAAGCCTCAGGTGAGCCTCTGTCCATCAGACTCCTGGGCGGTTCCTTTACATAGCAGTTGCTATCGAGCTTCTACTCAATTGTGTGCTTTTCTTCTTTACCTTTGCTTTATATATATTTTGAAAACATTCATTATCATTATCTCATTAATATTTTAACAGCTTCACGACGTTTCAGCTCCCGTTCTGGACCTTCTGCAGTGACTTGTGGTCTCTTGCTCAGTATAAGCTTTTCAAGACTTTTGACAACTTTAACAACTGAGCAGTAGCTGGAGAAGAGCCCATTCTGCATAGCGAAGATTTCCAGTATGGACTAAGAGTATTTTCAAAGACCTTCAGAATTAAAGAAAGCTCAGTTCTACATTTTACTACAGATATACAATATTCTTCATAATAGGTTTAGTAACTATGCAAGTACTTATCACAAACTGATCCCAAGTTAAAGCTTAATTCGTAACCTGTTGTCATCCATGATTGAGGGCTCAGATCTCTCAGCATTCTTAGTTTATCATTTACATTTAGCTTGTTCTGGTAGTTAGCATTTTCAGGACTGCAAACAATACATGTTATGGAGCATTCACAGTGTTTTCTACATGCTCTGGGATTTATTTGGGGGTTCCATCATGGCTGCCGAAAACAGCATTTTCACAGAACTCCTGAGTGAAACCCAACTGAAAAATTCATTGTCACTAGTGAAATAAATACTACTTTAATGTCGATTTGACAAGGATTTAGCTTGTTTCTGTTATATTTGGAGTATAGAATATACCAAATTAGGTAGAGGTGTAGTGACTCCTAGGGTACAAAAGGGTAGTCAAATAGGGTACAAAAAGGTAGTCAGCGAAGTCCTGAATACCAGGGTGTGAGCTCTTCCAGGGACAAAGCAGGTATCATTCAGAAGGAAGACACTGCCTTTCCCAGAGATCAGGCTGAGGTTAGTCTGCCTGGCAACCGTTCTCTCTTATTGGCTGCTTGTACGTAAAATCTCTGATTGGTGGAATGGGCGGGGTCTAGCCAAGCCTGGGAAAGTGAGCAGGGTGGAGGAGGAAGTGTGTAATAAGAAGAGAAAAGTGCAGGAAAGTGGCAGGAAGTGAAGGAGGAGTCGAAGGAGTTGTTCGTTGGAGGTGAAGAAGAGAGGAAACAGTGTGAGGAGCTGCAACAATTGGGAAAACTACCTGAGGTTGGCAGCTGGATGAAAGTGCTGGGAACATGCTACAGAGAGTAGGAGGACATATACAAAGAATATTTCTCAGTAGTGAGTGTACTTTCCCACAGAGGAAGTACAGGCAACCCTGCATAAGCCATCTATTCTTGCACAAATACCTATTCGGAACACAACCCGAGATAACTTAGGTTGGTGGGCTCGGTTTTCCCAAGTAAAGGAGAAAGTTAAGGAATAAGTACATGTATTTTTGATCAAGTGAGAATTGTTTGAACTTAATGCCAACTAAGAATTCTACAAAGTGTGAACTGTTTTCAACTTTACAAGCGTGGAGTAAACTCTGTACCTTTGGTTTAGTTTCAAGTCTGGTTTGGACTCTTTATTGTGTCGTTACCAGAACGCTTCATTTAAGAGGTACTGGTGTCACGAGAACATTTAAGCGACATCTTTTCTTGCTACTGTTGTTGTTTTGCCACTGTGCGGAGCCGGGCCAGGCCATGTCTGGACATTCCAGGGAGGGACAGAAGAGTCACTGTTGACAACCATCTTATTCCCCACTGTCTCCCTGCTAGGGCCTGCGCTTGGCCACCACAGAAGTTTCAGAGATTTCATCAAGTTCAGTACATCTAATCCATAACAATAAAACAACAGAAGCACTCCACATCAATTCAATTCAATTGTATGTTCAATTAAGATCAATTTTCGGTCATTCTATGGATCATTCTCTTCCATAAAGTTCTATTACTTACTGCTTCATGAAATTCCCTCAGGCTCATGTTGGTGTCACATTTGACGATATCAAGCCAACAGGTTCTTGGGCGGCCTTTCTTCCTACTTTTTCTAACCGTTCCCAGCATCAGCGCCTTCTCAAGTGAATTGCTGTGCATGACATGACCAAAGTAGGGTGCATTTAGATTGGTGATCTTGGCTTCTAGCGAGGTCCTTGGCTTGGTGTCATCCAGGACTTTTTTCTTGGTGATTCTCAGTCTCCTTTAACACCACAATTTAAAGGCCTCAGTATTTCTTCTGTCTGTCTTCTTGATTAACCATGTCTCGCAGCCATAGGTAGCTATGGGAAAGACAATTGCACTGACTGGCCTGGCTTTTGTTGCAGTAATGATATGCTTACATTTCTAGATGGTAATCATGCTCACTATTGCTTGCCGTCCAAGAGCTAATTGTCTTTTCATTTCAGGGGCTGTATCCCTATTTCTATCAGTCTTGGAACCAAGGAAAATAAAGTTATAAACTATGTTGATAATTTCATTGTGAATCTTTATGTTGCATATTCCATTGTCAGAGGTTGTTTTCTTGATGTTCAGTCGCAAGCCCATTATCTCTCTTTCTTTTAGAACTTTCAGGATGAGTCGCTCCAGATCTTTTCTGCTTTCAACCAGTAGGTTTCTGTTGTCAGCATAACTGAGATTAATGATGTTTCTGCCTCCAATCTTAAAGGAGTATTCTGATTCCAACAAGTTATACCCTATCCATGGGAAAGGTGATGACTAGCAGATTGGTTGAGGTGTGACCACTGGGACCCCCACTGATCATAAAAACTGGGGTCCGGGCAGTCCACACATTAAGGAAGCATAGGTTGAGCAGTGCGAATGTACATGTTGGGCAGGCGCACCATGCTCAATTTATTTCAATGAGAACAGCGAAGATTAATAAATCAAGCACTCAAGAATCTTCAGCACTCTCTTTTAAATAAACCAGAACTTGTTGGAACCAGAATACCACTTTAACTCCAATGTTGATGTCTTCCAGTACAGCTTTCATGATGAGTGCTTCTGCATACAAGTTGAAGAGTAGTGGTGGTAAAATGCAGTCTTGTCTTGTTCCTTTCCCAATCCTGAGCCCCTCTATTTGACCATGTGCAGTTCTCACTGTGGCTTTCTGGTCCACATTGAGTGATGTGATGAACTGGACAAGGTGGGCAGGTGTTCCCATTTCTTGAAGGCACTTCACATAGTGACAACTATAAAGCAATTGTGTGGATTTCTGCAGGTGACAGAAAACCTGAAATTTGCAAAACCTGAATGGTATTTTCAGTAAATCAGCAATGTGACGTGGCTTCCCTTAGTGCCTGCAGTTTTGTCAGTTCAGTCATTTATTCCTTTTGCTTCTGTAGTGCTGCCCATATCCTGCAGTGCTGTACAGATTTGGTCACCATTCAGTCCATATACCAACGGAGGTTGCAATCTGAATTTCTAGTCTCAAATACACACAAGGACCAATTACTAGCTAGCAACTTTGAATATCAGTATATTTTTGGAGTGTGGGAAGGAACAAGAGTACCCAAAGGAATCCCATGCAAACATGGGGAGCACATATTAACTCCTTGCAGATGTTGTCCTTGGCCAGATGTGAATACAGGACCCCAGCGCTGTAAGGCAATTATTTTATTCATGAAGCTTTAAGCCAAGAATGAACATTTCAATAACTTCCTCCCAAAAAGATGATTGCTATTATCTGAAGCTTAATTCTCTATTTGCATACTATGAGGCATTTTGTTTTCAAGAGTAGGAGGTCATCTGCGAACGCTGAGCATTTGAGATGTAAGTCATTGAGCTGCAGGCACCGGATATTCACGTTTTTGCAGATAGATATAAGAAAGTGCTTCATTACAAGGACATTCAAAAGAGGAGAAAGGGGGCAGCCCTGTCTGGTGACATTGCCAATTCACAACGGGACGGATAAGGAGCTATTAATGCATATTAGAGCTTTTTGACTGTGATATAAGACCAGTACTCTATGCATTATGTTCAGACCTAAACCAAAAGCGTGGCACCCATGAAACCTCAGTCCACCCGATCAAAGACCTTCTCAGCGGCCAGTGCAAGCAACATTAAGGAAATAGGATGTGAGCAGGCATACTGAAGGATAGGGAAGGTCTATAATCCCTTAGTGATCATCCCATTGCTTTTTTACGTCCTGGCTTGCTGGGCTTTAATCCCCAAGGACGTAAAAACATGCTTCCTGTAGGGATTAAAACATGCTCCTTGTGGGGATGGCAACATGAAGCTGTGAACATGAGAGCTCCATGCTGCCAGTTGCTGGAGGTAGCCGGCAACCTGGAGCTGTCATTCCGGGCCACGGGACCCCCCATTCCGAACACATGATCACTGGCATTTACCGAATGCCGGTGATTATATGAAAGCTAATTAAAAGTTTTTAAAAAGTCAAAGATTCAGCTGCCCTGATGGATCAGATCCATCAGGGCAGCCAATAGTACTCACCCCCGTCCTCCACAATGTCCCGCAGCGTTCTGGCCTCTCGGTCCCGACGACGCCTTCTGCACATGCGTGCCAGACAACATACATCGCGCATGCTCAGAAGGGCGCGCGGCCCAGGAAATTCGAAAATCTCTCTGGCTCCTAGCTAACATGTGTAGCTGGGAGCAGAAAGATGTCACCTGGAGCCACAGTATACGGTTCCCGGTCACATGATCGTTGCTATCCAATGGATAACAGCGATCATGTAAAGTAAAAAAAAAAGTTAAAAAAAAAAAGTTTAAGTTTCATCTCCCCTCACGGATTATATCCGTGAGGCGAGATAAAATTATGTACCTAAGGCCCCCAGATTTATCCGCCGACCTCACCACAGCTACTGCACACGTGCCCACCGACAAAATGGCAGACGCATTTGCAAAAACCATGGATTGCCAGGATAATTTAAAATTTCCCTGCTTCTGACTACTAAACGTAGCTGAGAGCCTGGAGATTTCATGGGGAGCATGGTCCCTGGTCACGTGATCGCTGTTATCCAATAGAAAAGAGCGATCACCTAAAAGTAAAAAAAAGTTAAAGAATTAATTCCCATCATGGATCCGATCTGTGAGGGGAGGTGAAATTACTTACCTAAGGCCTCTGGTGATGTCCTCAGATGGGGTCTTTATCCGCGGACCTTTCCCCAACTTCACCGTATGCGCCCATTGGCTAAGTGGCAGACGCAAGCACAGAAGCTGGGGAAATTTAAAGTCTCCTTGCTCCTGGCTGCAAAAGGTAGCCCAGATCAAGCAATTAGGTAAAAGTTAAAACACAGTTGAAGTTTAATGCTCCGTTGGGTTTGAGCCTCGTTGTGCATACGAACATAAGAGTAGCGCTACAATGGGTGTGTTTCTGAACACAGGAAAAATGGAGGTACCTATTTTAGGGTGAAAGTCTTCATTCATATGTTTGCTGTACAGAAAAAAATGTTTTTTAAAATGACACAATTGCCAAAAAAATGAAAATTGTAATTTTTTCCTTCTGCTTTGCTCAGATTCATTCAAAAACTGTGGGGTACAAATACGCAGTACACCCCTAAATGAATGCGTTATGGTGTCTAGTTTTCAAAATGGGGTCATTTGTGGGGGTTCTCCATAGTTTTGGTCGCTCAAGGGCTCTACAAGTGAGCAATGGGGCCTAAAACACCTTCAAGCAAAATGTCTGTTCTGAAAACCACCAGCTGTTCCTTTTGGTTTGGGCCCCGTTGTGCATATGGACATAATAATAGGGCCACAATGGATGGCCACCTAAATGAAGTACAATATGTGGCGAAAAAACAATATCAGAATCACTTGGATATGCAAAACCTTTATGGAGTTATTCTATGTTAAAGTGACACATCAGATTTCCAAAATTTGGCCTGGTCATTAAGGCGCAAACATATTTGGTCACTACGGGGTTAAAGTGTTGTTGCGTGACTATTTGGAAATAATGAATTCCACTTGATTCAGGTGGGCCACAAGGAAACCAGCTAGTCGAGTGGCCAGGAGCCTAACAAACAATTTTGCATCAGCTTTTATCAAGGAGATGGGTCTACAACTGGAGGCTTGTAGAGGGTCTTTGTCTTCCTTTAAAATCGCTGTAATGTGAGCAGCAGGAGTGCTGGGGCAAAATGAGCAGTGGCAGAAATGCTATTCCTAGCAGGAGGGATATCAATTTTGTCATTAAAACCTTGTAGAATTTCGCAGTGGGGAAGGATTTTTGGGCCTCCGAAATCTCCATTGTAAATGGCAGTTCTAATGATGCAATCACTGCGAGGAATGGTTGAGGGAGAGCTGTATCTCTTATGTACTGCATTACACTATATTCAGGGCAAGGCATAGTGTTAAGGAGATCATTGGGAGGAAGATTCTATAATCAGTTGTAGTAGGTATGGCAGGAAGCTAATATCTAAGACGTTGAGTGAGTGCACTGACCCGATGGGGTCTCAATAGAAGGTATAAAGGAGGCTGCTCTTCTATCCCTAATCTATCCCTAACTGCCCTAGCCAAAAGCTTCCCCATTTTGTTACCATGTTCATAAATCAACCGTGAGCACGATTGCTTATATCGTTTATGTTTTGCATTTAATAACCCTTGTATCGTGTGGCGGACCCTGATGAGATTCTTAAGAGTGGCCTCCTGTAGAGTCTGCTTGTGAGGCTCCTCCAGGGATTGAAGAGAGGCAAGGAGATTTTGGAGTTTAAGGCTCATATCACGCTTTAGGCATGAACCGTACTTAAAGGAGTTCTGACACAAATAATGTTTTTATGCTTTAGCAGCCATTGTTCCCTGGTGTGCCTAATGGACCCAGGGAACCCATGGTTTAATGGCTGCAAAAGCATAAAAAGATAATACTTACCTGTTCTTCTGTTGTTGTTGACATCGGGGGGGTCATCTCCCAGCAGGCGCTGTTCCTCCTCTTCTGTCTGCACGAGCCGCGCCGCTCCGGGATCGCGCGCATGCGCAGTGGAGAGGTGCCCTCTGACAGGAGTCAGGACGGGCTGCGTCTCCACTGCGCATGCGCAGCACTCCGGAGTTCAGCAGGACGGACGGGCCGCCCACAGCAAGCACTGCTTGTGACGTGCTTGCTGTGGGCGGTCTGTCCGTTCACCTCGGAAGTGCCTGACGGACGAACCAGAGCAGGAAGCGGTCTTTTTGACTGCTCCTGCTCTGCTATAAAGGCACAGAAGAAGATGCCGGCTGGAGGGGACATGCCTGGCGATCGGGCCAGGCCAGGCAAGGTGAGTACAATTTTTTTTTTTTGATGTCAGAACCCCTTTAATTAGAACTAATCTGCAGCTTGTGAATGGTGTGGCAGCATCACTCTGAGGGATTCATCCTCCAAGTCCGAAGAGGAGTCCAAATCACTTTATGGGAAGAGCGCCACTGATCTCCTGTGTGAGGCTTCTTTGAGATAAAATTACTAACCCATCTGAGAACTCTGCCTGTTCTTTATGTGGTGTGCTAAGATCAGGGGCCAGTTTGAGACTGTCTGGGGACAGGGACACCCCATCCAGGGTAGCAGGGGAGTGAATAGGGGAGTGAGCTGAAGATGTTTCACATAGCAAATATAGTGCTATATTGGGCGTTTTTAACTGCTGGTAGAAGCCAAAAATGGCCAACACAGCAGAAGTGCTCTAAAGGTGAGGTGCAGGTACTCTTTAAAAATGTGCAAACATTTTTCAGTACATTAAGGCCTCATGTCCATGGGGAAAATCAAGCCCGCCGCGGATTCTTCATGCAGAATCCCGCAGCGGGTCCCTCCTTTCCTGCGGACATGAGGCTAAAAAGTAAGCATTACTTACTTGTCCGGCCGCTGCGGATTTGCCCTCTGTCACGGCCGGATCTTCTTTCTTCGGCCCGGTGGATGTGCTCGGCACGCCGGCAGCGTGCCGCGTGCATGCGCCGTGCACTCCATTTTCTTTTTTAACTCCTGCTCTCCCGCGCTCCTGCGCCGGAGAGCAGGAATTCAGCTGCGGGTGTGCCGCGGATCTGGACGGCTTCCATAGGCCTCAATAGAAGCCGGCGGGAGCCGTCCCCACGGGAGACCAGCACTAAAATGGAGCATGTCGCGGGTGTTTTCCCGCACACACAATCCACACCTCAAGGGAAAATGACATCCACAGATATTTAATTACCTGCGGGTGTCCAATGCATCCCCATGGGGCGCGGACCATGCATGCGGGTGACCCGCTGCGGATCTGTCCCCGTGGACATGAGGCCTAAATGGTACCATTAAAAAATACAGCATGTCCCTCAAAAAGAATACCCTCACATAGCTCATAATGTCGACAGAAAAATTTAAAAGTTCTGGCTCTTGGTAAACGGAGATGAAAAGACAAAAATGAGCAAATGAAAACTCTCTGGTTTTGTAAGGGTTAAAATTAATAAACTAGAGAGCAGTCTCTCTATATTTTATGCTAAGACGGAATTCAGATGGTGATATGCGAGTTGTAGCGGCCACCGTACTTCGCCCTGTCAGGTAGTCCCCTACTTGACTTTTGCCCGTCTCCTATGACGAGGACGTGAGGTTGGACTTTTGGGAGACAAATAATAAAAAAAAAACTAGGCCCTTCACTGTTGCATGCTGTTGCCGATAGCTGTGAAGCCCTGTCAGGAACCTCGAATACAGCTGGCTAACGAGGCTCTGGTGAAGGCCGGGCAGCAGTGGATCCTTCCTTGTTGAAGGGGGATACACCTCCTAGTCGAGGCAAATGGCAACAGCATGCAACAGTGAAGGGCCTAGTACCAATACACTTGTGAAATGGGCCTCATCACTGCACTTCCCATCGCCCCCTGTCTCAAGGCGACGAAGTGTCCAGGGACTCCTGATCAAAAAACAATGGCTTGCACTTAAAGCACCAGGGTTAGAGCCCCAGACAACTTTTTTTGCAAAGACCGTTCTTGGATACTGGCGTCCCCGTAGGCAGGCCTGACTAATGAACAACACTATGCAGGTCCTTGAAACAGGCGAAAGCCCATCTTAAAAACGACCAAGCAGAATGTAAGAGACTGAAGGGTGTGTTCCGGGCAAAGGCCAAGAAAGACAGGGATCGGTACTATAATGCTCTGGCTGATGAAGCTGAGGAGGGTCTGAAGTCAAACAATCTACGAACAGCATACAAAGCAGTCGCAGGAATCCGAGGGTCCTCAGGGAGCAGCCGGCATACGCCAATCCACAAATCTGATGGCAACCCTTGTACCAACCATGACGGGTCTCTTTAACACTGAAGTGAACATTTCTCATCCGCCCTAAACCATTCACCGGCTAATCCGTGCCATGACCTCAATGACCTTGCATCCATTGCTGTGGATGACCATTCTGTGTCTACGGATGCTCCGTCATGGGAAGAGGTCCGTTCTGCTATTCAGAAAATTAGATACAGACGCACCGCTGGCTCAGATGGCATTCCACCTGAACTGCTGAAATGTGCAATTGATCTGATAAGCACTGCTTTACATCAGCTATTTCTGCGCGCCTGGTCTTGTGAGATAGTCCCCATCGAATCGAAGGAGGGCATCATCCTCGCCCTGTACAAGGGGGAGGGCTCAAAAACAGCATGCACTAGCTACAGGCCGATAACGCTCCTTTCGGTTCCCGGCAAGGTCTTTGCGCACGGTCTACTCTCAAGGATACAACCACTCCAGACCTCCAAGCGGAGAACCCAGCAGTCAGGCTTCATGGCAGGCGGCTCCACCATGGATGCCATACTCGCTCTTAGGCTCGTCTCAGAGATACATAGAGAATTTAACAAACCGCTCCTCGTCGCGTACTGTATGTCGATCTCAAGGCGGCATTTGACTCAGTCGTCAGAGAAGCCCTCAGGAAGGCCTTACGTGGCATTGGCGTCCCCACATCCCTTCTAAACCTACTAAAAGACATGCATCAGAGCACATCCACCAAAGGCAGTATCAACAGTTAAACCTCTGCTAGTTTTGAGACCTCGTCTGGTGTTCAACAAGGTTGCGTCTTGGCTCCCGCACTCTTATGCAGCGCCATAGACTGGATTTTTTAGTGTATTTCTCCAATGCAATAGGGTCACTCTTCCAGAGTACCACTTAACCGACTTAACTGGACTACGCCGACGATGTTGCACTCTTGGATGTTGCATCTAATAATCTGAGACACTCATTGGAACAGTTCGATTTTTAGGCATTCTGTCTTGGGCTTCACATCTCCTGGCAAAAAACCAAGCTGCAGAATCTAGGAGCCGGCACAATCCCTCCGGACCTAGACGTAAACTGCAGAGAGTTGACGTTGTCAGTGAGTTCGTGTACCTCGGAAGCGTTCAGCACACAGATGGGAGGGCGCTCCTGCGGAGAATAGCGCTTGCAGCCTCGGCGATGAGGTCACTGGATAAACTCTGGCAGAGGCAGAACATAACACTCAGGACTAAGATTCGATTTTATCAGACCTGCGTAATGCCAGTATTATTGTATGGCTCGGAGACCTGGACCTTGCTGTCACAAACCACTGAGCGTCAGATTCTCTGAGCCCGTTGGTTTGACTTCATCAGAAACAGCGAGATACAGGCTTACACGGGATTGAGTCAATCACAAAAACAATAACAAGGAGACAACTTGCACTTTTTGGTCATGTTGCACGCTTGTCAGAAGCCGTTCCGGCCCACGGTGCTCTAACCACAGCAATTGCTAGGAAAATCGAGAGACGACCCCCTGCTGGATGGCGGAGGCCTCCTGGTCGTCTGTGGTGCTCATGGGTACAACAGATAGGCAACGGTACCTCCTCCGACATCAAAACTGAATAGAACAATGCTCTCGGTCATGGTCATTCTCGATCGGCGCTACGGACCCTCGTCGTCCAAGTGAGATAACTAATATGCGAGTTGTGCCTGCAAATCTATAGTGCAACTCACACATGGATAAAAATCCTTGTAATATCTGATCGGCGGGGTCAGTGCACATTGCATGTCCTATTCTCTTCTGCTAGGGCAAAAACACATGGGCACATGCACTAATAGTTTCGCTGCTACGGAGCGTATTAATATATGAACCGGGTTGTTTGTTTGGGGTTTGACTATTCAAACTCCGTGCTAGTGTGCAGGAGTTTGAAAAAACCTGCAGTAAGATAGGCTCTGCCCTATCTTTCCCGCGCGTAGTTAATAATACGTGTGAGTAACGCAGGGCAAGTCCTATCTTTTCTCACCTGTACAATTAACGGGCAAGAATCCCGAAAGTGAAAACGAAAGCATCAAAATCAATGGTTTTGTTATGCGGTTGTGATTTTCATGGCTGCATTATGGGACTAAATCACCCTCATCTGTTTAAGCCTTTATATGGATGAGAATAGATTATGCAGTGATTTTTTCACGCAGACCCTTTGCATGTATAGCCTCATTGGCTAAAATAGGTCCATGTGCTGTCCATGGAAATAAGGGAGATGGAACAATACCTCTGCAGCGCCACCTATTGGATGGTACCATTCCTTCAAATCAGTGGCTGACCCTTTATACAGTTCTGTAGAGCAATGATTGGGAATTGAAAACCAAGCCAGCTACCATACACAGACAGCTGTTTCGGGATGTTTGCCCCTCATCAGTGTGTAGTAGGATCCTGGCTTGGCCAGCATTTAGGGCAGCTTTACATAACTGTATTTGTGTGTGGAATACGCAGAGTATAGAGCCCATTGATTTCAATGGGTTCATTCTCAGCAGTCTCTTTTGCGGCCAAAATTAGTGAGCGAAAAAAAAAGCAGTATCCTCTATTTTTGTGCGCATTTGCGCACCAAGGTCCCCATAGAAGTCTATGGGAGCTGCGCAAATGTGCTCTCAATACCCATGCAATATTCTTTGCAATATCTAGGGGAAAAGAACACATCTGGAACTCAGAAGGCTAAATAGCCTTTAAAATCCCAGGTGTGTTCTGCGCTCATGTGAATTGGCTCTGCAAGTGCAAAAAGTAAAGTAATATGCAGGCAACAGTGCATCATTCATGCCACGGATGTGCTGCACTTGCACAAACGTTTTGCACCTACTCTCGTGTGAAGAAGCCCTTAGACAGAAAATATGGCCATCTGAATAAATTCTCCACTACATTTTTTCTCCAGTGACCGAGCAGCCAAGGATGCACAATGACGGCAGCTTCCTCATCGCTGTACGGAGAACAATGCTTAGGACAATAGTCTTCATATTCATTCAAGTTGTTGCAAGAACAGCAGATACCGTTTGTTAGAATTGAAATGTGCAATGATTAAAAGGTGACAATAAATAGAAAGTGCAAAATAATTCACGGCTGATTACACTTGTATCCACATCCCAGATGGCGGAACAGTATAAATATCTCGTCTTCTGTTTCACGCTTAACAGATGTGGCTTCTTTTCTGTTTTCTATACTATTTTTTTTAATAAAATGATAAATGCTATACCTGTCTACAAACTAGACAGTTTTATATCCAGAGTATTACTTTTGTCCCGATTTCACTCACAAATTCAAGAACGAGTACAACACAAATGGATAGTAATAGTAACTCTAGCAGACAGAAACAACACAACCACTAAACTTACATTCCTGTAATCTAGACATTGTACAACACACTGCCACCATTAGGCCATCTTGGGCCAAGAAGGAGCTCCATGGCCTTTGACTTCAGTCGGGCTCATGTTGACAAAACTGGGTCAGACTGCTGGCTCATGGTAACCTCATTGGAAAAACAGAGGGGTTCATGATTGCCATATGAGATCAAGTCATAAACACAAACTACAGAAAACACATCCAAAAAGACAGCCCACTTACTGATGACACGTGCTGAAGGTGCCACATGGTGGCACAAACCATGCAACACATCACCTCCAGTTGCTCGCGGCACAAACAGATCATTTACACATAATGAAATAGCAAAGATAATCCACCAAAAGTTTGTAGACAAGCACCAACTATCAGACACTCATATCCCATACTACAAATACACTCCGTAGACAGTCCTAGAAAACAACACGCACAAATTGTACTACGACAGAGACAAAGCAATCCACCCCAAGAGACCAGACATCACACTCCTTGGCAAACATAACAAACTACATACATCATAGACATATCCATTCCAAACACTCACATTCCGCAGCACATTACTCTAGGCACAAAAATATTTGTAAAGCTATTCAGATGCTGTTGAACAACATGGTGGCAGCTCGGATACCAATTTTCTGGTGAAAGATTCCTCTTTTTAAAATTCTGTTTATTACATGGCCAAAAATAATAACTGTTTCTCAGAAATTGAAGATTTAAGTCAACTACAAATGATAAATGGTATTCACAATGGTCTTACTCTTCACTCACAAAAAGGAAATAAAACATATTTCGCATGAGACTACCTTCAACTCTAGTTAGTAAGGAAAAAAGTTTTCAGTTTTTCTAAATGAGCCTACACTGCTATCAACAGTACCAGTTTTGATTATTCACTGTATATTAAATGGCAGATTAAAGGCAACCAAGAAATTATAAACTTTTACCTAGTTTTGTCCCAAACCGCGCTAATTACACTGTTGCTCTACACTCTGTTGTGTCTACACAGAAGTCGCGCCCTGTTGCTAGGCAAAGGGCACAAGTCTTTTGGCAGATGTATTCTTCTTTTATGGAGTTATACATAACTCCTATGGCAATGCAATGGTTTATTCTTTTTTGTCTTTGAGCCCTGTTGCTTTAACTGCATCTAATGAGCTTGTTAAGCATCCCACATATACTAATCTATTTCATTCATTCCTTGCCTGAATGTCAATGCAGTTACTTCCTGTTGCTGTCCTTTGTACTGCCTCAAGATGTTTGGTACCTGTAGTACAATTGCTAATCTGTTCCAGCTTTCAGCCAGCATCCACTCACCAGCCCATGTCTTCGCCCTAGTGATCTCCTCTTGATTTATAGAAAAAGAAAAACAGAATGCCAGCTTGGAATGAATCTATCACATAGTGGACATGAAAAAGTCCTGACTTCAATGGTGTCCATCAGGCTTCCATCATGCCCCCGGTATTTTACTAGACAAAATAAACAACTTTATAAACAATTTTGATACCATCAAAAATGGAATGAATCTTGGAGGATGGGGGGGTGGGATACATCAGTGGAGATTATGAGATATGAGAAACCCAGAGAAGAGGTGGACTAATTATTTACTGTTATGCTCATCCCTTTCTGGTGTTTATCTATGTGCTATTAATCATAACATGTCTGTGCCCTCTTATTCTGTTCTTGAATTCATTTCAAGTGCAAATCAATCGCATCACGTTTGTGCCTTCCCGTGTGATCATGTGTATATGTTTTTATATAAATACATCTTTAGATTTGTTCCATTAAGCTTGAGGAAGAACCCTGAGTAGTTTTGAAAGTTGGCTATAACATCATGTATTATTGTTAGCCTTGAAAAGGAGTCATATTTACAAGGTTTTTCTTGTTGAGAACAATCACACTAGACAAAATAGCGCAGTATTCTGTGTTATTTTGTCTGGGATTTTGTACCAGATCGGCACAGATGTGAACACATCTACAGAAAGGAATTCATTTGTGACAACCATACATACTGTTTTAGATGTTCTGATATCCAAAGACCCAACACATCAGGATACACCAATATGTGAAGGTCTACCATACATATGTGGATACCCTGATATATTATATATAGACTGATGTATATATTTATCAGATGCATTTAAAAGCAATTATATTTCCCGATGGACCAATTCTTAGGAAGTTGAATGGCTAACCAATGGTGGAATCCTTTTATATTTTTATCCACTTAGTTGGGGCCAACTCTTAGGGACTTTATGGATCAGCACTCTCCACACGGTTCTAGATGGCTTCTGTCAGTTTGATCATTTGCATGTTGGGGTTGACCTTGATACTATCACACCAGTGATTTTTTTGGTGGCCATGGTCTTCTTTTGCCATTGACCACTCCAAGCATCAATGTTTCTATTGAATAAGCTCTCATTATGTTTGTCAAAGTTTAAGAGTTTCATAATTTTGCCCTCCAATGAAAACTGTTTAATCCTTTTGGAGATAACTTACTGAAGTGAAATAGTCCTAACGTCTGTCAACTACAATATGGTCGAATCAGTGCACTGCTTACTGAGATGTGATGACAGTTCTAGACACCTACACATCTGTTTATAGCATACTGGTTGGTGGTAAGAGTATTTTTCTTATAATCACTAATATAATGGGGTAATGACAATGGGATGATGGCATGACATGGAATTTCGAGACTTCTGCTAATTTGGTAAAGAAGGTGCTCAAAAACACAAGTTTAGAATAATCCTTTACGCAGTTAATCCCTTTTTACTAAATTACCAGCAATCGTCTAACACCGCTATTTTCTCTGACATTTCCAAGAGCTTTCAGATAACACGCATCTATCAGCATTGCAGATGATATGGCCTGCATGTGACAGTGCAACAATCCTTTATAATAGAGGGCTATTGTCTCAGTCTGAGTTATTATCATGCTGTAGCTTATGTAAGACACTAAGGAATATGTCAGCTGTGTTTTCTTCGAAATTCTTTACACAGAGTGACACAATGATAAAGTGCAAACTGACTGTAAGACACGTCTTCTCACTCAACAGCGACTCATAACTTTCCTTTTCATCTTGTCAGAAGTTTTGTGCAGTAATTCTACTTACAAAGTGGAAGCTCATTGATATCACATTCTTGGAATAGGTAAGAATTTAGGTAATTGAATTTATGTTAACTTTATGGCAGATGAAATATTTCTCAGGGCAAATGGTAAAGATTAATCTGTTCTGTAGTTGTAGAAGTACGAAATTTATTATAGAAGTTAATGTCAACTTCAGGAATACCAATTCACATTTCTGACATTGTTCTGTGGAACAGCTGGCACTATATGCCAAGTTACAGGGAACATCTGATTACCAGTTGACCTTTTCGCTGTAAATTCGGGTCTACTTTACTTTTTACTTCTTGACAATGAGTCAAGTATTGTGTCAAAATTCTTTGCATAGTTTTAAATGTTAAATTGAAGGCATACATCTTCCATTATTTTGCCTCTAGATATTTTCCATTGGAGTGCCACCTTAAGAAACATATGCTTTGGCCTTTACCTTACCAATTGAGTACAGAAAGTTTAAAATGGATTCAGTGGGTACACAAGAGAAAGTAAGTTTACATATAATTAATATACTGTGTACCTGGCCATTTACTTTTTAATACATGTCCACAACGGTTGTATGTTCTCCCCATGTTTGCGTGGGTTTCCTTTTGGATACTCCAGTTTCTTCCCACACTCCAAAAACATACTAATTGAATTTAAAAATTTTGAGACCCATTTCGGACAAAACCCATAATATCAAAGTGATGGAAAGTGCTACAAAATATTTATGCACTCTATAAATACATGTGATTATTGTCATGCGTTGGTAACTTCAGGCAGTGGACTAATTTTGTTTAATAGAGGCTATTACACTTCATAGTAGTAACAGGCTATGCTTTACAATTCTTCAAAAATGTGGTAATAGTAATGACACCAAGGGTAGATGTAAAAAATAGAACGAGAATTGTTTATATTGTTGTTTGGTAGGCTTATTGCTGCTTTAGAGTGTATTTGAGTGTCAAAAAAAACACTTTCTATCCTTTGCTGACTATTAGTCTGGCTGTAATATACATTAGACAGAAGGAGATTTAATGCCATTCATAAATGCCAATAGATACTTCCTGAATAGAGATGAGCGAGCATACTCGCTAAGGCAAACTACTCGAGCGAGTAGTGCCTTATTCGAGTACCTGCCTGCTCGTCTCTAAAGATTCGGCTGCCGGCGCGGGTGAGCGGTGAGTTGCAAGAGTGAGCAAGGGGGAGCGGGGGGGAGAGAGTGAGCGAGAGATCTCCCCTCCGTTCCTCCCTGCTCTCCCCCGCCTTTCCCTGCCCCCCGCCGGCAGGTACTCAAGAGACGAGCGGGCAGGTACTCGAATAAGACACTACTCACTCGAGTAGTTTGCCTTAGCGAGTATGCTCGCTCATCTCTATTCCTGAACATCACCTTCCTTAGGGCTTAAACAGATGGGCGTGATTTAGTCCAGTTATGCGGCCGTGATGATGAGTAAAAAGATTATTAGCAAAAAGAACAAACTCATGTTCTCATACACAGCAGAACTCAGTGAATCCATAGGCAGCCTGACATGCCAATCTAACAAAAATACTGAGGCAATCTTCCAGGGTTGCAGAGCAAGAGCAATATTGAAAGAAAACCCTCTTCATGGAAGACCTTATTACATACAATTAGAGATGAGCGAGCATGCTCGGTAAGGGCAGTTACGAGAGAGAGCAACGCCATTTTCGAGTAATTGCATGCTCGTTGGAGAAAATTCGGGGGGGAGGGGCATGGGGGTGAGTGGGGGGTTGTGGAGGGGAGTGAGGGGAAGAGAGAGTGATCTCTCTCACTCTCCACCCTGCGGCCCCCAGAATTTCCTCCGACAAGCATGCAGTTACTTGAAAATAGCGTTGCTCTCTCTCGCGTAACTGCCCTTACCGAGCATGCTCGCTCATCTCCACATACAATCAAGCTGTTCTCAATCTCTAGTTCACACTCTCTTCTACTAAACAGGAGTAATTTTGTAATGTTATAACTTGCTTGTTTCACAACTTAAAACAATTATAAACTCCATACCCCAATGTCCTGAACCTCATCTCTTATCTCAGTGAGGAATTTACCACATATTTTAAATGTAAGATCAATAACATTAGAAAATGCATCAACCACCAGTTCCTACAACCCCTGATAAAAACCTTTCCACTCTTGTTTTCAAATCACAGTTCACCACCTGTGCACTTGACCCAATCACAACCTACCTCATCCCCAACCTTACTACTGTGATGATCCCAGCCGCAACTAACTTCTTTAACCTATCATTAACCACTAGCACTTACTTTTCCTCTTTTTAAACATGCAACCATCACACCTATCCTTAGGAAGCCATCCCTCAACACATCCTCTTTGCCCAGCTATCCCCCCATCTAGCTACTCCCATTTGCTCCAAACACCTTAACCAATATGTCCACCTCAAATTGCCTCTCACCTATCATCCAACTCACTTTTCAGCCTGATACACTATTTCTTTCAACCCAACCACTCTACTGAATCTGCCCTAACAGAAGTCATTGATGATTTGTTAACTTCCAAAACCAAAGAACATCACTCTGGACTCTTCCTTCTAGAGCTGACCTCTAGCTTTAACACAGTCGACCACTTTCTCCTGTTATACAATCTCTAATTTCTTGGCATCACAGACTTGCTTACTCCTAGATCTCCTCATACCTCACCAACCAAACATTCAGTGTCTCCCACTCACAAACCACCTGATTGTCTCAGCTTTTCTCTATTGGTGTCCCTCAAGGCTCTGTCCTACAACTCCTACTCTTCTCATCTATATCTTTGGCCTGAGGCAGTTCAGAGAATCCCATGATTTTTAGTACCACCTTTACACTGTTGACTCTGAAATTTACCTACCTGCTATCCATAATCCCAGAGTATCTATAGGCTGCATCCTTCTTTTTCTCCTCCCAGTTTTTAAAACTTAACATGGTGAAAACCGAATTCACAATCTTTTGCCCATGTTACTCAGCACTCACCATACCTATCAATTCCAATTAATAGCTCTACACTTTCTGCAGTCCACTGACTTGGGATAACCTTTGGTTCTACCCAATCTTTCAAACTGAGTCCTTAAAAATGCTAGTGCATGCCCTCATCATCTCCCAGCCAGGCTACTGCACCAATATCCATGCTTATGTTCCTCATCTGCAAGGCTGTATTAGTGGAAGATTTGTGTTAATTTCTACAGTTTTTCTGGTTACTAAACAACGAAGAACTAAAATTTACAATAAATCTTATTACAGTGTTTCACATATCTTGAATTGTCAGGAGGTTTCCAAGTGATCGTAACAGTAACAAATACACATTCCCAAGGAGCTTCTTGACAAAGCCTCTGACAGACATTTGACACTTACATAAAAAGCATGACAATACGGAGCTAGATAATTAACAATAGAGTAAGAGGAAAGCAAATTGAAGGCACGAAGACGCACCTAGGTTTCTTTTGTTATTATCCCCTTGCCGTCATGTCAGCTTTTCGATAAACATGTCTACCAACAGTATTATTACATGCAGGAAAAAATACTGCAAATAGAAAGCAATGCTTGACAGCCAGAGTTTAGAATGTTTCGCCTGGGAATAATCAAACAATGTTACCCTGATTGCTAATAAGCTTGCTTTTTTATCTAAGCCAAGTATGTGTCATTCATTAGATCTATTTCAGATGTTAACAGTAGATTTATCAAGGAAAGTGGTTTTCATCGAAGGAAAAAGCATTAGAAGATCTCCTTATATGAGTTATTCTCTGGATGCTTTGCCCATTAATCAAACAAGATGTATTTCCACAAATCCTTATGGCACTTCTTTCCATAAGAGGTAATATATATACTTATGTGCAAGATGCTGTGGAATATATCCAAACAATATATTAGAAACTTCTCTAGAAATATATTTCTATCAGATGTTATGTCCACTGAAATTCTTCTACATGAGCACCAATTCATCAATCCTGGAATATTACAATTGCAACAGTTAAGCCATGAAAGTATAACTACATTGTATGATATAATTACATGGGTTTTACTAGCATATAAAGGGGTTTGTTTCTTCCAAAAACAGCACCACTCTTGCCCATGGGTTGTGTCTCATGGAAAATTGAATGGGAACTAATTCCAAGTTTTGTTATGGAGGCCCATGGTGATTGTTATGCCCCTGCTGTGTGCCTATTCCCTATACTTTATCTACTGCATCACTTTTGCCGAATAACTGTGCTGTGATATCTCTTCACTATTTCTGTCCTTGTACATCACTGTGTGTATTATACTATTATGTGCATGATGACATTTTTGTGTGTGTGTTATTCCTGTGCCACGACATATTATCACTGTACAATGACATCACTGTGCAACTTCATTAAAGTTAAAGGGGTTGTCCCGCGGCAGCAAGTGGGTCTATACACTTCTGTATGGCCATATTAATGCACTTTGTAATGTACATTGTGCATTAATTATGAGCCATACAGAAGTTATCAGAAGTTTTTCACTTACCTGCTCCGTTGCTAGCGTCCTCGTTCCCATGGAGCCGACTAATTTTCGCCGTCTAATGGCCAAATTAGCCGCGCTTGCGCAGTCCGGGTCTTCTTCTCTTCTCAATGGGGCTCGGTGTAGCTCCGTGTAGCTCCGCCCCGTCACGTGCCGATTCCAGCCAATCAGGAGGCTGGAATCGGCAATGGACCGCACAGAAGAGCTGCGGTCCACGGAGGTAGAAGATCCCGGCGGCCATCTTCACCGGGTAAGTAAGAAGTCACCAGAGCGCGGGGATTAAGGTAAGCGCTGTCCGGTGTTCTTTTTTAACCCCTGCATCGGGGTTGTCTCGCGCCGAACGGGGGGGGGGGGGGGTTGAAAAAAAAAACCCGTTTCAGCGCGGAACAACCCCTTTAAACATCCCTGTCAGGTCTGGAACAAGGGGTAGGGTACTTACTCACCCCAGGTAAGGGGGGGCAATTTTATTGATAATTTTTTTGTAGCACTTAACATTCTATGCAATAATACAATTGTTAAATGAGTCCCTCGAAGCCATGAGCATGGTTTGTATTGCTCAACGATTCCTTTCTCCCAGCTGGTCCTCCCCTGCTTCAGGTGCCAGCACTGCACTGAGTTCCAATGCTGCCCACATCAGGATGTAGTATGTTTCCGCTTCAGGATGTGGCACAGTGCTTACAGCACAAGACACAGAGGACTGAACCAGCGGAACACAAAGAATGTACAGCGATGGTAATGGTGTTTGGACAGAAGGAACCTTTTGACCCCATCAGCCTCTAGGGCCTGGGTGCAACTGCTACTTCTGCACCCGCTATAGCTAAGCCTCAGGCCAAAAATTGCTTGTGCAGCAAACTCTGCCATCTTTGGGAGAAACTGCCATAATGGTCTGGGCCGAATGGAGAGGAAAAGTAAAGTGAGTCACAAGATTAAATATTGTATCATTACTATGTGCATTATTTTTATGATGTGACATGAATGTGTGCATTAACACTCTACTATCTACTGAAGGATGGGCATTGCCAGAAAATTATATTAGATTAAGAGCAAAGTAAGGTTGTGTCATGTGCCTCATATCTGGAAGAACATGAAATTGTCTATACCTGAACAATATACTATGTGTGCACTTAGATTTTTCGTACAGTAGTGTCTGTTCAAATATTGCCCTGATATTGAAACCATCACACATCCTTTTTCCGAATAACCATATTTATGCATCCCATTACTTTAATATGTCAGTAATCCATAATTAATTAAGAACTATACTCCAGCAAAGAGTCTTATAACCCAACTAACACCCACCACTTCCCATGTGTCTCCACTTAGAGGTATTTTGCTTCATCCACAATCTACCATATGCCTTCCTGAAATCACTTTTCCCCTCTCCTTATAGTAGTTTTGTGTCCCTAGTTGTTAATATACGAAATCTCTAAAACTGTCAAACGCTGCAGCAGTCCTTGCATATGTAATTTTCAACACATTATGTAATTGAATTTGAATTTTAGGTTAAATTTCTCATTACGCAGCTCATGTTTCATGCTTATTTACTTGATAATTTGTCTACACAGCTGAATAAAAGATCATTTGTTCAAGTGGGGTTTAATTAAATCCTATAATTGCACAGCAAATCCAAACCAAATGTTTAACATTTTAGCTTCACCAGCACCAATACATGTCTCGCCTATATAATCACATTTCAAACACAGTCAAATGGAATATGCTCGTACCGCAGTGTATTCTCTTGAATGCAGAGAGAAGGCTGAAAAACCTCATTATAAGTCAATGGGATCTGCTAAAAAATGGATCCGTCATGGTTTGGGGCAGGCAGACAGATGTGGATCTGCTTTGCTACACACTGATTTGATTTTGGGCTATCTAAGGAGGCGGCAGTTACCGATCGCCGTTTTTCCCCCTTGAGCCTTCTAAGTGCGATATTGTTTTTGCGGTGGGACGCAAACCATTATTTGGTTGTGTGGCTGCTGACACTACATAGGGCTGGGGCACAGTACTTGATGGTGTGAATAGTGTCTTATCCTTGTCTTTCCACCTTCTAACCGACCTCCCCTCAACATCTCCATTCCAGTGTCTGGGACCATTATAACCCCCAGACGGCATGCCCGATGCCTTGGGGTCACACTGGACTCTGACCTCTCCTTTGCCCCCCATATCCAATCTCTGGCCCAAACATGCCACATGCACCTCAGAAATATTGCTAAAATACGTCCGTTCCTAACCACGGACACGCTAAAGAAGCTTGTGGTTGCACTCATCCACTCCCGGCTTGACTACTGCAACTCGCTACTCATTGGCCTCCCCCGCACTAGACTCGCTCCACTCCAATCCATACTAAATGCAGCAGCTAGACTCATTTTTCTATCCAGTCGTTATTCAGACGCCTCTGCACTATGCCAGTCGCTGCATTGGCTGCCCATCCACTGCAGAACTAAATTTAAGCCCCTCTACCTCACTCACAAAGCTCTGCATGGCGCTGCGCCACCATACATCGCCTCCCTACTGTCAGTATACCACCCAGCGCGCTCACTCCGATCAGATAACACCCTCAGACTAAACACCACTGTAATACGAACCTCTCATGCTCGCCTACAGGACTTCACCAGAGCAGCACCCATCCTCTGGAATGCTCTACCCCAAGGCATCCGGACAATTCCCGATGCACGAAATTTCAGACGTGCCTTAAAAACGCACCTCTTCAGGGAAGCATACCAAATCTCCTGACCTAGTCCCTCGCCCCTCCCTATGGTGCTCCACCCTGTTTGCCTTCTGATAAATGATCTGTACATAAAATTTCCTACTGCCTGTGTTCCCCAACCCCTGCACCTCCTGTATCACCCCCAACCCATTTGTCTGTAACCCAATGTACCTCACATTGTAATTGTTGCAATTGTTGTATTGTTTTGCATTTATCCATGCCTGAAAGCGCTGCGGAATAAGTTGGTGCTATACAAATAAAGATTATTATTATTATATTATTTATCAGGGCTGACAACTCAACTTCCTTAACAATATCCAGAAAAAAGTTAGGACTTACAGAACGCAAATATCAGAGTCCAGGAAACATGGCGGAAATTGGGGATTACAGAAGTCAGACAGGTCGGGAAGTAGGCAAGAGTCAGAACAAGAATAAACAACACAAACTGGGGCTTTATCACAAAAGGCATAGAACAAATTGTTTAGGCATTCTTCATGGGGAGGATGCCCAATAAAGCATGTGGTGTTCATGCTGGCCCTTTAAGAGAAGAGGCAGGAGCACATGCGAGCCCTACAGGCAGACACCATGGACCGAACTGTAAAGTGAGTGCAGCACATGGATTACAGCAGCCACGGACCCAGCAGTAGGTGAGCGGGGTGGGAAGTGGCAGTGCACCGTGACAGTTTGCATGGCTTCATTATGAACAGAAGCTGGGACAATAGTGTGATCAGATCTTTGATGCAGATTTTGTATAATTTAGGAATACTTTTTCCTACATTAAATATAAGTAATATGAATGCCGAGTTCTAACAAGCAGTAACTTAGAACTTCCAGATAATTAAAGTATATCACATCGCCAGTTACATAAAGAGTTCTGTTCATGTATTTTACAATGACTAGAGAGGATTTACTGCACATGTTTTGCTTCTTTATGAAATATTTGACTATATTTCTACTATTTAAAAAAAATGTCCAATATTCTCCACATATTCATTAGAGAAATGGCATCTACAGAGCTCGTGCATGAAATGGGCTTCATGTGCTTAGAATTGTCTCATTTAGAAAACCCTTTTCAAAAACTCTATTAGTTATTCTGAATTTAAAAAAAGAGGAGTTTGTTATTTAAAATTTCCAGTAATTAGCTGGCGCTAGAACAAGTGTCTCTGTCTGGAGCTCCTGACATTTCCATGCATGAGTCAAGCAGCCCATTGATTTCAATGAGCAGCACATAGCACTTAATTTCCCTTGTGGTTGCATTGCAGGTGAATTGAACACTTGCGTCCAGGTAACCTCATGTGTGATCTCATCTTATTTTTGGCACATCATTTCAACAAAAAGGGATTGTCCAAAGCAGAAAATCTGTTTAACCTCATTTGTATGGTGAGCAAGGCAGACATAATGGAAAACAATAAACTTTAATCCGGTTCTGTCAGTTAATTTTCACCAATCAGGGACTGGTGGGGAAGGATACATCGGGGACAATTAAATTAAGGATTATCCATGACAACTATCATGCTGAACTTCAGAAACTCAGGGGTAAGCACTAGAGATGAGCGAACGTACTCGGTAAAGCACTACTCGTCCGAGTAATGTGCTTTATCCGAGTATCTCCCCGCTCGTCCTGAAAGATTCGGGGAGCGCCGCGGAGCGGGAAGCTGCAGGGGAGAGCGGGGAGGAACGCAGCATTAAAAAAAAATGTTAGTGGGTAAATTGTCTTCTACCTCATTGTTTTTTTTCCTTCCTCTGGATCAACAATGGAAGGATAAAAGGCTGATCTAAAATGTTAGTGGGTAAAAGCCCTTAAGGGCAAAAAAATTCCTTCCCAACTCCAAATCCAGCAATCGGAATAATCCCTGGATCACCAACCCTTCTGAAGTAATTAGTGACTGTAATATGTAATACTGTAACACTCGAAAAAAGGAATACAGGCCAATCTTAAACCTTTTTTATCAAATTTGCCAACTTTTTAAGGCAGCTTTGCACTTCTTAACCCTTTCCAATCCACTGTCTGACGTCTGAAGACATTCTGATTGAACGCTGTATAGCTCCGATGTCGGAATAAGTCCGTCAGGGTATTCTTACTGTATATTACTGGCCGCTCTGTTGTCCGGTGCCTCTCCAGCACGCCCAATACTGCAGTACTAGCTCTAGCCACCTGATGGTGCCATTGTATAATGACAGAAAGAGAAAATCCCCTAGGAAACCCTGAATCCAAAATTGGATTGCAAAGAGTTAATGGTTAAGGCCCATTTACACCAGCCGATGATCGCTAAAAAAACGTTAAAAGGCAATTGTTTTAGCGATAATCGTTGAGTCTAATCACACGGCCATTGTGCACTTTTCGTGCACTGCTTGCTGATCATTAAATTCAGTCCAACCTAAAAATGGTCATTCAGCCTTATCAGTAGTTCTCCATGGGGAGTGCTGATAGCATTGTTTCCCACTGGAGAACAAAGGATCTGAATGCAGATAAGAGCCCTTGGGCTATTAACTGCATTCAGCTAAGGCACACTTAAATGCTTTTAATTGCTTTTAAGTAGCTGAGTAGCTACTTGAAAGTTTATGCAAAATGATCGCTCCAAGCTGTCACTCAAACTGTCGTTTGAGCGATCTTTAAGCGATCATTGGCTGTAAATGGGCATTTAGACTAGTGACATTCATAATTTATTTTTTCCATATAGGTTTTTGTGCTTCTTCACTACCTTATTGTTTCAGGAGTTTAAATGCTTCTTTTTGCTGTTTATTGCCCCCTTTACATCTTTATTGTACCACATTGATTTTCTCCTATTCCTATCCCTTTTATTCCTGTAAGGTATGAACTGCTCACAGTAAGTATTTAAGATTAGTGATGAGTGAACGTACTCGTTTAGGGCTATTTCGCAATCGAGCATCACTTTTTTCGAGTAACTGCCTACTCAGGTGAAAAGATTCGGGGGGCGGCGTGGTGGAGCGGGGGTAGCAGTGGGGAACAGGGAGAGCTCTCTCTCTCTCCACCCCCACTCCCCTCTGCAATCCCCCGCTCACCCCCAGCGCCCCCCGAATCTTTTCGCCCGAGTAGGCAGTTACTCGAAAAAAGCGATGCTTGATTGCGAAATAGCCCTAAACGAGTACGTTCACTCATCACTATATAAGATGTTTTTGAACATTTCCCTTTTTTGTCTGGACTCCTATTGCTGAGTACAGTGTCCCAGTCAATAAGGTTAAGGGCAATCAAACTTTTCCTTCCTTAAGTTTAGCAGCTCCCTGATCAAACTATGTATTGAAAGACAAGTGGAAATGTATTATTTATGGTCACATTTTCATAGATGACCCCCCCCCCCCCCGCCCCTGCCCCAACCTGCACCAATGCCATTCTTTCAGGTCTACTTTCAACCGATTAGGTCTTTGTTATTCCTATTATGTCATCGTTTTCCTCTGATATTATTACTTCCAGTTCATTACCCTTATTGGTAAGACTTCTAACATTAGTCACCATACAGTTTAGAAGGTTTGGGTTATTTTTATACTAATTGTATTCCTATTAACTGTTCTGCCAGTTCTAAGTGTACTAAGTCTTCCCACCGCTCCACCACTTTTTTACTTAGTCCCAGGTCAGTGTCTACACTATCTTCCCCTCTATCACTGAGGTTTCCCTACCATCCCAGTCCTTAGTTTAAACACTCCTCCAACCTTCTAGCCATCTTCTCCCCAGCACAGCTTCACCCTCTCCATTGTAATGCAGCCCATCTCTATGGTAGAACCTGTAATCAACAGCAAAATCAGCCCAGTTCTTTGGGAACCCACACCACTCCTTCCTACACTAAGTCTGGTGCCACTTATTTACCTCTCTAATCTCCCTCTGCCTTTCTGTTGTGGCACATGGTACAGGTAGTATTTCAGAAAATATTACTTTGAAGGTTTTTGCCTTAAGCCTACATCCCAGTTCCCTGAAATTGTTTTTACGGATCTTTCACTTACCTCTAACTTTGTCATTGGTGTCAAAGTGTACCATAACTGCTGGATCATCAGCCCCTCCCAGTAATTTGTCAACCCGATCCACGATGTGTCAAACTTGAATGTCCAGAAAACAACACCCGCTTCAACAATCCCAGTTTGCCCTGTCTGTTTCCCTAATAATTGAGTCTCCTACTACCAGGACGGGTCGGGTCTAGCCTGCTCTGTGCTGCTATTCCCCATCTTACTGGAGCAGGCATCCTCCTGGCAGTCAGAGGCCATGTGGTACTGCAGCACTGTTATTCCTGTAATGGCACCTCTCTTATCTGCCAACTTTGCAAACCTGTTGGGGTGTGACAGTTCAGGACTAGCCTCCCTGGATGTCTTCCCTCTACTCCTCCTTCTAACTGTCACCCAGCTAGCTGCCTGCTCATCCTGCTCTCCCAAACTACCAGCCACCCCAGAAAGTGTCTACTTAGTGAGCCCCAAACTCCTTTACATTGTGTTATTAATAAATTTCAGTGTTGAAAGCCACACATGTAGATCCAGGATCTGGGCTTGCAAATGCTCAACACACTCTCATCTCATACCTATAGCTTTTCACTAAATGAAACCAGATAATGAAGCAATCAATTTTTATTTTTTAATGGACTCATTGACTTCTATGGGAGACTGTTCTAGACAAGCTCTGCCAGGGAGGGGGAGGGATGTGAGGATCACCTATGGTGAATGGTGGATTCTGTGTTACCTATACAGCATATAGGTGTTACCTTTTATTGTAATCTCGCTTATGATGATAATGAGATGACTGCTGAAAAGTTTTCTCTACAGAACAGGAAATGTAAGACTATTATTAGTGGTCAGTGTGAAAAATGCAGGATTATAAGATTTTCAAAACTTTAGATTATGACATTGAAAATTTAAAAAAACACCAAAAGGTCATTTTCTGTTGACACATTCCATTTAAAGGAAGTCTGTCACCAGAATACAGCCCATAAATCACTACTAACAGTATATTACTACTATGCCAATATGCAGTATCCTACCTCATGATTTAATAAAAGTGCAACCATCAGGGAGCTATGTCTTTTACATGTTTTTTGCTCTCCATGTAAATGAGCTGCAATCTGTTCTTTAGGTTGTCTTGCACTTCATCCGTATCCGGGCTGTTTACCACCCGGTCCTCCTCACCCCCACTCCATGTTTAATGATTGAAGCTATAGATGTCAATCATTAGACAAAAAGAAGGGATGAGGAGAGGCAAGCAGCAGATAACTCGGATCAGAACAAGCTTGAAGACTGCCAATCGAATACTTGCAGCTCATTGACATAGAGTCTATTGATAGCTGCATTTTCATTAAAGCATGAGTTATGCTACTGCATATCGGTGAAGCGCTATCCTACTGTTGGCAGTGACTTATTGTCTGCATTCTGGTCCCAGACTTCCTCAAAGAATTGAGAAGTTGATGGACTTCCACTGGATCATCCCAAAAGAAGACTCTTACCCCATTAACATTGTGGTGGTCTTCGTCCATATAAAATGTAATTGTCAAGACATACGTTTCATGTTTTGGAGTTCTCAAGCAGAGTCAAAAATGTTAGCAATGTTCCTGGAGCCTTGGGATAGATGTGAGTCAGCTTCTGCGGTTTCTGCCTTTATAATGTAGGCTGAAGTCATGGATACAGACAGAACGCAGCAAAGAACTCTCTTCAAATATGTTCTCTCTTAAGAAAGGAAATGATTAAAGACATAAAGAATGTGATAAGCAGGCACATTAGAGGGAAACATAAACTGTATAAAAACACTTCATTTCAGCTAATTTTTAAGATCATTAAAGGACGTTCCATACTTCACTATATAATGAAATAAACCTGATTAAGCTAAGCACATGTAATTGCGCTGCCCATCCCCAGCACAGCTGTCAGCGGCACGAACGTAGCACTAATTCTCTCATCACCACTGAGAATATTACCGTATTATACATACTGCATGTGTAAAGTGATGTTAGCCTATTAGTATGTCATTTCAGTTCATTCGGGGGTATATATCTCCCATGCCGCTTAAAACATTAGGATGGAAAGGAACGATGAGGGGGATGTACACTCTCTCATGTACAATTGCCTAGTTTTGGAGTTTCCATTTTACGAGTTCTAGGTGGTCCTTGGTGACATTTTTTTCATGGCATTTCAGTTTATTCCATCACAACAGCGTATTTGCGCACGCAAAATGTGCGCACAATACGCAGAGAATGGAGCCCATTGATGTCAGAGGGTTCATTCTCACTTCCCTTTTTGCATGCACACAAAAAAAAAATTACACATGCTCTATCTTTCCGCACATTTGCACACTAAATTTCCAATGGAAGTCTATGGGGTTTGTGCAAGTGCGGGATATGCAATATGCTGCGCAGTTCTGTGAAAAAAAGAACACACCAGGAACTCATTATGCTAAATAGCCATTAAAATCGAAGCGTGCTTGTCTGCCAAGTGCAAATGAACATGCCCTGCGTGTGCAAAATGTACAGTAAAATGCGCTTATGCGCACGCAAAAACGCCTCGCACAGAGCGAAAATATGTTGCACTGAGACTTGCGCAAAAATGTGTACTCCTGCGTGAAGGAGTATTAAGGGTCTATTTACACCAAACGATTATCGTTTGAATGAGCAGACGAACGAATGGCGTCACACGAATATATACGCAAAAACACTGTCCCCATCACCTATTTTTTGTGGTAGAGCCTGTGTTATCTGCCTCCATCATTACTGTATAATAGAGATGTTATAGTATGTTCCATGTAATCCCGTCTGTGAGATAACTGTGCCTTGGCTCCTATGCACAAAGCACAAGCTGAGGGCTTAAACACATGCGTGTGTGTTTGTGTCCCGGTATGCAACCGTGATAATCACAGCCACATGACGGGACAAAACGAAAGCATTGATTTCAATTAATTTCAATGGTTTGGATTTCACTATCAGGATTCTCACCCATTAATTGTATGGGCAAGAAAAGATAGGACCTGCCCTATCTTCCCTGAACGTATTAACTATATATGGGAACGATAGGGCAGGACCTATCTTCCCGCTATTTTTTCAAACTCCTGCGCTATGGTGCGGAGTTTGAATGGCATACGAAAAAGAAATACCTTGTCCGTGTGCAACAGCGCTCCGTAGCGGTGAGCGTAGTTGCCCCTATTGCCGTCTGAAAAAGTGATGTTTATGCTAAATGTGTCCATAAGGGTCGATTAGTTTTGGTATCTGTCGAACTACTATAAGTCAGAAACGAAGGCCATGGAATAGTACAGGGGAATACACTATTTCATTCTCTGGAGTCCAGTAAAAAAAATAGCGGTCATTATACTTTTTTTTCAACATGGTAGCCTATGGAATGATGGATGCCATTATACAGCAACTATCACAAGCATCCATTAAATATATATCAGGAACCCCAAAATAACTGTCTGTGTATGGATTCTGGCTTGGCTTTCAATTCCCAGTTATTGTTACACGGCTTGTATAAAGAATTCAACATTGACTTGCAAGAATGCTGCCTTCCAATAGGTAGCGCTGCAAAGGTATTGTTACATCTCCATTACTTAAATGTATATGTCATGAGCTTTTCTGTCCAATAGTGGCATGTGTAACTCAAAGGTTATTATGGAATTCATTTAACATATATGTCATAAAAAAGGTCATAACATATATGTTAAATGGAAGCCAGTTATTAGAGCTACTGGTCATGACCAACAGCATACCCTCCTCCTACCATCACACATGCCCAGCACCATAGCCTTTTTGTCACCTGTGGCAGATGCCACATTTTATATGTTTCCTTTTACCATTGGCCTCTATGACTCCAGTAACCCTCTTAGGTTGCTTTCCACCAAAATCCAATAAATGTGTGGAGGGATTTGCCTCCATTCCTGGAAGAGGTCTTCAGATAGGGATGAAGGGGGTGATGTGTGTGCATAGAAATACTTCCACACCATAACAGAACCTCCACTAAATTTCACTATTGGAATGATGCAGTCCTGTAGAAACTGCTCTTCAGGCAGGCAACAGCCACAACACTTGTTCCCACTCATTTACAGTCCAAGAATGATGCTCCAAGCACCAACGTAAGTGCCTCTGTGAATTCACTGCTGTGATTTTGGGCTTGTGTGCAACCACTCATCCATGCAATAACCACTGCACACACCAGATGTTTTCCATTTCCGAATAGCATAGTCAATGGTGAACTTTGGAAGGTCCGAAGCACTGCAATGTCTCTTACTGATTCGTTGCTCAGGTGACATCCTACCATTGAACCCCATTGGAAGTCTATCAGCTCTACATCTTGTGGCATTCTGAAGATTTCTGTACTGGCATATACTCATGTTATACTCTGCTTTATACCTAATGTTCGCACATCTGATTTGCAAATCCCCTTCATCTGACAGAACAGGATTGGTGGGTGTCCCAATACTTCTGTCAACATAATGTATATCCTGTCTACACTATCAAGTACCATATTACAGAAAACCTAACCAAGTGTGTCAACTGCCTCTTGGGTCTATTTCTAGGGCAACAGGCTACAGTAATGAACAGATCCCAATTGGTGGGGTAAAACTGTGAAAACTGGGGAACCCCATTTGCTGCCCCTGGATCTGCCTCCCAAGTCAAATCAGTTCTGAGCTACAGCGGACCCACATCCACTGCCATGACACCATTATAACGTCTGTGTCTCACACTCCACTGTTATTCAACCGTCACAGTTTCCTATAAGTCAGGAACTTTTCCCAGAGTATATGGTAGACAAACTCAAACACCACAATGTGAATCCAGCATAAATAAAGAGTGTATATAGAGCTCACATAAAGTGTTATAAAGTGACATTTTATATAGTGTCATCCAGTGTCCTGCAGGTCAGCAGATTGCCTTCTGTAAATGAATAAAGGACTTGATGAAACCATTTAATATAAGCTTCAGGTCATGTCTAGGCTGGTTACATGCAGTAGTTTCTTAGTATAGACTTTGATGATGTCAGGAGGTACCTGCATATCAAGTATCCTTTCACCTTGCTTAACCTTGAGTCATTAAGTCTATTGTGTTTCATTTCAATTAAGAAATCCCATCAGCTGCACCAATGGATCTACATGAAAGGGGAAATACATTACAATGTTTATATAACTTTAGTTAACATCAGAATTAAACAAACTGTCGAGACTCACACAATTTGGTGAAATACAATGCATACACATGTAAAATCTTTTGTCTAAACCACAATTTAATTGAATTGTGGCTTTGTACATATGTAATTCTCCTTCTTTTGCACTCAGTGCTGGGAAATACAACCACAAGGTTAAAAAGATTTCAACCATATTTTAATTGAACCCAGTTTAATATAAATCAAGCTGTCCTATCCTCAAGTTCAGTGGAATATAAGTAAAATGATACATTCCTTTAAACAGATCTCAGAAAAATAATTTTCCTTACAAAATTAAAATTTCTGGTAGGAATCATTGCCAAAAATGTGAGATGTAAAGAAATGTATCAATAAAAGGCTACGTAAAATCTACAGTAATCAAAAATACACCTTTTTTTTTCCTAAGACTGAGCTGCCAGAGAATGAATAAAATGCCTAGGGAGAAATTACAGTGGCCAATGAGTGAGGACTATGTCTGGCGTTTAGAAAGGTCAAATAATCTTGGAAAGTGCTAACTAGAAAAACAGCCTGTGGACTGCGCCTGCAGAGCTCTCGCAATCACTGTATCAAGTGAAAAGTATTGACATAATGTAAATTACGTACCACCGAGCCTTCAGTACATGACATCATTACATAAACAATCCAGCCGTAAATGAGAAAAAATGTTTCCTGTATCTACAGAGCTTATGAAAAAATAATAACAGGAGGTCCGTGAGTGTCCGATATTCTTCTACTGGGAATGTTTTTGAATCACCTTTGATCTACTTTGAGACCAAAATCTTCTATGTAGAAATGTCTACAAATTGCTGTAAGTTCGATTTCAGAGGAATGTATTTAGACCCATTTTCACACCCAGAAATCTCAGCCCAATTGTGGGTGCTAACCAGTACAAAAAGCATCATAGATCCTTAGGGCAGATTCAGACGGACAGGGTTTTGTCCCCTTAATATCATGGCCGCATAACGGGATAAAACGCACCAAGTGATTTCAATAGGATTTCAGTGGTTTCGTTTTCACTATCAGGGTTCTTGCCCATCAAGTGTACGACTGAGAAAAGATGGGACATGCCCTATCTTCCCCGCGTGTAGTGAACATTACATGCGACAAAAGATCGTGTGGCACCTATCTTTCCGTGGTTATTTTCAAACTCCTGAGCTCTGGCGCAGAGTATGTAAAGCTGGCAAAGGGGAAGGGATTCCCTCTGTTCGGGTGCAACTACGCTCCGTGCCGCTGAGCTTAGTTTCTCCTATGCTCATCTGAATCCGCCCTCATGGGTTTGTGGCCTTAACATGAGAACAAAAATGGGCCCATATAATTTTTGTGTGAAACCATTCTAAGGGCTTCTGCAGATAAGCGTTTTTCACACATTTTTGCGTGTGCAAAATGCAGAGAAGAGAACCCATTGATTTCAAGGGTTACTTCATATTATGTGGTTTTGCTCTCAAATTTCACACGCGCAAAAATATATGCGGACGGCCTATTTTTGTGCACATTTGCGCATAGGAGTCTATTGGGGTGGGCACATTTCGCACTGAACTGAGCAATTACATGGGGAAATCGATAACACCCTTTGACTAATTAGGCTGCACAGCCTATTTAATCCTGGCATGGGTGTGTCCCACGCCAATGTGAACGGGCCCATCAGTGCAGAAAAGTACAGTAAAATGCGCTCCCTTCACAGAGCTATTACGTCACGCTATCGTGAGCATATCTACATCTATGCTTGTCTGCAGGAGCCCTAAATGAGGGTTGAAGATGACTTAAACCGGGTTTTGAGCATATTACTGTAATTTTTGTGTGCCCATGGCCAGTTCACATGCAATGTGACACACCTTTTCCGTAGAATTGAATGGCTGTTAAAGCCTTATAAGGGACAGCTGTTTTTTTTCCTGCATTATGCACAGTGTTACACACTTCCTCTTACATATTTTCGCACATCCTATAGACTCCTATGGGACTTTTGCTGCGCAAAACGCAGATAGAGCAGAGTGTGCATGCAATATGAGCTTATGAGAACGAACCCTTTGAAATTAATGGGTTCTATTCTCTGTGTTTAGCGCACACAGATTTTGCGTGCATAAAAATATGAGGAAACACTCTGAGGTACAATGTGGCCCCAAAGACTTCTATGTGTGGAGGGAGTTATAGGGATTGTCCATGGCTTTAAAAAAATCTCCCATAGCAGGAAGGTTGCTCTAATGTAAAATAAAAAAACCCTGTTTAATCCCTTGTTGCTTTAACGCCCATATTCTCAATTTACTTGTCCTGCAGCAATGATGTGCCATACATCCATGTGACCACTACAGCGAACCACTGGCAGCGGTCTCATACTGCACATGCTTGAATCACCACTGAGGACAGTAATTGGCTGTAGGGCCCATGTGACAACACATCATCGCTGTATGGAAGTATACAAAGACAAGCAGAGACCACTATGGGAGTGGCATTGGAGTGGCAGGGGACTGAACAGGTAAATATTATTTTTTTCTCTTTTTATTTGACTTTTCTTTGTTTTTCCAAATTTTTAAAGAGCCATACAACCACCTCTAACTCTTTTGACATACAATGAACTGCATACCCAAGTGTCTGCTCTGATGTGATGGCGATGCCACTTGTGCTTTATGGTGGTGTCTATGGCTAGCACTACTATGGGAGGATCTATAATTGTCACTCTTATGGGAGGTGTAGTAGTATGCTTGCCACTCTTATCGGGAGTGTATCACTGCCCTTTTAAGTGGTGGTGGGGAGTTTATTGCTGTCACTTTTATGGGGGTCTATGGCTGTTTCTCACTGTTTTGTGCGGTCTACAGCTGTCATTATTATGGGGTGGATCTATGATTATCACTGTTATTGAGGCACCAATGGGACTGAGTTTATTTGTGCTACTGTAGTAGCTGGAAATGGTTGTAGAAGCAAAGAGACAAATATGATTCTGCAGGAGAAGTTATCATGGCAGTTTGGGCTGTATGAGGAAGAGAAGGAAAGACAGCATCTATAATCAGAAAATATGTCACCTGTGACATTTAAGCCTTTTTCACACAAGCATTTTATCGCGGCTATTTTGGTGTATTAAAATATTGACCGAAGATCGCTACCATGTGAAGCATTGGGTTGCAATGCATATATTCACATAGGCAATTCTCGAGCGCGTCCAACACTGGGAAAAGAAGACTGCTGGCTATATTTTAGCTATTTAAGTTAAAGGGGTTGTCCCGCGCCGAAACGGGTTTTTTTTTTTTTCAACCCCCCCCCCCCGGTCGGCGCGAGACAACCCCGATGCAGGGAGGTAAAGGAAGCTTACCGGAGCGCTTACCTTAATCCCCGCGCTCCGGTGACTTCAATACTTACCGCTGAAGATGGCCGCCGGGATCCTCTGTCTTCGTGGACCGCAGCTCTTCTGTGCGGTCCATTGCCGATTCCAGCCTCCTGATTGGCTGGAATCGGCACGTGACGGGGCGGAGCTACACGGAGCCTGCATTCTGCACGAGCGGCTCCATAGAAGATTGCAGAAGACCCGGACTGCGCAAGCGCGGCTAATTTGGCCATCGGAGGGCGAAAATTAGTCGGCACCATGGAGACGAGGACGCCAGCAACGGAGCAGGTAAGTAAAAAACTTTTTATAACTTCTGTATGGCTCATAATTAATGCACAATGTATATTACAAAGTGCATTATTATGGCCATACAGAAGTGTATAGACCCACTTGCTGCCGCGGGACAACCCCTTTAATAGAAGCCATTCTACCAACTGATGGAATTTTGCGCTGCAGGTTTTTTCACGGGATATGCTCATATGAATGCATGAGAAAACGCTAATTCATTTTGGAATTAGATGGAGGCTATTCTTCTCCATTACGCTTATTGGTCGCCTGAGGCCATCGTGTGAATGAGGCTTTAATGAAGGTAACTATACTCTATGGTGGTATCATGTAATACCTTGCCACTGCTATCATGCTACTAACCTTGCCCATGCTACTAGCCTGGTTACCCTGCCTCAGATCCTAGAGCCCTGGCACTTTTTCATTGGAACTATACTCCTGATAGTGAGATATGCTGGGATAATACAGTTCATGTTTTCCTAGCACCCTCTCATGTCACAAGTGGACGCCCATGACCTCTTCCACTGCAGTGGCCGGAATGCACAAGTTTTCTTCCTGTATTTGGATTCCAATCCTTAACCTTAAGAAATCATATAGTTGCATAAAATTCTTCGCTCGCCACATCCTCTCCGCTATTTGGCTATAATACTGTAATGCAATTGTGAAAGGACCTGGGATATATCTGCCAATTTCTAACAGCGTGCTCATGTTGACTATATAACGAGATATGCCGTGTATAATACAGATACTTTGTTATAAATTATGGAACTAAATTGAAATAAGATTAATGTGTGTAATATCTGTGTATAATATGATAAAGGAAAACCTTCTTTTTTGGTATTGCAGATGTGCCAAAAGTGCTGTTCTCTATAAAGAAGCCAATATATGACAGCAACTAGATGAGTATAACACACCAGCACTTATAATAAATGCGTGCCAGTTAATAACAATGAACTGAAGAGCCAGTCCCTGAATTTATCAGGAATGACATATTCCCCGAGAGAATCTTCCCATAGGAAGTCCAGCAGTCAGCGCAAGCATACTGATAGACGCCCACTGCAAGACAGTGCCAATGCTAACGTTGCTCATATAATGCATACTGTGAATATGTCCTTCCCCTCTGTACACTGCAATACATTTTTCCTACCACATCTGTTTCATTAGAAACTGTGAGTCCCAAATGGTTTCTGTTTTCTGGATAGTATTCGCCGGCAGCTGCTGCAGTAGACTTTCCACTTCAACATACATTATCACACATTAAATCTGTGCTTTGTCTATGGCAACCTACAATAACAAGTGTACTCCTATTTGTCTCTCAAGTCCTCTAAAAGAAACACCTGGTACAAATGAAAGCACTGATACATTTGGCTCCGATGCCTTAGTTTTAGGGGTACAGCAAAGAAACTGTGGAGGTGATTCCAATTAAGTCCAACGTGGTAGGATTAAGGTTGGTAGTAAAAAATCAGTAGGGGCTCCATCCTACTACTTGTCACAACCACATATAAAAGATGTAGCCACACCATTATGTGGCACACTATACAGAATTGTGTAAACTGCTTATCCAGTGACTCTCATAGACTAAAATGGTGAGAGCCACAAGCATGCCTCTTCCTGGTTGAATAGTAACCCTAGTGCACAACTCTCAACTTTTCAGGACAGGTAAGGTGGCACAGTTTGTGCCCCACTCCAAACCAGTCCCCACCCTTGACCATGCCAAATCTATCAGAAGGATGTGCTTTCAGGGGTAGGACTCAAAATTTTAACAGGTTCCCTAACTGGTGATTAAATTATGCATGTGAAATGCCCATGATGTAGCATGTCAATCACAACTAAATAATAAATTAAATAAATAAATTAGCCTATTAAAGTAATAGGCTAATAAAAAGTTACAATGCCCCAAATACATGTTATTGTAATTATTAATAGTAGAACAGTTGATTATATAGGTACTGCACCAGAACAAACATCAAAACATAAGTACAGCACTAGAACCAAGTTCAGTACATCAATGCAGCGCCAGAGCCAAGATTAATAAAGAGATAAATTGTAAAGTCAAGTCAACCCCCTGTTGTTTAATTTTGTACTTCCTAGTACAACCTGTATGATGGGAGTTGTCAGATCACAAACAAGAATACTACTACCCATCATCACTCTACGGACTATGCAGGGAGAACAGGACTGATCAGAGCCAAAATAAACCATGACACTGTGAATCACGCGTCATATCATCTATAATTAGTGTAGTGGTTTTCTTCTCCATCCAGTCCAAATCAACATGACAGCTTCTCTTGGGCACCACGTGTCTTCAGAGGTTGCCACGCAGCTGTCTTTGCTTCTTCATATCTGAATACCTATATTAAGATAAACTTTTAATAGTGACACACATGGTTTCCCTTAAATATTGTATAACAGTGTAACTCATAGCATCCCCAGTAATGCGCAAGATGCACTGTTCCCCTGTAATAATTATCCTCACTGTGCCCCTGTAGTAAGTAAGGAGCCATGCCGTACCCCCTTTAGTAATAAATAGCCACACTGTCCCACTGTGGTAATATATGTCCTCCTGTAGTAATATATAACCATATCGCCCCCTGTAGTAATATATCGCCACACTTCCCCCTGTAGTAACATATAGCCATAATACCCCTGTAGGTATTCTGCTTCCCTGTAGTAATATATAGCCATACTGTTCACCTGTAGTAATATATAGCCATACTGCCCACTGTAGTAATATATAGCCATAATGTCTACCTGTAGTAATATATAGCCATACTGCCCCCTGTACTAATATATAGGCATACTGCCCCCCTATAGTAATATATGGCCATACTGTCCCCTGTAGTAATATATAGCCATATTGCCCTCCTGATGCAATAATATTGCTCTGTAGTACTATATTGCCATACTGCCACCTATAGTACTATATAGCCATACTGTTCACCTGTAGTAATACATGTATATAGCCATACTGTCATCTGTAGTAATACATAGCCACACTGCCCCCTGTAGTAATATATAGCCATACTGTCCGCCTGTAGTAATATATTGCCACAATGTTCCTCTGTTGCGATAATATCACTCTGTAGTAATATGTAGCCATACTGCTCCCTATAGTACTATATAGCTATACTGTCCGCCTGTAGTAATACATGTATATAGCCATAATGTCCCTTTTGTAGTAATATATATGTATAGCCACACTGCCCACCTGTAGTAATATATAGCCATACTGTTCCTCTGTAGTAATATATAGCCATAATGTCCCCCTGTAGCCATAATGCCTCCAATAATTTACTTACTTACCTTCCCCACAATCCCAAAACATTTTTTGGCCCCTTCTGACCGACATCCTATGGAACAACGCAGGTGACATGATAGCATCATTGTGCCACCTGCGCCCCATAAAAGGCGCTGGGTGGCAGACCTCAGAGCCCAGTGTGGCATCTGGCACCAATGCTGTGTGCCAGCAGCGTCCAGTATAATGAAAGGATACACTGGATGCTAAAGAAAGGAGCAGCCAGGACACACGGGACACAGCACGAGACATCGGTTCAAAACCGGGACTGTCTCACCGGGTCTGGGATGGTTGGGAGCTCTGCTAATGGACAGCAGGTGATCCCAATTTTTTAAGAGGTGGACTCCAAAAAGTGAGCCATGCATACAACACAATATAACTAGCACCAGTGTTTCTGGTGGCGCCATAAAAATAGTAGGGTGAAAGGGATTGGAGTTGGTCAAAATATTTCCATGCAAATAGTAAGCTATTGCCATTATTTGCAATTTTGCTGACCACGTGATTTACGAACTTCAGCAGCTCACTGAAGAGACATGTTCACTCGTTGCTTTTACATATGAGCTGCACATGATTTACAAACTTCAGCAGTTTGCTGAGGAGACATGTTGGCTTTTTGCTTTCGCATATAAGCTGCATAAGATTTACAAACTTCAGCAGTTGGCTGAGGAGGTATGTGGGCTAGTTGCTTTCACATATAAGCTGCATGTGATTTACAAACTTCAGCAACTTACTGAGGTGGAATTTTGGCTTCACACTGTATCATGTAAGCTGCATTAGCTTCATGGCGGCATTGAACTCTTTGTGGTGACATGCTTGCGCAACAGAGATGGTTTGTTCCAACACTGGACAATGGTTCACGATTAGATGAAGGCTCAACTGGTGTTGGAGGCATTAGCACTTGAAATACATAATATCACGTTCAAGAGACTGTGAAGATAGTTGTAAAGGACTATGCTTAAATGTTGTTCGTCAATATGCACCGCCAGCTATGTATGTGTACATTTGTGAGGTGTCATTTATTGGAGTCTCCACACAGGTGTCCAGCTGTCTCACAACCAGCTACGAACTGCCAGACTGAGTACTGCTGTATACATAGCAACATGACTGATCACATGACACTGACATCATCACATGTAACTCATACAGTCACTCACAGACAGGTGGTCATTAGTATTTTGACTAGTAATAATTAGGAAGGTATAGCACTAATGTTTGTGCGCCACACAGCTGTGCTACATGCACGTTGCACACACAGCATTGCCACATACATTGTTCATCCCATACAATAGGTATCAGAAGCAGCACAGCAGTGGAGATGAATGATGATGCCATTGTCATGCCCCACCCCTGATCACATGATGGTGATACTTATCCCGAGGGAATAACTTACATGCTCTGCCCCGGATCACGTAACGGTGACATCATCAAAGGTCCTGCATCTTTGTGCGTACAGGACCTATGATGATATCACCTTCAAGTGATCGGGAAGGAGCAAATAACTTCCTCACTGGGGATGAAGGAGCTTTGATGACATCATTGTCATGTGATCAGGGGCAAAGCATGTAAGTCACTCACAAACCACTCACTCACGAACTGATGGACAGGTTATCATAAGTAGTTTGATAAGTGACTGCCAGAGTTGTGCAGCATCCAAGGAGATAGCAGGGTAAAGAAGGACCTTGTCATGGGGCCCTACCATCTCCTCCCCTGGGGGTAGCTTGAGACCCGACCAAGTTACTGCTGGGGGAGATCACAGGGAAAGTAACCAGAGGTTGCCTTGAGTCCACTTGTCACTCGTGACGCCACCATTCCGTCCTCTGCGGTGAAACTTGACAATAAAATAAAGTAGTCCACACACATGGAAACTTTCTGGATAAAACCAGGAATGGTCGGTATTGTCTGTTTACTGTAACTTGATACAGTCCAAGCCACATCAACAGTCTTGGCACAGATACATCAACTCAAAATGGATGTGACAGGGATGATTTTCGGAGTATCTCGGATGATCCACAGTCTAAGTTATCTGTGTGATCCCACTCCCAGCGACACTTTCTCTCTCACTCTCTACCAGTTCACACTCATATTAGTTGTGTTATCCTCACTTTGAAGCGGCTTTTCTCACTCTTAGCATTCAATAGTTGTACCAAGGTTTCCTAGGCAGGCTGGGCCCTGGCTGAGCATCAGACCATTGCTCGGCCTCCTCGATGCTCCACACACATACCGATCTCAGACACTTGCTCCTAAACTTCTGCTCAGACTGGCTGTTGCTCTGCACTCTCCTATTCTCCTAGCCTATCTCTCTTTTCTCTCTTCTCCTAGAAACTCCCTTTCTCTTCACCTTGAGACTCTCTCCAGCATTCTTGCGAACACATTAATTCATTCAGTACTGCAAAGGTGCAATACACATAAACCAAATGCATACTACACATAAGATGCTGACATGAGACAGACACAAAACTTTACGGAGGGGCCCGACTAACTCTGGGCGACTACAGTTTCCCCCCTACTTACAAAAAGCAGACCCCGGCAGCTCCTAAAACAGAGTGTAAAATCCTGAGTTGTAATTGCTCAGTGTTCTACTCATTATCATCTTAAGAACAATCTATACAGTTTTGGATAGTGTAAGTCGAAACCATTACATGAACTCCCCCTTTGGTTACAACTCAGAGTTAAGCCATCCAGGTGTAATCAGACTGCCTGAGAACTCACTTTCCCTGTGACAGCGTGTACAAAAGTGGTATGGCCATAACCACTGAAAAATTACTACTAGGCTGGATGGAATCCAGGATGCACTAGTATTGCTATGGGGCACTTACATAATTCTTCTCCCCAAAGAATAAATAAAGAAATACAACACTGTAGCAGAACAGAAGAATAGAAAAGGGTGTTTGGTAGGATTTGAAAAATAAGAGTAAATTTGAATGAACATCATGGCCTCTGAATCTTGTCAATGGTGGTAGCTTAAGTCAATACCCCCAACTGAGCATACAAAAGAAAAAAATGGTAATGAGGTTGCATCCACTGAAACAGTTATGAGGACAAACAGACACTGGTGCACTAAGTGGATTAGTAGGGTGTAGCATCTGGACCTCCTGTCTCACTTATTCAAACACTTCATTCGATACAAAGCAGTCATTCAGTGCAAGCAGACCTTTTACTTTATATCATTTACAAATGTATAAAGATTAGAGATGAGCGAGCACCAAAATGCTCGGGTGCTCGTTGCTCGAGTCGAACTTTCCTCGATACTCGAGGGTTCATTTCGAGTAACGAACAACATTGAAGTCAATGGGCGACTCGAGCATTTTTGTATATCGCCGATACTCTCTAAAATTTTCATTGGTGAAAATCTGCAAAACCCAAGAAAGTGCTGGAAACGACACAGAAACGGATAGGGCAGGCGAGGGGCAACATGCTGGGCTGCATTTCAGGTTCCCAGGTCCCACTATTCAGCCACAATAGCGGGAAGAGTGGGCCCCCCCTACCAATTTTTACTTTGGACAAACCCTCATTAGCAAGGCACACCTTAGCTAAGCACCACACTACCTCCAACAAAGCACAAGCACTGCCTGCGGGACACACCCCTGCCTCTTCTCCTGGGTTACATTTTTTTTGTCCACGATTGTTTTTGTGGGAAGATTATACCAGCTAATCACTAACAAATAATTTTGAAACATACTAGCTGATCACTAACGAATACGTACGTGAGGGAGGTGATTTGACCTTCATACGACATTCTTGTTCTCCATAACCACTTGCCAGAAACTGATTCCTGGTACAACTATTGGCCCCTGAGGAGCCCCTGTGTGGTTGGGGGTGAAACGCGTAGGGCACTTATTAAACACTTGTTGCGGTCAAAAAATATATCATACAAATCGACCGCCACTGGTGTGTTTTTGGCCGGGAGAGCCTGTGAATTATTCAAAATTGCCACTCTACCTGAGGGCACGCGTAAAATATACGCACTATATTACCTTGCTAGTAATTGGACACATTAGTTGTCCGAAATCTTCAATTGAGGAATTGAGATCTCCAAGTGAGGCCTTAGTCAGACGGGCGTTTTTTCGCGCGATTTGCGCATCGCATGTCGCATGCGCATGCGCAAATCGCGTGACCGGAGGTGAAAAATCGCGGGAAAAATCTGCACCTAGCCGCATTAATCGTCGCAGCAAAACGCCCGTCTGACCGGAGAAAAATCGCCGTGCGCATCAAAATGCGCATGAAACTTCGTCTGACCGGCGAAAAAAATGATTTTGGTGCGCACATAAAACGCAGAATGCAGATAGGCGCGATCTGCGAATCGTCGTGTCCTATAATTTTTCGCATATGCGCATAAAAAGCGGACATGTGACCGATGCCATAGCGAACCATTGGTTCTATATATGTGCAAATCGCATGCGCATGCGCAAATCCCGTGAAAAAACGCCCGTGTGACTAAGGCCTGAGACAGTATCCACTACATATATGTGTATGTTTGTTTGTCTATTCATACTTTTTAAGTGAATAAATAAAAGTTAAATTTTAATTTTAAGCTTATTAGTCTGCCGGTCCAAAAGAGTCAGCTACTGGAATTCACAGCGAAGAACCAGTCAAGTGGCCAAAGGCCAGTGGTAGGCCTTAAAGGAGATGTCCCGAGGCAGCAAGTGGGTCTATACACTTCTGCATGGCCATAATAATGCACTTTGTAATGTACATTGTGCATTAATTATGAGCCATACAGAAGTTATAAAAAGTTTTATACTTACCTGCTCCGTTGCTAGCGTCCTCGTCTCCATGGAGCCGACTAATTTTTGGCCTCCGATGGCCAAATTAGCCGCGCTTGCGCAGTCCGGGTCTTCAGCAGTCTTCTATGGAGCCGCTCGTGCCAGAGAGCGGCTCCGTGTAGCTCCGCCCCGTCACGTGCCGATTCCAGCCAATCAGGAGGCTGGAATCGGCAGTGGACCGCACAGAAGAGCTGCGGTCCACGAAGGTAGAAGATCCCGGCGGCCATCTTCAGCAGGTGAGTATGAAGACGCCGGACCGCCGGGATTCAGGTAAGCGCTGTGCGGGTGGTTTTTTTAACCCCTGCATCGGGGTTGTCTCGCGCCGAACGGGGGGGGGGGTTAAAAAAAAAAAAAACCCGTTTCGGCGCGGGACATCTCCTTTAAGTATTTTGCTTCAATTTTTTAAAATGGTGAGGTGAAAAACCTGTTGGAGGGGGGGAAAAAGGTCAACAGGCTCGAATTGTTATAAGAGATACACAAACATTTTTAGCTAAATACTGATAAGGGAGTGAAAGTTTATGGTCCCTGAATTACTGTTGATGGGGGTCTTATCTGTGCAATCAAGTCTCACACTTCCCATTCACGCATAAATCCAACAGTAATTTAGGGACCATAAAACTTTCACTCCGCTATCAGTGCCTAGACAAAAAAAGTTTGTTTTCTGGTTTGCAGAATTCCTTTTAAGTGCGAACCAATCACATCCATATCTGTGCCTTGTCATAAGTATGTATGTTATAAGTATGTATAAATATGCATGCCTCTTCAGATCCAATCCATTTAAGCCGGAAGAAGTACCCTGCGTTGGTACGAAAGCTCGCTATTATTACATCATGTATTTTTGTTAGCCATTAAAAGGTATCATATCTACAAGATTACGTCGTTTCTCTTGCTGAGAACAATCACATTTTGCTCTACTGGCTAACACGGTACCAGATCTTTGTTTTCATTATACGCAATAAAAAATACACACAAATTTAAATGGCTGATTATGCTAATGAGTTCCAGATGTTTTATTTTCCTCAGCAATTTTGCAGCATTTAACGCATCTTCTAGAGTATTGTTCACACATTTGCGCCTCCCCATTGGGGACTGCAAATGTGCAGAAAAATAGAGCATGTTGTGTTTTTTTTTTTGAACAACTGCAATGCGCAGGAAAAATACGTACATGTGAAGGAAGTCACTAAAATCAATGGGTTCTATTCTTTGCGTATCACGCGAACAAACACACCTGTGTGAATCTGGCCTCATTCTTCTTGCATTCTGGTCTAAATGCAGGAGTAAACAGATAAAATGAACAAAAAAAAGTGCACTATTATGGCTTTTTCAGACGACGGTATGTGCAAATATGCTCACCTTAGCGCAATGTATTTGTGCAGGGAACGAGGTCGATGTGCATGCATATTAGCGCATTGTACTGCACTTTTTGCGCAAGCAAAACACTCCTGCCCTAATTTAAAAGGTTATTTACCCTTATGTGGTCCAGATGTGTTCATAGAATTGTGCAGTGTATTGTGCATTTGCGTACCTTCCATATACTTCTATGGGGGCCTTTACTGCGCAATATGCAGAAAGATAGAGCAAGTCCTATTTCTTTGTGCACGTCTATATAGTGCCATACATTGGAGCTTTACATCAGAAGTATACATTGGGAAATACTCCTCATCTACCATCTACTCTTTGAAGAGAGCCTTATTTGCACCGTGCATGTACTGGGGCAGAGCAGGAAGTATGAAGATGGAACATCTGCCAATTACTGCAAAGGAATGGCTTGAGCATCATCAGAAAAACATAGAAATTTACATTTTTGGGACCACAGCAAAATAATTGGTATGCTTTATGACTATAGTAGTTTCATTCAGTTTACTAATCATGAAAATTTGCTGGGAGTTTTAATTTAAAGCGATCCTCTGGTTCAGCGATAAAATTCTTTCCACTTGTTGTGGCTTATATTACCTGACATCCCTCCAAACCACTGATTCAGAGCTTTGCTTTTGGCCATCCAAGATGGCTGTCGCAATTTCCTAATTAGGATTAGGAAGTCTGAACATTGTGTCAGCTATCTTGAAAGACTGAAAATGGGATCTGGAACCTGTGGATTAGTGGGGACAACAGCACAGCAACCCAACAGCAGGAAGTATAACTGCCCCCTCCAGTCCCAGGACAAGTTTTTGTCCCGTATAGACAAGGAAAAAAATCTTCTCTGCAAAATATACCATCAGCATCGAGATGCATACCCCCAGCAAGTACTGCCGAAAAGGATCACCAACCTCGAAACACGTATACATGCTGATTTTAATAATTAGAGAAGTTTGACAATATACAATCTCATGTAATTATATTACACCTGGAGGTTGTGCCATGCACCCCAAAACATTTTTCTCCCTTGTCTATTGGGTCAAAACGTTCACAAAGTGGGGTATAATGTTACTTGGGGTGAGCTGCACCTTCTATATTTAGAGACTCCTTTGCTGTGTCTGTAACCCATCACTAGCTTACCACCCTTCAAAATAAGGGCATAGTTTCCATTTCATGTCAATTGGTTGCTCCACCACATTTTTTATACTATACATAATTTTTTGCTCTGAGACTGAAGGGTTGCTTTAACTATAATTGGACATGTATCCAAAAAAGATACGCCTCCGCTTGTGTGTGAAGTAATGAAGCCTTTATTTAAGAAGTGTCACAGCATAGATCACAAGAAGGACGCGTTTCAGTCTTCAACAGACTTTGGTGACCAAAGGCTGTTAAAGACGTAAACGCGTCCTTCTTGTGATCTATGCTGTGACACTTCTTAAATAAAGGCTTTGTTTCTTCACACACAAGCGGAGGCGTATCTTTTTTGGATATATTCTGCATGTATCATCGGAAAGGACTGCACGACTATCTTGCCTGTGGATGTGAGGATCCAGCCAGCTATTGAAGCAAGGTTAAAACAAGCAAGGGGTTGAGCATATTGTTTTTTCTTTCTATAATTGGACATGATCATTTTCCATTGAGAACCCAGGCCTGAAGAACATTTTGAAGCTTTTAATTCTTCTGGTATATTATATTTTCCTTGGTTTTACCAAATACAACAAAGGAAACACATAAAACAGACCTTTGTTATAATTAACTAGGACAAGTGCCTAAATTACTTATTGTCTTAAGTGAGCTCATTGTTGAAGAGCTAAGATTTGTCCTTGGATAATCCAGTCAAGCAGCTCTTCTTTTCAAATTTCAGATGCATTTCTGGTGCTATTTTATTATTTTTGCATGAAGCCTATAATGCCCTTGACATTATAAAATAGTTTAATAACACTGTTATAATTGTTTGTCTGTTTTGGTGTAGGCGGTTGATCTCACATACCATATTGTACTATGTGCCTCGAGAGCTAACAAGAAGATTTTAACCTCTTAAGGACGTTGCCTATTTTGGGCCTCCAGAATGCATTTATTTATTTTGTTTTTTTATTACTATTCCTGGAACCATAACGTTTTTTTCTTTTCAGTTAACACCGTTGAACTCTTCAATGGCCCCATTGTGAGGAATATCTCCTACAATATATTGCAATACTATTGAATTATGTATATTATACTTTCCACTTCTACACTGACAGATCCACAGCAATAGCTGTCAAACCTTGATCCAAGTTAGCGTTAAGAACAATATAAATTCACTTTTGATTGGAACCCCTCGTCCTACTTGGGACATCCAAGGATGGAAAGCGTCTATGGAACTCCGTAGGTGGAACCACCCCAGATGAGTATAAACAAAAACAAATTAGAAAGAAGAAAAAGGTTCCAGCATTCTAGAGGTTCTGTAGATGACATATATCTTTGCCTTCCTTTTCATGCGGCATTTTTTTTGATATATGTCATCTACATATCTACCTCTAGAGCACTGGAACATTTTTATGCTTTTTAATTGTGTTTGTTTTTACACTGACAGGCAATCTATTGGGCTCTTGAACAGGATTTAAAAGGCACATATAATCTGTTAGAAAAGAGAGGTCCTGGATGCACTGCCTTGAATGGGGAATTACTTCCAAGACTATAAATAATAGTAGATTTATTTTGAAACCAGACTGACTTTTTCATTTGCACAACCTGGCACAAAATGGAATTCAAGTAGAACCCTGCATGGAATCATAGATGTTAAAAAAGTCAATTGGAAACCAAAGATGTAAACTTTGGTCTCCATTTCACCTGGATTTTGGGTCTAGTCATTTATTTTGGAGGACATCTGTGCTCCAAAATGAATGAGCAGGAATGCAAATCAGGTCAAATGGAGACCATAGTTTGAATTGTTGGCCTATGTTTGACTAATTTAAGTCTATAATTTTGTCCGGGTTCCATCTGAAAGCCTTTTTGGTGTTTCAGTCAGATCCAGAAAGGCTGGGCACACACTATAATGCAGTGTGAACCCAGCCTGAGACAGTACATCCAAGATCTTTCTTTTTTCCGTAATGTTTGAGTTAATTTTGAGTCCACAGTAGCGTTCTCTGCTGGATAACAGGGGAATTGCAGCAGCCATCTTCACCAACTGATCCTACCATTCTATCACTAGTCTTGTGTCTATCTTTGCGCAACTGAAGAAGGTGACGTGTAATACTACATGCCACTGGTGATAACATCTGATCATAGTGGATATATTGTACAAAGTTGTTTTCTTAAATTAACCTTAAGTAAAAATTCACTTCAGCCTGCATACAGATGTTTCAGGTTTGTGATCGCTCATCAGTGCATGGCTGAAATGATTAGGACTTAAGGAGTGCCCTCACATGTAAGGTTTAGGTGAGAAGGATTTAGTACCCCAAAGTTATGCACACCAGATGTTATGTGAAATGCTGATACTATATAATGCAAATACTGGTTTTACACAGTTTTTTGTAATGGTTTATAATACTGTATACTGTATTTCAGGTGGTGGCTCATTATCCACTTACTACACTGTAACAAACTAAGGGTTATACACTTACACAATAACTCAGAGTCTAGACTGGGAGGAGGGTGCCAGAAGTTATATAAGAGACATACACATTGCAACACAGTAAAGTAGGCCAGTGTAAACTCTCTAATGAAGATGTAATTTTTCTTGCTGTTCTCCACGTCTGGAGATGCAGATGTGAAGCCCACTACTGAGTGGAAAAGCCCAGGGGCAATAGTGCTCGGGCTGTAGCTGATACCTTTATGCCTGGGGGTGCAGATGTTGCTGATATTTGTGATCAGTAGATGTAGGACACAGATGAGGTAAAGAACAGTTCCTCTAATGTGAGGGTCCCTAAATAAGGGGATGCTCCGGGGCAGTGAGGACACATACTCACATACAGTAGTAAAGAGCATGCTTAGAGGAAATATGACTACCAACAAACAAACCTTTTTGTAGCTGTTGTTCAAGAACTGTGATTCAGTGTTCTATATTGTAACCATTGCGCTTATGCTACAAGTAAACTGTGAGTTAACCTGTTTCCTCTGTTAGCTAGACTATTCATTTTTTGCACTGCAGCAACACCTATGGGGAACAGTACAGATCAGTGCACTACACCAATACCCCGCTAAACCACTGTATGATAGACTAATTTGGGGAGTGACCCTAGAAATTACCACTGTGAGGCAAGAAGTCAGCCACCTGAACTATTGTCTCCATTTCTGGTGTTCACACAAGAGTTTTTTTCAACAGTTTAGGATGAGTTCAGTTCATCCCCCAGGAAAAGGACATTATAGTTTTGGACAAACTGAGCTCGTTCTTTTTGAAAAGACTGTAGCTCCAGTTCTATCAAGAAGATTCTTGGCTTTAAAATGACAACAAAAGCGTGTTGATATCTCTTACAGAACTGGAGCTACAAGTGGTGTCAGGAATAATAACTTTACAGCTGTCAGTTTTCAATGGGTGCGCAGAGGAGAGAGGGAGGGGGAGGAAGGGCAAACAGGCAGCAGAAATCTGTGACTCTCCTGTCTGTTCTTCTGCCCCAGGTGACAAGAATTTCCTTTTTGTTATTACCCCCCATCAATCAGAGAGCATATTTGCTCTCTGATTGTCACAAATGTTTTTTTGCCAGAGAAGAAGTGAAAAAATAATAAAATAATAATAAAAGTTATTCAATACATCATATTATCTGAAATTAGTTCTTATAAAAACTAGAACTCGTCCCTCAAAATACAAGGTGTCATAGAGCTATACTTATGAAAAAATAGAAAAGTTATAACCTCAGGAACACAAAAGGCAAAATGACTTACTGGGTCTTAAGGCTAAAATTAGTTATGGCATTAAGGGGTTAAAAATGCACTTATGGAAACTAAGTTCTGTGTCAAATATGTTTATGCAAGTCAAAATTCAAAATCTACAATTAGAAAAAGTGACAATTTCCTAATTTTTTTTAAATTTAATGTGACGGTTGAGGGGTTAAACTATATAACTAGACCATCCGCACCTTATCCAAGCAATGAGTTGGGTATTCTTCATGTAAGGATGATGGCTAGAGAATACTTTACAGTCTCTTGTTAACTATACATATAGAACCACTAGTATAAACAACAGATACCACCTATCAGAGACTTTTATTCAGACTTGCTAGTCTCATGGTTGCTAACCACCCATACATTTCTGTGCAGTTCATAAAAATAGGGAACTTTTTTAAAGGATCCCTTAAAAAATTAGATGTATACTTAAAGGGGTTGTCTCGCGGCAGCAAGTGGGGTTATACACTTCTGTATGGCCATATTAATGCACTTTGTAATATACATCGTGCATTAAATATGAGCCATACAGAAGTTATTCACTTACCTTCCCTGCGCTGGCGTCCCCGTCTCCATGGCTCCGTCTAATTTCAGCGTCTAATCGCCCGATTAGACGCGCTTGCGCAGAAGAGTCTTCTCCCTTCTGGTCGGTCCGGGCACAAGCGGTGTTATGGCTCCGCCCCCTTCTACGTGTCATCGCGTAGCTCCGCCCCGTCACGTGTGCCGATTCCAGCCAATCAGGAGGCTGGAATCGGCAATGGACCGCACAGAGCCCACGGTGCACCATGGGAGAAGACACGCGGTGCACCATGGGAGAAAACCGCAGTGCATCCCTGGGAAAGGACCGGCGGCCATCTTTAAAAATGAACTTTTATAAGGTCATGAAACGCTGGAATGGTGAGTATAAACCATCTTTAAAAATGCTTTAAACGTGTAAATTGTAATGTTTGCTTTAGAAGGGGGACTGGGCAAAACAAAAATTTTCACTTTTGCCTCGGGACAACCCCTTTAATGTTATTGAAGCTGGTGGTACTTAAGCAAGTTGTTGTGATTGTAATTATTACTTTACAATTCACAGTAAATGATGGTAAAGCGCTCATTGTGTGTTGGGCTAGACTGGATCTACAGCTGTTAGCATGTTAGCTGCCTATGATCTTTGCATAAGTCGTCTAGAAGAAAGAAAAGTTTAGGTTGGCAAATTTGGTTAGCCTTCATCAGTTCAAGAAACCATGGTTGTACGAAGGTCCAGGAGAAGTCTTTCTACAAATAAATCTGTTAGGTTAGTTGTTTTAGAGCATTGTGAATATTAAGCCCTTAAGGCTAAAGGACATATGTTTACATCCTGGCTGGGAGGGGGGGGGTAGGGGGGGTGGTACTTAACCCTTTAAGGACCAGGCTGTTTTGTACTGTAAGGATCAGACACTTTTTAGGGATTTTACCCGTGTAGTTTAGCTCCCCTATTTTTTTCCCTTTAGCTACCAAAATTATTTTTTTCTGCATTTTTTTTCCGTGACATATAGGGCAATTTTTTAAATATCTTTTTCACTGACTTTTTTCTGTTTTTTAGTTTTATTGGGGGTAAAATCTAAAAAAAATTGATTTATTTTTTTTACATTTCTAGTTATTTTTTTTGAATTAGTATATTTATGCTAAAATACAGTATGGGAACGGGTTCCTCTATTTGTTTTGGATGTTTTGATATATAGTATGTATGGTCTTGGATTACAATGCGCTGATAGCAGCGATTTTGGTTGGCATCAGTTTTGGGTTATTTTCTTTCTTATGTATATATTGTTGTTTTATTCAGTAATTTTGTTTTACTGATGTATGGAATTATGTTTTTTACTATCTGTGTCCCCCATGACGTCATATAAGTTCTCTGGGGGACATACACATGTTTTTTGTTTTTTTAATTTGATCCATAGGAGGCCCAGTTACAGGGGAAAACAACCCCTGTAGTGATATGGCAGAGCCAGTCAGGGTCTAATATGATCCTGTAGCTCTGCTATAACAGGGAACCCCGGCGGTCACGTGACTCCCCCCCCCCCCCCCCTTCCCGGCAGTAAAAGTTACACTTCCACTTTCACTTTCAGTACACAGCACTCATTGAGCACTGTGTACTCAGGGAAGGAAAAGGCAGAGAGGGTTAAAAAACCCTCCTGCCTTCTCCTTAGGGTTATTAGCTATTGCTAACAGCTGACAACCCATCCTGTCACTGATTTATTGCAGAGCAGGAGGCCTAAATTCCAGGGCTTTAAGCCCAGGACCAAGCGCCGTATATTTACCGCGCTTAGGCCGCCTGCACACGGGCGGAAATCCCGCGGCGGTATTTCCCGCGGGATTTCCGCCACTGAAAGTTTGCATAGGAGTGCATTACAATACGCACTCCTATGCAGACGGCCGCGGTTTGGCCGCGCGAAATCTTGCACGGCAAACAAACCGCGGCATGTCCTATTTTTGTGCGGGGCACGCACTCACCCGGCCGCCGGCTCCGGTCTGCGCATGCGCCAGCTGCGCCGCAGCCAGCACATGAAAGAGCCGGGGCCGCCAGGCGCGGGTAAGTACACGCTCGTCCCTGCAGGCTCTCGGGTCGGGTCCCGCGGCGAGAATTCTCGCTGCCGGATCCGACCCGCTCGTCTGCAGGCGGCCTTAGCCCTTAATAGGTTAATGTAACAGGACCTAAACTTTCGTCCCATGCATGACACATGGTCAGCAGTGAACGGGCACCATCCCACAGAGGGAGCAGCCTGTGAGTGACAGTTGGCCTACCACTGTAACAGTGGTGATCTATAAGAACAGCGACTCCTGCTGTTAACCTCCTATGTGCCGCGAATGTACACCGTGGCATGTAAAGCATTCACAGAGGATCAAATAAGGCAGAGGGAACAGTACCTCTGCAGCGCCACCTATTGGATGGCATTTCTTCAAATGAATGCCTGACCCTTTATACATAGGTGAGTATGACAGCTGTTTAAATTTCAGATCCACTGTAATATTTTTAGTAAATATTAAGAATAAACATGCTTTGCTTTAAGGTTATGGAGCAATGTAATTAGTTAGCATAAAGCAGAAAATGTGATGTTTAATTCCCTGAAATGAGATTTCGAAGCAGATGCTTCAAGCACTTGATTTCGCAAAAACTGTTAGCTTTTCACACGTTTTTGGCTACACTCATATAGTTACCACCTGATGTTCATTTTAATATGATTAGCAGAATATCATATCCAGTTCTTACAAATACTGCCAATTGCACCCCAAGCATTTGGATTTTGACAATCAAAGCTTTTATGTAGCCAATAATGCAGAAGTATTATGTCTTCAAGTTTGCGGTTGGGATATGGTACAAAGTAGCCACTAGCATGTTGTTACATATTCTGCATTTGTGTGTGTCTGCTGTTATTATCCCCCATGAGGTTCACAATTTAATTGGCCTCACTCATCCATAAACAGTGCAGAAACCAACTAATCTGAGAAAGCATCATGCAGATGGTGACATCACAGTTAAGTGAAAGGCCGGATGAGGGCTAGAAGGACTTATGGGGAAGCCCACATGATGAGGTTTGGAGGGAAGGGACAGGCAGTAAACTGGGTAATTAGATTGTAGGGGGAGGAGTATTGTAAAACAAAAAGAGACACTATTCCCCACTTGTGCTCCCACAATCCTCCCAGTCTTTGTTTAGAATTGGCCAATATGTGAGTCCTGTGGGTAATCTGTGGTGGCCAAGTTCACCAACAGTACTACAACTCAGCAATGGGATGAAATCAAGCCCAGGGATGGGCCGGATGAGCAAAGGTAAAAGTGGGCATAACATGTGGGGGACATGGGCATAACATCGGAGTGCCCGCTAGGTGCCTCGGCTCTTGGTATCTCCTCAAGATAGAATGTGGAGGACAGATGTTAGCGGCCAATTAAGAGTAGACGACATTGCTTGAGTTTGATGGAAAGATCCAGAAACAGACTTTTATTCAACAAGCTGCAGATTACTGGCAGAATCTGGACATGAGCAACAGGCTACGTGAGGTGGAGAAGCAAGCTTAAATGGTCATAGGTGCAAAGGTACAACGTCCATATACTGGTTGCCAATGAGTAGTTGCCAGGGAGGTCGAACAATGTCTCTCTCTTTCTGCCAGCATGGGCCGGCATATAAAGCGGTTTCCTGAAGCATGGCGCTTGGTTGCCCGTATCAATGCTGGACTTCTGTCTTGCTCCTCTCCGCTGCACCACATCCAGAGACCGGAGAAAAACCTGTGAGACACCACCTAAATTAACAGCGAGATCTTACTGTTATTTTACCCCCATGGATTCTTAAGGTAACAACAACATTATTAAAGGAACAGTCCCCATTCTCTTCCGCTTTACATTGAGACATGATGCCAGGAGTGTGATTGTTGAGTCCAATGATTGGCTGCAGTGGTCACCAGCACTACGAAGCATTATTACTGCCTACTTGCACACAAAGGCCAGCAGGGGAGTGCAGGAGCTTCGGTGCCGAATTGTGAGTGTACCAAGAGGGGAGTACTGTTTCCTTTTTATTTTAATAAATGACTGCTGTTTTGCTCTTTTTTTAAAAGTAGGATAACCCCTATTAACCTTATTTGGGGCATCCTTTCCCATACCTACGTGATGACTATTTAAGCCTATGGGGGCATATTTACTTAGACTAGTGTTTCATAATTTGGTCTAAGTAAACTATACTTTAGTGTCAAGGCAACAAATGATTAGGAGGTACAAGCTCTTAATATATTTGTCACATCTGGCAGTACCTCTGTGTGGTTTAAGCTGGTGTAGTTTACAGCTATAACTTGTGCCAGTTTCTGGCATACGTTATAGTAAAGTTGAGTGGATGCACAGCCATGCCCCTTTTTTGCCCAGTCTTGCCGACATTTAGAAAAAGCTGGCACCAAAAAGCCAATCCTCACGAACTATGGTGTGTGCCATAACTTGTAACTTTTGTGTACCATAAAACTGGCACACAAATTTTAAATACCCCAATATGTTAAATGTAAGTAAGCTAGTCAACGAAATGTAGATGGACAGCTGGCAGTGTGTCACACTAGTACGCTTCAACGACTTTGCCGTAGCTCCAAGTGGGGAAACAGAAGCGGCAATATATATGACTTCCCAGAGACATATGAGGTGTGTAGAGATGAGCGAACGTGTTCTTCCGAGCTTGATATTCGTGCGAATATTAGGGTGTTCGGGATGTTCGTTATTCGTAACGAACACCATGCGGTGTTCTGGTTACTTTCACTTCCTTCCCTGAGACGTTAGCGCGCTTTTCTGGCCAATTGAAAGACAGGGAAGGCATTACAACTTCCCCCTGTGACATTCAAGCCCTATACCACCCCCCTGCTGTGAGTGGCTGGGAAGATCAGGTGTCACCCGAACATAAAAGTCGGCCCCTCCCGCGGTTCGCCTCAGATGCCGTGTGAGTTAGATGAGGGACAGTGCTGTTTGTACCGGAGCTGCTGTAGGGAAAGAATTGGTAGTTAGTGTAGGCTTCAAGACCCCCCAAAGGTCCTTATTAGGGCCACTGATAGCTGTGTGTTGGCTGCTGTTAGCAGTGGCAATTTTTTTTTCTTCTCAAAATCGGCTCTGCAGAGCGTTGCACCTGGCATTAGGGACAGAAGTGCTGCATAGGCAGGGAGAGTGTTAGGAGTGAGTGTAGCCTTCAAGAACCTCAACGGTCCTTTCTAGGGCCATATTTAACCGTGTGCAGTACTGTGCTGGCTGCTGTTAGCTGTGCTGCATTTTTTTTTGCTTCTCAAAATCGCCTCTGCAGAGCATTGCACCCTCCATTGATACTGCAGGGAAAGAATTGTATAGGCAGGGCCACAACACAGTTATTATTCATTGAATATACGCAGTGCTGCCTTTTGCTTGTAAAACAAGTGAAAATAATTCTATTTGTCCTGCCTCTGTCCGTCCTAAGGGCGGTGGACACGTGTCGGCTGCGTGTGCAACCTGTAAAAATCAGACGCACCCAGCTACGTTTTACTCCTGGCTTCGCCATTTGCTTTCCTTAATTGGGAAAAAAAATACCTGCTCTGCCACAGTTAATAACTCTGCTACCCTCACGTTCTGTGACACATTAGCAGGAAAACAGCACAGTTATTAACCTTCTCATGTTCATAGAATATACGCAGTGCTGCCTTTTGGTGCAAAAAAGCGGAAAATAATTCTATTTGTCCTGCCTCTGTCCGTCCTAAGGGCGGTGGACACGTGTCGGCTGCGTGTGCAACCTGTAAAAATCAGACGCACCCAGCTACGTTTTACTCCTTGCTTCGCCATTTGCTTTCCTTAATTGGGAAAAAAAATACCTGCTCTGCCACAGTTAATAACTCTGCTACCCTCACGTTCTGTGACACATTAGCAGGAAAACAGCACAGTTATTAAACTTCTCATGTTCATAGAATATACGCAGTGCTGCCTTTTGGTGCAAAAAAACGGAAAATAATTCTATTTGTCCTGCCTCTGTCCGCCCTAAGGGCGGTGGACACGTGTCGGCTGCGTGTGCAACCTGCAAAAATCAGACGCACCCAGCTACGTTTTACTCCTGGCTTCGCCATTTGCTTTCCTTAATTGGGAAAAAAAATACCTGCTCTGCCACAGTTAATAACTCTGCTACCCTCACGTTCTGTGACACATTAGCAGGAAAACAGCACAGTTATTAAACTTCTCATGTTCATAGAAAATACGCAGTGCTCCCTTTTGGTGCAAAAAAACGGAAAATAATTCTATTTGTCCTGCCTCTGTCCGTCCTAAGGGCGGTGGACACGTGTCGGCTGCATGTGCAACCTGTAAAAATCAGACGCACCCAGCTACGTTTTACTCCTGGCTTCGCCATTTGCTTTCCTTAATTGGGGAAAAAAATACCTGCTCTGCCACAGTTAATAACTCTGCTACCCTCACGTTCTGTGACACATTAGCAGGAAAACAGCACAGTTATTAAACTTCTCATGTTCATAGAATATACGCAGTGCTGCCTTTTGGTGCAAAAAAACGGAAAATAATTCTATTTGTCCTGCCTCTGTCCGTCCTAAGGGCGGTGGACACGTGTCGGCTGCGTGTGCAACCTGTAAAAATCAGACGCACCCAGCTACGTTTTACTCCTGGCTTCGCCATTTGCTTTCCTTAATTGGGAAAAAAAATACCTGCTCTGCCACAGTTAATAACTCTGCTACCCTCACGTTCTGTGACACATTAGCAGGAAAACAGCACAGTTATTAAACTTCTCATGTTCATAGAAAATACGCAGTGCTGCCTTTTGGTGCAAAAAAACGGAAAATAATTCTATTTGTCCTGCCTCTGTCCGTCCTAAGGGCGGTGGACACGTGTCGGCTGCGTGTGCAACCTGTAAAAATCAGACGCACCCAGCTACGTTTTACTCCTGGCTTCGCCATTTGCTTTCCTTAATTGGGAAAAAAAATACCTGCTCTGCCACAGTTAATAACTCTGCTACCCTCACGTTCTGTGACACATTAGCAGGAAAACAGCACAGTTATTAAACTTCTCATGTTCATAGAATATACGCAGTGCTGCCTTTTGGTGCAAAAAAACGGAAAATAATTCTATTTGTCCTGCCTCTGTCCGTCCTAAGGGCGGTGGACACGTGTCGGCTGCGTGTGCAACCTGTAAAAATCAGACGCACCCAGCTACGTTTTACTCCTGGCTTCGCCATTTGCTTTCCTTAATTGGGAAAAAAAATACCTGCTCTGCCACAGTTAATAACTCTGCTACCCTCACGTTCTGTGACACATTAGCAGGAAAACAGCACAGTTATTAAACTTCTCATGTTCATAGAAAATACGCAGTGCTGCCTTTTGGTGCAAAAAAACGGAAAATAATTCTATTTGTCCTGCCTCTGTCCGTCCTAAGGGCGGTGGACACGTGTCGGCTGCGTGTGCAACCTGTAAAAATCAGACGCACCCAGCTACGTTTTACTCCTGGCTTCGCCATTTGCTTTCCTTAATTGGGAAAAAAAATACCTGCTCTGCCACAGTTAATAACTCTGCTACCCTCACGTTCTGTGACACATTAGCAGGAAAACAGCACAGTTATTAAACTTCTCATGTTCATAGAATATACGCAGTGCTGCCTTTTGGTGCAAAAAAACGGAAAATAATTCTATTTGTCCTGCCTCTGTCCGTCCTAAGGGCGGTGGACACGTGTCGGCTGCGTGTGCAACCTGTAAAAATCAGACGCACCCAGCTACGTTTTACTCCTGGCTTCGCCATTTGCTTTCCTTAATTGGGAAAAAAAATACCTGCTCTGCCACAGTTAATAACTCTGCTACCCTCACGTTCTGTGACACATTAGCAGGAAAACAGCACAGTTATTAAACTTCTCATGTTCATAGAATATACGCAGTGCTGCCTTTTGGTGCAAAAAAACGGAAAATAATTCTATTTGTCCTGCCTCTTTCCGTCCTAAGGGCGGTGGACACGTGTCGGCTGCGTGTGCAACCTGTAAAAATCAGACGCACCCAGCTACGTTTTACTCCTGGCTTCGCCATTTGCTTTCCTTAATTGGGAAAAAAAATACCTGCTCTGCCACAGTTAATAACTCTGCTACCCTCACGTTCTGTGACACATTAGCAGGAAAACAGCACAGTTATTAAACTTCTCATGTTCATAGAAAATACGCAGTGCTGCCTTTTGGTGCAAAAAAACGGAAAATAATTCTATTTGTCCTGCCTCTGTCCGTCCTAAGGGCGGTGGACACGTGTCGGCTGCGTGTGCAACCTGTAAAAATCAGACGCACCCAGCTACGTTTTACTCCAGGCTTCGCCATTTGCTTTCCTTAATTGGGAAAAAAAATACCTGCTCTGCCACAGTTAATAACTCTGCTACCCTCACGTTCTGTGACACATTAGCAGGAAAACAGCACAGTTATTAAACTTCTCATGTTCATAGAATATACGCAGTGCTGCCTTTTGGTGCAAAAAAACGGAAAATAATTCTATTTGTCCTGCCTCTGTCCGTCCTAAGGGCGGTGGACACGTGTCGGCTGCGTGTGCAACCTGTAAAAATCAGACGCACCCAGCTACGTTTTACTCCTGGCTTCGCCATTTGCTTTCCTTAATTGGGAAAAAAAATACCTGCTCTGCCACAGTTAATAACTCTGCTACCCTCACGTTCTGTGACACATTAGCAGGAAAACAGCACAGTTATTAAACTTCTCATGTTCATAGAATATACGCAGTGCTGCCTTTTGGTGCAAAAAAACGGAAAATAATTCTATTTGTCCTGCCTCTGTCCGTCCTAAGGGCGGTGGACACGTGTCGGCTGCGTGTGCAACCTGTAAAAATCAGACGCACCCAGCTACGTTTTACTCCTGGCTTCGCCATTTGCTTTCCTTAATTGGGAAAAAAAATACCTGCTCTGCCACAGTTAATAACTCTGCTACCCTCACGTTCTGTGACACATTAGCAGGAAAACAGCACAGTTATTAAACTTCTCATGTTCATAGAAAATACGCAGTGCTGCCTTTTGGTGCAAAAAAACGGAAAATAATTCTATTTGTCCTGCCTCTGTCCGTCCTAAGGGCGGTGGACACGTGTCGGCTGCGTGTGCAACCTGTAAAAATCAGACGCACCCAGCTACGTTTTACTCCTGGCTTCGCCATTTGCTTTCCTTAATTGGGAAAAAAAATACCTGCTCTGCCACAGTTAATAACTCTGCTACCCTCACGTTCTGTGACACATTAGCAGGAAAACAGCACAGTTATTAAACTTCTCATGTTCATAGAATATACGCAGTGCTGCCTTTTGGTGCAAAAAAACGGAAAATAATTCTATTTGTCCTGCCTCTGTCCGTCCTAAGGGCGGTGGACACGTGTCGGCTGCGTGTGCAACCTGTAAAAATCAGACGCACCCAGCTACGTTTTACTCCTGGCTTCGCCATTTGCTTTCCTTAATTGGGAAAAAAAAATACCTGCTCTGCCACAGTTAATAACTCTGCTACCCTCACGTTCTGTGACACATTAGCAGGAAAACAGCACAGTTATTAAACTTCTCATGTTCATAGAATATACGCAGTGCTGCCTTTTGGTGCAAAAAAACGGAAAATAATTCTATTTGTCCTGCCTCTTTCCGTCCTAAGGGCGGTGGACACGTGTCGGCTGCGTGTGCAACCTGTAAAAATCAGACGCACCCAGCTACGTTTTACTCCTGGCTTCGCCATTTGCTTTCCTTAATTGGGAAAAAAAATACCTGCTCTGCCACAGTTAATAACTCTGCTACCCTCACGTTCTGTGACACATTAGCAGGAAAACAGCACAGTTATTAAACTTCTCATGTTCATAGAATATACGCAGTGCTGCCTTTTGGTGCAAAAAAGCGGAAAATAATTCTATTTGTCCTGCCTCTGTCCGTCCTAAGGGCGGTGGACACGTGTCGGCTGCGAGTGCAACCTGTAAAAATCAGACGCACCCAGCTACGTTTTACTCCTGGCTTCGCCATTTGCTTTCCTTAATTGGGAAAAAAAATACCTGCTCTGCCACAGTTAATAACTCTGCTACCCTCACGTTCTGTGACACATTAGCAGGAAAACAGCACAGTTATTAAACTTAGATTATACATTCACTAGAGGCAGTGGGGCCTTTCGTTTTCAAAAAAGGGAAAAAATTATATTTGGCATGCAGTCTTGCGCCAATTTATTAGCTGCCTGTGAAATCAAATCACTGGTAATACAGCATGCTGAGGGGTAGGGGTAGGCCTAGAGGACGTGGACGCGGCCGGGGACGCGGAGGGCCAAGTCAGGGTGTGGGCACAGGCCGAGCTCCTGATCCAGGTGTGTCGCAGCCGACTGCTGCGCGATTAGGAGAGAGGCACGTTTCTGGTGTCCCCACATTCATCGCCCAATTAATGGGTCCACGCGGGAGACGGTTATTAGAAAATGAGCAGTGTGAGCAGGTCCTGTCCTGGATGGCAGAAAGTGCTTCGAGCAACCTATCGTCTACCCGCAGTTCTGCGCCGTCCACTGCTGCAAATCCGAATCCTCTGTCTGCTGCTCCTCCTTCCTCCCAGCCTCCTCACTCCACTACAATGACACCTGCTCAGGAGCGGGAACACTCCCAGGAACTGTTCTCGGGCCCCTGCTTAGATTGGGCAGCAGCGGTTCCTCTCCCACCAGAGGAGTTTATCGTCACTGATGCCCAACCATTCGAAAGTTCCCGGGGTCCGGGGGAAGAGGCTGGGGACTTCCGCCAACTGTCTCAACAACTTTCTGTGGGTGAGGAGGACGATGACGATCAGACACAGTTGTCTTGCAGTGAGGTAGTAGTAAGGGCAGTAAGTCCGAGGGAGCAGCGCACAGAGGATTCGGAGGAAGAGCAGCAGGACGATGAGGTGACTGACCCCACCTGGTGTGCAACGCCTACTCAGGAGGACAGGTCTTCAGAGGGGGAGTCAAGGGCATCAGCAGGGCAGGTTGCAAGAGGCAGTGCGGTGGCCAGGGGTAGAGGCAGGGCCAGACCAAATAATCCACCAAGTGTTTCCCAAAGCGCCCCCTCGCGCCATGCCACCCTGCAGAGGCCGAGGTGCTCTAAGGTCTGGCAGTTTTTCACAGAGACGCCTGACGACCGACGAACAGTGGTGTGCAACCTTTGTCGCGCAAAGCTCAGCCGGGGAGCCAACACCAACAGCCTCACCACCACCACCATGCGCAGACATATGATGGCCAAGCACCCCGCAAGGTGGGACGAAGGCCGTTCAGCGCCTCCGGTTTGCACCCCTGCCTCTCCCCCTGTGCCCCAACCTGCCACTGAGATGCAACCCCCCTCTCAGGACACAGGCACTACCGTCTCCTGGCCTGCACCCACACCCTAACCTCCGCTGTCCTCGGCCCCATCCAGCAGTGTAGTTCAGCGCACCGTCCAGCCGTCGCTTGCGCAACTGTTGGAGCGCAAGCGCAAGTACGCCGCCACGCACCCGCACGCTCAAACGTTAACCGTCCGCATAGCAAAATTCATCAGCCTTGAGATGCTGCCGTATAGGGTTGTGGAAACGGAGTCCTTCAAAAGTATCATAGAGGCGGCGGCCCCGCGCTACTCAGTTCCCAGTCGCCACTACTTTTCCCGATGTGCCGTCCCAGCCCTGCACGACCACGTCTCCCGCAACATTGTACGCGCCCTCACCAACGCGGTTACTGCCACGGTCCACTTAACTACGGACACGTGGACAAGCACAGGCGGGCAGGGCCACTACATCTCCCTGACGGCACATTGGGTGAATTTAGTGGAGGCTGGGACAGAGTCAGAGCCTGGGACCGCTCATGTCCTACCCACCCCCAGAATTGCGGGCCCCAGCTCGGTGGTGGTATCTGCGGAGGTGTATGCTTTCTCCACTAAAGCACCCTCCTCCTCCTCCTCCTCCTCTGTCTCGCAATCAAGATGTGTTAGCAGCAGCATGTCGCCAGCAGTCGGTGTCGCGCGGTGTGGCAGCACAGCGGTGGGCAAGCGTCAGCAGGCCGTGCTGAAACTACTCAGCTTAGGCGATAAGAGGCACACGGCCCACGAACTGCTGCAGGGTCTGACACAGCAGACCGACCGCTGGCTTGCGTCGCTGAGCCTCCAACCGGGCATGGTCGTGTGTGACAACGGCCGTAACCTGGTGGCGGCTCTGCAGCTCGGCAGCCTCACGCACGTGCCATGCCTGGCCCACGTCTTTAATTTGGTGGTTCAGCGCTTTCTGAAAAGCTACCCACGCTTGTCAGACCTGCTCGTAAAGGCGCGCCGGCTCTGCGCACATTTTCGCAAGTCCCACACGGACGCTGCCACCCTGCGCACCCTGCAACATCGCTTTAAGCTGCCAGTGCACCGACTGCTGTGCGACGTGCCCACACGGTGGAACTCTACGCTCCACATGTTGGCCAGGCTCTATGAACAACGTAGAGCTATAGTCGAATACCAACTCCAACATGGGCGGCGCAGTGGGAGTCAGCCTCCTCAATTCCTTTCAGAAGAGTGGGCCTGGTTGGCAGACATCTGCCATGTCCTTGGTAATTTTGAGGAGTCTACCCAGGTGGTGAGCGGCGATGCTACAATCATTAGCGTCACCATTCCTCTGCTATGCATCTTGAGAAATTCCCTGCAAACCATAAAGGCAGCTGCTTTGCGCTCGGAAACGGGGGCGGGGGAAGACAGTATGCCGCTGGATAGTCAGGGCACCCTCCTGTCTATTTCTCAGCGCGTACAGGAGGAGGAGGAGGAGCATGAGGAGGATGAGGAGGAGGGGGAAGAGACAGCTTGGGCCGCTGCTGACGGTACACCGGCTGATTGCCTGTCATCCTTTCAGCGTGTATGGCCTGAGGAGGAGGAGGAGGAGGATCCTGAAAGTGATCTTCCTAGTGAAGACAGCCATGTGTTGCGTACAGGTACCCTGGCACACATGGCTGACTTCATGTTAGGATGCCTTTCTCGTGACCCTCGCGTTGCACGCATTCTGGCCACGACGGATTACTGGGTGTACACACTGCTCGATCCACGGTATAAGGATAACCTGCCCACTCTGATTCCCGAAGAGGAAAGGGGTTCGAGAGTGTTGCTATACCACAGGACCCTTGCGGACAAGCTGATGGTAAAATTCCCAGCCGACAGCGCTAGTGGCAGAAGGCGCAGTACCGAGGGCAAGGTAGCAGGGGATGTGCGTAGATCGAGCAGCATGTACATCCCAGGCAGTGCAACAGTCTTTAAGGGCCTGGCCAGCTTTATGGCTCCCCACCAAGACTGTGTCACCGCTCCCCAGTCACGGCTGAGTCGGCGGGAGCACTGTAAAAGGATGGTGAGGGAGTACGTAGCGGATCGCACGACCATCCTTGGTGACGCCTCTGCCCCCTACAACTACTGGGTGTCGAAGCTGGACACGTGGCCTGAACTAGCGCTGTATGCCCTGGAGGTGCTTGCTTGTCCTGCGGCTAGCGTCTTGTCGGAGAGGGTGTTTAGTGCGGCTGGGGGAATCATCACAGATAAGCGTAGCCGCTTGTCAACCGACAGTGCCGACAGGCTAACACTCATCAAGATGAACAAAGGCTGGATTTCGCCAGACTTCTGTTCTCCACCAGCGGACAGCAGCGATACGTAAGCAATACGTAGGCTGCACCCGCGGATGGAAGCTACGTTCTCTCTCACCATCCAAAACGGGGACATTTCTGCTTCATCAATCTGTGTCTAATATTCCTCCTCCTCCTCCTGCTCCTCCTCCTGAAACCTCACGTAATCACGCTGAACGGGCAATTTTTCTTAGGGCCACAAGGCTCACTCAAATAATTTTTCTGAACAATTTTTATAAGTTTCAATGCGCTTAAAAGCGTTGGAACTTTAACTTGAACCAATTTTTCGTTACACTGGGCTGCCTCCAGGCCTAGTTACCACTTAAGCCACATTAACCAAAGCGATTAATGGGTTTCACCTGCCCTCTTGGCTGGCCATGGCCAATTTTTGGGATGTACATTAGTACTGTTGATACAGCAATTTTTGTGGGCCCTCGCCTGCAGTGTAATCAAATTAATTTTTAGCCCACCTGCATTACAGCTGACGTTACCTCAGCTGTGTTGGGCAATGCAATGGGATATTTTTATGTACCGCCGGTGGGTTCCAGGGAGCCACCCATGCTGTAGGTGCACACGGAGTTTTTAATACATCTGTACACTTCTAAAGAACCCCAGTCTGACTGGTGCATGCAGTGTGGGCCGAAGCCCACCTGTATTACGCACGACATTACTACCTCAGCTGTGTTGGGCAATGCAATGGGATATTTCTATGTACCGCCGGTGGCTTCCTGGCACCCACCCAGGCAGTGGGTCCACAGGGAGTTTAACCTACATGTGTCCACTTCTAAAGAACCCCAGTCTGACTGGGGCATGCAGTGTGGGCCGAAGCCCACCTGTATTACGCACGACATTACTACCTCAGCTGTGTTGGGCAATGCAATGGGATATTTCTATGTACCGCCGGTGGCTTCCTGGCACCCACCCAGGCAGTGGGTCCACAGGGAGTTTAACCTACATGTGTCCACTTCTAAAGAACCCCAGTCTGACTGGGGCATGCAGTGTGGGCCGAAGCCCACCTGCATTAAGCACGACATTACTACCTCAGCTGTGTTGGGCAATGCAATGGGATATTTTTATGTACCGCCGGTGGGTTCCAGGGAGCCACCCATGCTGTAGGTGCACACGGAGTTTTTAATACATCTGTACACTTCTAAAGAACCCCAGTCTGACTGGGGCATGCAGTGTGGGCCGAAGCCCACCTGTATTACGCACGACATTACTACCTCAGCTGTGTTGGGCAATGCAATGGGATATTTCTATGTACCGCCGGTGGCTTCCTGGCACCCACCCAGGCAGTGGGTCCACAGGGAGTTTAACCTACATGTGTCCACTTCTAAAGAACCCCAGTCTGACTGGGGCATGCAGTGTGGGCCGAAGCCCACCTGCATTAAGCACGACATTACTACCTCAGCTGTGTTGGGCAATGCAATGGGATATTTTTATGTACCGCCGGTGGATTCCAGGGAGCCACCCATGCTGTAGGTGCACACGGAGTTTTTAATACATCTGTACACTTCTAAAGAACCCCAGTCTGACTGGGGCATGCAGTGTGGGCCGAAGCCCACCTGTATTACGCACGACATTACTACCTCAGCTGTGTTGGGCAATGCAATGGGATATTTCTATGTACCGCCGGTGGCTTCCTGGCACCCACCCAGGCAGTGGGTCCACAGGGAGTTTAACCTACATGTGTCCACTTCTAAAGAACCCCAGTCTGACTGGGGCATGCAGTGTGGGCCGAAGCCCACCTGCATTAAGCACGACATTACTACCTCAGCTGTGTTGGGCAATGCAATGGGATATTTTTATGTACCGCCGGTGGGTTCCAGGGAGCCACCCATGCTGTAGGTGCACACGGAGTTTTTAATACATCTGTACACTTCTAAAGAACCCCAGTCTGACTGGGGCATGCAGTGTGGGCCGAAGCCCACCTGTATTACGCACGACATTACTACCTCAGCTGTGTTGGGCAATACAATGGGATATTTCTATGTACCGCCGGTGGCTTCCTGGCACCCACCCAGGCAGTGGGTCCACAGGGAGTTTAACCTACATGTGTCCACTTGTAAAGAACCCCGGTCAGACTGGGGCATGCAGTGTGGGCCGAAGCCCACCTGCATTAAGCACGACATTACTACCTCAGCTGTGTTGGGCAATGCAATGGGATATTTTTATGTACCGCCGGTGGGTTCCAGGGAGCCACCCATGCTGTAGGTGCACACGGAGTTTTTAATACATCTGTACACTTCTAAAGAACCCCAGTCTGACTGGGGCATGCAGTGTTGGCCGAAGCCCACCTGTATTACGCACGACATTACTACCTCAGCTGTGTTGGGCAATGCAATGGGATATTTCTATGTACCGCCGGTGGCTTCCTGGCACCCACCCAGGCAGTGGGTCCACAGGGAGTTTAACCTACATGTGTCCACTTCTAAAGAACCCCGGTCAGACTGGGGCATGCAGTGTGGGCCGAAGCCCACCTGTATTACGCACGACATTACTACCTCAGCTGTGTTGGGTAATGCAATGGGATATTTCTATGTACCGCCGGTGGCTTCCTGGCACCCACCCATGCTGTGGGTCGACAGGGACTTCACAATAGGGAGTTGTACCTGCCTGTGTCTATGAATTAAAAAGCCCGGTCTAACTGGGGCATGCAGACACCTTGACAGAATGAATAGTGTGTGGCACATAGGTTCCCCATTGCTATGCCTACGTGTGCAGCTCCTGATGGCGGTGGCACAGGATTCTATTTCTCATTGCTTCTGTACAGCATTGTGGGCTATCGCCCCGCCCCTTTTAAAGAGGGCCGCTGCCTAGCCATGCCAACCCTCTGCAGTGTGTGCCTGCGGTTCCTCCTCATGGCAGACGCACTTCTAAATAGACATGAGTGTGGCGTGGCATGAGGGCAGCTGAAGGCTGCGCAGGGACACTTTGGTGTGCGCTGTGGGGGGGAGGGGGGGGCGGTTGGTCAGCATGTAACCCAGGAGAAGTGGCAGCGGAGTGTCATCCAGGCAGTGATTGTGCTTTGTTGTAGCTAGTGTGGTGCTTAGCAAAGGTATGCCATTCTAATGAGGGCTTTTCAGAAGTAAAAGTTGTTGGGAGGGGGGGGGCCCACTCTTGCCAGTATTGTGGCTTAATAGTGGGACCTGTGAACTTGAGATGCAGCCCAACATGTAGCCCCTCGCCTGCCCTATCCGTTTCTGTGTCATTCCCATCACTTTCTTGAATTGCCCAGATTTTCAAACATGAAAACCTTAGCGAGCATCGGCGAAATACAAAAATGCTCTGGTCGCCCATTGACTTCAATGGGGTTCGTTGTTCGAAACGAACCCTCGAACATCGCGGGAAGTTCGTTCCGAATAACGAACACCCGAACATTTTGGTGTTCGCTCATCTCTAGAGGTCTGTGATTCCCTGACCATGACAACTGGGCTGTTCTTTCCACATGTTCTACAAGATACTACCCAACGTATTCCACCATGCCTTACAATGTTTAAAATACAGTATGTATAAAACAATGACATTTCTTCAGTGTGGTAAACTCTTTAATGAACAGAAGGTTAACATAAACTGTGTCCTTGAGGAGGGGCTTCTGCATGACCTCACACCTTGTCGGCCAATAGCTGTAAAGAAGTGATACAATAACTAAGATCATGTTCTTGAAAATTATGATGCTGCAAGTCACAAAACCCAATTTGGCCCAGATTTAGGACTATTTCTATGGTAAAATGTTAGAAAAAGCGAAGTTGAGAGAAGACATGGCATGTAAGGAACCAGCTGTATTATTGTCAAATATCAATTAATTGATTACTTAAATTAATTAATAACTTTCCAAAAATTGTTGCAAGAACACCAGAGAGAGAAAAATCATATTTCCCTGCAGTTTTTTCAGTGGTTTTGCCACATTTCCTTAAGGCTGCAGCACAACTTAGCACTGTGTTAATATGCCCTTAGAATCACCCCAATGTTAATGCTTTAATCGTGAGAAACTCTTAAAGTCTTTGTTGTGTTAATGGGAAAACTGAAGGGCACCTTAGTTGTGCATATGAGACGATGCCCAAATTCAAATTTTAGTGAGTGAAACCTCAAAGTCTATGCCGGTAAAGAAATTGACATGGGACAATTGATATAATTAGCGTCCTGGTCACTCCTCAACTGTTTCCACCATGAAACAACTCCTGCGTATTGTTCCTCTTGGAGTGAAGGAGCTGGAGATACTTTTACAAACTGTAAATGAAGCATTTTGCAGAGCAGAAGAGCAGCAACAACGTTGCTCACTGTATGCATGAATAATAGTCTGTTTAGAGCCCAACTAATGCCAGGGTTAATCTACAGTACATACCAAGTAGTCCCATTCTACTTGATGTGGTACATGAAGAATAGAATTCCTCTTCTCCTTTGGGTTATTCATTGCGCTGAGTGCTCATTAATATTCAAGGACTGCTTATAAATGCCGTAGGAACATTTGAATTTTCAACAAGTTTTAGTTCCCAGTGTAGGGACTGAAAAAATACATTCTTTTGGGATGGTATCTCATTTTCTAAAAAAAAAAAGCTTAATATATTCCATGAAATGCAATGTGAATGTTTCTGGGCAAAAACTTATTTATGAACTGTAAATTATTTATTTATGCAACTTTTTTAATTATTTGGTTGTTACATGTTAAGATTGTTGCTGGATTAGGAAAACAAAGAGCGTTACATCTGTCAGTGGTCAGTTTTACCTGATATCGTAGCTCCATTGAAGTGAATATGACACAACCGAACAGCGCCAAACGAACCCCATTGACTATAATGGGGTCCATTTGGTTTCCACTCAGCTGCCCAGACAAAACAAAAAGTGCTGCAATCAGCCCTATTTCGTCTGGTATTTTGGGTTGGATCTGCCACGGAACCTGACACGGAGGTTCTAACACAGATGTGAAGGCAACCTAAAACTGATGTTCCTGGATGTAACCGTAGGCAATAGGAAACAATCTTGCTATTTTCACTGAGATGGAATTGGGCTTTATACAGTAATACGGGGATTTGACATTTACATCTGAAGGCTTAGTGCAGCTTTGCACATTTCATAATTTTAATGTTAGGCCTGAACTTCATATTTTTGTATGTGTTACGTTAGAAAACTGGCAACAATACACTAATAAATGTGCCTCATAATTGACAATGTGCCAAAGTTTGTCTTCTAGTATTCCTATTATAATGACTTAAAGGGGGTGGCTCGCGCCGAAACGGGTTTTTTTTTCTCCCATAGGCCCCCCGTTCGGCACAGGACAAACCCAAGGGATGTGTTAAAAAAAATATATATATATATTACTTACCCGAATCCCCGCTCTGCGACTTCTTCCTTCTTCCTACTTCTTCCTTCACCAAGATGGCCGCCGGGATCTTCACCCACGATGCACCGCGGGTCTTCTCCCATGGTGCACCGTGGGCTCTGTGCGGTCCATGGCACACGTGACGGGGCGGAGCTACGATGACCAGCTCTCCGGCACGAGTGGCCCCATTTACCAGGCAGAAGACCGCACAGCACAAGCGCGTCTAAAAACACCAGAAGAAAGCGAAATTAGACGGAGCCATGGAGACGGGGACGCTAGCAACGGAGCACGTAAGTGAATAACTTCTGTATGGCTCATATTTAATGCACGATGTACATTACAAAGTGCATTAATATGGCCATACAGAAGTGTATAACCCCACTTGCTGCCGCGAGACAACCCCTTTAAAGGGGTGTTCTGAGCTATATTTTTTTAGTAAAAGTGTGTTCTGCATGCAAAAATAACAAATAGTCATATACTCAATCTCCTCACTGCACCATCCAAGAAGCGGGCCCATAGCTAAGGAGACAGCAGGGTAGATTTGGGTCTGGTCACAGGGCTCAACCATCTCCTCCCCAGGGGGTAGTATGGGACCCGTTCAAGTTACCACTGGAGGAGTTTCACGGGGCTAACCCAAACCGTAGATTACCTTAAAAGTCCTGTGACAACCGTTCCTTCCTCTGTGGTGGATTCAGATAGCAGAAATAAGTAGTCCACACTCAGGGAAATGTTTAAAGAGCAAAGCCGGGAACGATTACTTGAAGAAATAACCATGTACACTCCCACAGTGGTACAAACTCACGCCAGCAAGAAAATGATGCAGAACACAAAGTGGTGTGACAGGGAGGGAAATCACAGGATAGCAGAAGAATCCGCAGTCCACGTTATCTGTTCTGTACCTGGGGTTCTGTTCCCAGCCAAACTCCATTACTCTCTTCAACTCTCTATCGTTAGCATTAACATTGGGAAGCCTGGCACTCCACACTGCATGATGTTTCCTCTCGCTCTCTCCTTCACAGTGTTTAGGGGTAACACTGGAATCTCCTGGGTCAAGTAGGCCCAGGGTAGGCTGGTGGATACCTCTCAGCCTCTTTCATTCTGGACCACACAGAACAGATCGTGTCTGTGTGGCTTATTTGCAGAACTCCACACACTCTGTCCTTCTCTCTTACAAGCCTAGACGGGAACTCTGACTCAGAGTGACTCAGTCTGCCTTGCAGATACCTTACAGAAACATATATATAAAGCACGATCATTTGACAAACAACCAGATACATTTTTTAGACGTCTCACATACCAGACAGTTAACCCATTCAGTGCTGCAGCTATGCAATACACATCATATTCATGCAACATAGAAGACACCGACAACACACAGGCACAGGACAAATGCATACACACATTATGGAGGGGCCCTGTTAACCGGAATCTTCACCCACGATGCACCGCAGGTCTTCTCCCATGGTGCACCGTGGGCTCTGTGCGGTCCATTGCCGATTCCAGCCTCCTGATTGGCTGGAATCGGCACATGTGACGGGGCGGAGCTACGAGGACCAGCTCTCCGGCACGAGCGGCCCCATTCACCAGGGAGAAGACCGGACTGCGCAAGCGCGTCTAATCGGGCGATTAGACGCTGAAATTAGACGGCACCATGGAGACGAGGACGCTAGCAACGGAACAGGTAAGTGAATAACTTCTGTATGGCTCATATTTAATGCACGATGTACATTACAAAGTGCATTAATATGGCCATACAGAAGTGTATAACCCCACTTGCTTTCGCGGGACAACCCCTTTAATAATGCAGTGAGAAGGAAAAGTGTAAAGAAGTATAAGAAAGATCAGAATAAGGAAAGAAAAAGAAAGAAGACTAAAGAGAAGCTGGAAAACAAAGACATCCATTCCCCATGTCTGAGAGCTAGATACAACGTAAGACATAGAGAATGATATCTAGCGTGTTAGATATGATGCATTGTTCCGAGGGCGGTATCTCCAGTCACCAAACTCCGGATTCCTGTTTATCGGAATTGGATTATTCTGGATGTAATCCGATTTAATCTGAAACTGCAAAATAAAAGTAAGTTTTACCTGTCTCACCCTTACCCCGACTCCTGGAGCTCCTTCTCACCAGGGAACACCTGCACTACGCCACATACTACACCATCCTCCAGGAGAAAGGACTGCAACCAAAAACTTTGTTCGTAGTACAACCAGTTGGGAATATTCCGGCCTGCTGTGGACTGGGGTCATAAACTACCACCACCGTAAACCCAGTGAGAATCTTCTGTGCATATTCTTTCATCCTATGTTTTACAATAACTAATAACAATGTGAATTATTACTGGCAGTTGATTTAAGAGTATTCTAACTACTGCATATTATATATAATGGTGCTATATATATTAGTAACTAAAACTATGTCTAAATATGGAAGCTATGTTGAATTAGAAATTTGCAGTACCAACACGGAGGTCAGTGATTGGCCGCAGCAGTCATGTGTTTACATCGCATAATCAGGTGCTCAGTAGTAAATGAAGATCGCTGTAGATTACAGCAGTGGGGGGATGAAACAGTGAGTATTGGCTATTTTATTGGCTTAAAGCATTCTCGGCATGAAGAAAATGTTATTCTCTCGATAAGCCCTTTAACTTTTTTTCAGCAACTTATGCTATAGTAGCAGTTCTGTGGGATCTACGCAGACGGGCTAGCCTTCACTCTCCATGTGCATTAATGAGCCTTGGAAACTACAGGTTCTCCTTCCTTGCACAACTATTGGAACCACTGCATAGTGGGAACGCCCCAGAAGACCTAGTCAAAGTCACTTAGATACTTCGTCTTGAACCATTTTTCCTGCTGCCAAGACATCAAGTGTATGATTGGTTGAGTGGTTATGTGCACAACGAACAGCACGTAACTACTGTAGCTTCTACTGGAATTGCAGCAGCGGGGATCGGGCTCCTGCCCTGGACTCAGGCGCCATTTAGGTAGGTGAATATGCCTTATCTTTCTACATTTTTTGCCCATTATCTATTTTTCAGTTCCAGAAAGCCCATTTAATTATCCTATCAAAATTGCTATGGATATATAAAATAAACACAAATGATAATTTATAATACACAGGTTTCGAGGATGTGTGTTCTTTGGTTTTCCCTTTCACTTACTTCCCAGAGCACACTTCTGATTGCAAGTACATGTGACCTTGAGGTTTTCTCAAACATGTTCATGCTGGTGCAATGCATTTGGTAATTATATGGAGAGGGATATTGAGCCTTTAATATGCCCTGATTGAACTGGGCATGAAAACAATTGCCTTCTTCCAAGACCTCAGGCACAAAAGCTGTCAAAATGTTAGGAAGGTGTCATGAGACAGTCTGGATTCGCTTACTAGATCAGAAGTGACTGCTAAATATTTGCTGTTTGAAAGTAAAGCATAAGATATGTTTTATTCATTATTAGAAAGGACTGCAGTATTTGGATGCAACTGCATTTTTGTTTTACATCTTGGGCCTATTTTGAATTCTTCATTTTTTCTATAATCTATTGAGTCTGTTTTAGATTGAGGCAAAATGGAAATGTATTCAATGTTGGTCTGCAGGAGCTACTATGGTGCAATCTCACATCCGTCACAGTGATTATCATAGTGAATTTGTCGGTTCCTTATAATAGAAGTGTGAGAAATGACACAAAGCAATGGTGGGATGCCCTTTTCAAAAACCATCTTTGTGATGCTATTATGATGTTCATGGGATGAGGCTAGCATGTAAAAGTTTGCAGTCTAACCCTAGGCTGATTTTAAATGGTTATCATATGGCTGCAACACCCAGAGTCTTCCCTGCAGTTCTGTTGAACCATACTTAGGTCATCTTAGGGCAGTGGTGGCAAACCTATGGCACGCATACCAGAGATGGCATGCAGAGCCCTCCTTGCCGGCACGCACACCGGCAGCTGCTCAGTACGGCAGAGGCGTACCGGCAGCTGCGCTTAAGGGGGCCCAGAGGCCCCCCTCCAGCATATACAGCTCTACTTTCACTTCGCACTGTCGGCGGCCGCTTGCTAAGTTAGTGCGGTCCAGCCGACAGCACGAGCCAGAGAGGAGAGTAGGAGAAGGGAGGCGGGAGGACTTAGAGAGAAGACAGGGGAAGAGGAGGGGGGATGGGGGAAAGAGCAAAGAGGACACAGAAGCAGATTCACCGCACACGGGCACAGCACAGCGAGGCATTGAGTGGAGCAGGGATGAGATCATCTCCCTGCTGCTTCCCTCCTGCTGACACTGTGTACAGCTGATCTCCTCAGCAGAGAAGTAGTCCGGGCACCAGGGTATGTATCTATCTATCTGCTTGTCTGCCTGTCTGTATGTCTTTCTATGTGTCTGTCTATCTATCTTGCCTGATCTCATATATATCTAATCTATCTATCCTCTATCTATCTATCTATCTATCTATCTATCTATCTATCTCATATCTGTCTATCCCATATCTATCTATCTCACTCATATCTATCTAATCTATCTATCTCATATCTATCTCATATCTATGTATCTATCTCATATCTATCTATCTATCTCATATCTATCTATCTCATATCTATCTATCTCATATCTATCTCTCTCATATCTGTCTATCTGTCTGTCTGTCTATCTATCTATCTCTGAATCTCTCTCATATCTATGTATCTCTCTCTCTCTTGGGCCTCATGCCCACTTGCACGCACAAATTTCACTGCTTAATCCCACAGTGAAATCCGTACATGCCTGCGGACATGCAGAGGGAAAATACATTATACTCACCTCTCCGGATGCTGCGGTGCTCCCCTCTGTGCAGGCCGGATCTTCTTTCTTCCGATCGGCGGACGTGCTCGGCAGCGTGCCGCGTGCACGCGCACCAATATTTTTAAAAATCTCCTGTTCTCCCGCGTATCCTTGACACAGCACAAAAACAGCTGCGGCTGTGCCGCGGATACGAACGGCTTCCATAGGCTTCAATGGAAGCCGCGGGTGCTGTCCGTGTGGCAGATCCGCAGGAAAATGGAGCATGCTGCGATTTATTCCTGTGCGTGTGACCCGCACTCCGAGAAGGAATCCCATCTCTATGTTTTTAGCTGCCATACCGATGCCAATGCATCCCTATGGGCAGCAAGATGCACGGATCTCCCGTGCGGTCCACGTGCGGATTTTAAAAATAAAATCTGCACGTGGACATTGTCCCTTAGGCATAGCTACGGGGCGAGGGGGAAAAGGGCCTGGGGGGGGGGGGGGCCCGAGCTGAACTTTTGCACCCGGGCCCCTGAGCCTTTAGGTAAGCCCCTGCATTACGGTATTGAATATCGGCCGAGGACCACTGCTCCCCTGCCAGTATTCATTCAGCAGCACTGATCCCAGGCGCACACACCCCCTCCCCTGACGTCTCCTCCTTGGTTTCACGAGAGCAGAGGGTCACAGTGTGTATCTGGGATCAACAACAGCAGCAGTTCTGAGCAGAGGAACAGCGTTGCTTCGACGAGGAGGTAAGTATATGGATCTCAGGGGGTGCTATTACTACTGCGGTTGATATAGAGGATACTATTAGTAATAGTGTTCCCTATATTGGCCCCAGTAGTAATAGCATTACTACTGGGGCCAACGTGGGAGTCACTATTTCTACTGGGGCCGCTGTGGGAGATCACTATTACTTTTCGGGCTGCTGTGAAGGGGGTCACTATTACTTCTGGGGCTGCTGTGGAGGGGGTTAACTATTACTACTGGGGCTGATGTGGAGGTCAGTATTACTGCTGGGGCCACTGTGGGGTCACTATTACTACTGAAGCCACTGTGGGGGGTCTCTATTACTACTGTGGCTACTGTGGGGGTCACTATTACTGCTGAGGCCACTGTGGGGGTCACTATTACTGCAGAGGCCACTGCGAGGTCACTATTACTGCGGAGACCACTGTGAGGGTCAATACTACTGCGAAGACAACTGTGGGGGTCACTATTACTGCAGACACCACTGTGGGGGTCACTATTACTGCTGAGGCCTTTGTAGGGATCACTATAACTACTGGGGCCACTGTGGAGGACACTATTACTACTGGGGCTACTGCGGAGGTCACTATTACTACTGAGGGGGTCACTATTACTGCAGAGACCACTGTGGGTGTCACTATGACTGCTGATACCACTGTGGGGTCACTATTACTGCTAAGGCCGCTGTGGGGGACACTATTACTACTGAAACCACTGTGGGGGTCACTATTATTACTGGGGCTACTGAAAAGGTCACTATTACTGCTAAGGCCACTGTGGGAATCACTATTACTGCTCAGACCACTGTGGGGGTTACTATTACTACTCAGGGCCACTGTGGGGGTCACTTTTACTTCTGGAGTATGTTTACACATGGCAGAAATGATGCCGAATGTCCTCAGCGGAAATTTCCATGGCAAATTCTGCAGCCAGTCAAAATCTGCTCTCTGCCTATTTTGAAGCAGCCTTGTCCTTTTTATAACGATGGAGGTAAAATCATATGTCGTGATAAGCCCTGCCCCTTATCATGTTGGCACTTTGCGATAAATAAGTGGGTTTTGGGTTGCAGTTTGGGCACTCGGTCTCTAAAAGCTTCGCCCTCCCTGCCTTAAAGGGGTTGTCCCGCGCCGAAACGGGTTTTTTTTTTTTTCAACCCCCCCCCCCGTTCGGCGCGAGACAACCCCGATGCAGGGACGTACAGAAAGCTTACCGGAGCGCTTACCTGAATCCCCGCGCTCCGGTGACTTCTATACTTACTGGTGAAGATGGCCGCCGGAATCCTCTTCCTCCGTGGACCGCAGCTCTTCTGTGCGGTCCATTGCCGATTCCAGCCTCCTGATTGGCTGGAATCGGCACGTGATGGGGCGGAGCTACACGGAGCTACACGGAGCCCCATAGAGAACAGGAGAAGACCCGGACTGCGCAAGTGCGGCTAATTTGGCCATCGGAGGCCGAAAATTAGTCGACACCATGGAGACGAGGACGCCAGCAACGGAGCAGGTAAGTATAAAACTTTTTATAACTTCTGTATGGCTCATAATTAATGCACAATGTATATTACAAAGTGCATTAATATGGCCATACAGAAGTGTATAGACCCACTTGCTGCCGCGGGACAACCCCTTTAAGGTAAGGATCTAGGTATGGTGCAATCGATCAGTGTGACATCCAGATTGTGCAATCATATTACAGCGGGGTACAACCAGTTTTTGCTTATTTTCTGTGCTTCAAATGACATTACAGCATCAACTAGTCAGATACAAATCGCTTTATTAGAATCAGATTTCAGTGTGTCCTGGGTAAAAATGTGAAACAGCCGCTCCTTATATTACTTGATTAATTTATTGCTTAAGAACATACTTGACAACTCTAACAGAGGTTCCAGGAGGCTCCTGGAAAACATTGAGACTTCCCTGATGGGTTGGCAAATATTCTAAGTGCGTCACAAGCCTTCTGGCACCAAAGCCGTATTTTCCACTACTCAGCGTATTTCTGGAAAGTGGAGGGGGAACTTGAGGAGAGAAATGCAGAGGGACATAGCCAAGGTGGTCATAGCCTGAAGGGGGGAACACCTGGGATGGGGATGGACCAGAGACTGAGCCACATGGCAACCTGCAGATGAAGTGAGTACAGCGCTGATTGGTGGGGCTGCTGTTCAAAGATCTACTAATCACAAAACTGGCTGCCTGCAGTCACAGAGAGCGCACACTGTTGAGAAAGAAGACAGAGCCGCCACCTCATGCACTGCGGTCTTGCATCAGTGGGGTCTCAGGTTCTAATACCCATCAAGGTCAGATTCAAACTTAGAACTCCAGCACCACAAGGCAACAGTGCGAAGCCAACACACCTGTCCTTTCTGCTCAAAGCAGAGCGCCAATATTTTGGCAATTTTTGCTAAAAATAGAATGGGGATGATCTGATCTGATTTAGTCAAAATAAGACAGATTTTATTGTCCAGTCAATCATGCTGAGCAGCACTATAGTTAGGACACCCACCGATCACCAGATCAAGCATCCTGTGTCTCCTTAGAGACTGGCAAAATAAATGGAATCACAGAGTGCATGCTTGGCCACCTCTCCATTCATTTCAATAGGAACACTGGAGATTGCAGAGAGCTTGAAGTTGCCTATTTTCAATGCTCCCATTGAAATTAATAGAGTAGTGGCCAAGCATGCATGCTGCAGCTCCACTCATTTTACCAGTCTCTCCATGTCCCAGTTGCAAGACCCACCAATCAGCAAGTTATTCCCTATCTACAGCTTAGGGGATAACTTAATGTCACCAAAATAACCCTTTGTGGATGTTGCACACAGGCAACAGCGATTCTGCTGCGAGAAAATCACAGCGAGATCGCAGCTGTCTTCCTGCATTTTTTATGCAATATTACTGCATTTTCTTGTGGCCATACTGCAACTTTGTCGCACGATTTTGGGGTAGGTCTTATTTTCTCCAAAAATAAGATCTACCCTGAACATAAGACCTACCCTAATTTTTTTGTATTTTTGAGGGGAAGGGGGGGAGGGGGTGGCTTGATATAGAAGCCCTACCCTGCAAAATAACTTCTAGATGCAATACATTAAAAACAAAGCAATACATTACCTAACAGGCACGGTCCGGGTCCTCCCACTGGTCTCCTTCGCTCTGGCACACTTGCTTGCAGTCCTCAGCACATCACGCCTCCAGGAAGCGATAACTCTGATTGGTTCTAAAGCGCTGTGGCTCAGCTAATCAATGCAGTGCTCAATGAACCATTCAATCGCGCCTGTTAGGTAATGTACTATATTTTTTTTTTAATGTAATTTAGCAAGGGGTTATTTTTGGGGTAGGGCTTATATTTCAAGCCCCTCTGAAATTACAGACAAATTAAGGTAGGGCTTTCTAATGTTAAAGTCACATCACACGAAAGCCGCGATTTTCAGCGATGCCACAAAAATGATAGCGCCATAGGGAAACATGGGCTAAAAAAATGCAAATTGCAGCTGTGTAGAGCATGCTGTTATTTTTTTTTCTTCGCAATCAGAGAAAACATCGCTCATGTGAAGGCACCCCTTGGAAAGCATGGGCTTCACATACATGAGATTTGTAGCACCATCGCATTACGAGAAAATCACGTGATGTTGTCGCCCGTGTGAAGGGGCCTCAGTGCTTTGTAATATAATTCTATCTCTACAATCCTGTTTTTGTCGCCACTAAATGCCACCATTTTATTGCTGATTATCATGTTTGTGTAGCATGTACACGGTGGTGGCTCTTTCTGCTATAGTAAGGCCTGTTTCACATGGGCTACAAAATTGCACGATTTTGTAGCGATGCAACATTGCGACAAAATGCATGTATGTGAAGCCTGTGGTTTCCTATGAGTTCTTTCGCATAAGAGATGTTTTGTAGCCTAAAAGAACCCATTGGAAACCATGGGCTTTACATACATGCGTCGATACAAAATCATGCGATTTTGTAGCCTGTGTGCAACAGGCTTAACTGTAAACAAGTGTTAAGGAATTTCACTTAGCCTATGCAAATAGGGTGAGAAGTAAAAGTTATGTAGTCTAGACCCTTAGAGGCTCCATGATTGAAGAACAGCCTGAATGTTAGAGCAAGAGCAAAAGGCTAAAGGTATGCCACCACCACTACAAGTACTCAACCTGACCATACATAGCAGGAGTGATGTTGCAAAAAAGTCAAGAGCAAAAGTCTCAGTGAAGTGCTGAAAACCAGCAAAGACCATCTGACCAAGGTTCCTGACTGTGGATAAGATCTGAGTGGTGTGGGAATAACAGCCATAAGCACAAGTAAGCAAGGTAAGGTCCAGTAGCATTGACTAAGAGGAAGAGTATTTCAGCCACAACAAGGTATAACTGTTCAAGCATGTTGCCTCCCTGATGTAGATGAGAAACTATCAAGCTTTGAAACAAGTAAACAGGAGTTAATCTCCTCTCCTGTCTCCAGACCTTTAGGATGCACTACATGCAATATCACAGCCAGCACCCCACTTTTCACTGTAACATGCATAGGGAAACAGAAGTGTTAAAGCTTATATTTCTGGCCCCTCCATAAATGTAATGTCTTTTGTGTAGATGCGCTGTGTAAACTGTCTAGTCGCTTGTTATGTGTATTGCACAGCTGCAGCATATTAGACGTTAATGTCTGAATGTGAGTGGGATATGTCTGGAAAAGTATCAATTTATGTCCGCATTATGTGGTATGCTAGAAACTATAAGTATGAGTGTTTGAGACCAAGGAGTGGTCTTTTTCAGTTAGTCCATCATCTTCAATAGTAGAGAGCGGAGTAGAGTGCCGGCCACTTGGGGGTACTTTCAACCCTCATGTGGTGAAGAGTGATGGAGGAGAAAGAGAGATATCCTGAGGTCCCCAATGGCAGGAACCATTTGTGAGAGAGAGAATGAGAGAGAAGAGAGGGGTCCGCCGTGCGGAGATCTACGTCCTGAGTCAAGTTAATGTCTGTGCAGGGATCCTACCCCCATCCTCCTCTGGAGAGTTCCCCTTCCAGGAGTAGTTCCATACAGATAATGTGGACTGTAGGACTGATATCATCCTAAGTCTCCTCCCTGACCTCAAGTCTACTGCCCTGCCTGCACTGGTGTGTAATAAGTTGTATGCTGTCAAGCTGCAAGTAAAGTTTCCCAACCCTTGTCTGTTCCCTGGGACTGAGGTACTAAAAGCTAATGGTGTGTGGACTTCCTTTCATTTCTCTGCCAAGGATCATACCGGTGTGTAAGGAACGGTGGCGTCACACGTGACAAGTCTATAGTCCACCACACTTATATAAGTAACCGCTGTCCCAGCATTGCCAGAAAGAGGCCTAGTGGTACTTAGGCCGAGGTTGCGTGCGCCCCTCTCGGGAGGAGTCCGGTGAGAGCCACAGTGACAAGTGACAACTCTACTCTCCCAACTCCTCAGCGCAGGCCTCGTGTCTAGGTGGTCGCTGGGACACCACACATATTAGAGACTGTTGGTCTACCCCATATAAGAGCTTAGCTGCTGCTACTATGTGTTGCACTAACATAATATTAATGAAAGTACAATTTGAAGGGATGTTCAGCAAGGGTAGGCATTCATGAAAGATGCAAACATCAATATTAACCCAACATGTCTGATTGGCTTTTGGCAGATATAAGCAATTTGTGTGAGTCTGCTGCAGTTGTAATGTCCTAAACACTCATGAAAATCATAATATCACAAGTGCTACAATATATAACTATCTTAACACTAAAATAAATATTCCATTTTACTTGGATAAAATTGGTTGTGGTCTTTATTAAGGGCTTACACCAATAAACCAACAGATAAATCATGACTCAACAAAATCATGACAAAATTTGATAATTATCAGAATTCCAAAATCAAAACATATCAAACTGCTTGACCATGTCGACCCAACAAAAGCTGGGCAACTAACCCCCCAATAATATCAACTGCAACTGGGAAGGGAGGGGCAGTGTCCAACTGCTACTCCTAAGGGACAGGTGCCAGCCTGCCCAAAATTTGGCTATTTCTAGAAGCAAGTCCTTTCGAAATATTGGGACATCCAACGAGCTGATGGAGAAGAATATAGAAAACCTGAAATTTTCCAGCTTCTTCATTTGTAATCTGGAAACTCTGCTCCGAACTTGATATGGTGAGTAAACCAAACCACCTAAGAGGAAGGAACGTATCAAACAACAGAAAAAGAAAGGGGTCACTGTGACATTACATTAATGACCCCCCCCCCCCCCAGCCATTATGCAATAAATTATTTTTAATGACTTAATGAATCCAATATGAGCACCTTAAGAATATGAAGTTCTGTGTTCTTCTGTAGAGTTGAAGAAACAGAACTATATAAGAAGAGACTAATTTGTGACAACTACTTTATAATCACTATTCACTTATGGACTGGGTTATTTTAGGCCGATTGGAGGAAATGATGCTCAGGGTCTATACTTCATCTATACAAAACTTGTACACTCTTAATTTTCTCATAATCTTAGTTGTTATTATTGTATGCATGGAACGTATCATTAAGGTCTAATATGTTATTTGTTGATTAACCCATAAGAAATAGACCCAGATGTGGGTTGTCTCCTGCTGGAACTTTAAGGCCTACTATTTAGTTAGAGCCTGGGCCAGCTACAGTATCTTCCCCTACCCTGGTGGCCCAATCAAACCCCTCTCCTTTCATGATTAGTGTCTATTTTTGTTAGATTTTTACTATTAAGGCTACTTTTACACTACTGGTTTCCCTCAGGCTCGGCTCACTGCTATAGGGTTCCATATCATGTGCTGAAAATGGTACTGAGATAAAACCTTTGTTAAAAATCTTAGCTTATCCAAATTCTCAATGTGAACATCTGACAAACAAAGGTTTTATCCTATCAGAGAGTATTGTATCTACCGTGTTCCCCACAAACATAAGTTATTAGGTCCCAATATGCTATAAATGTAATACACAGCTAGAAATTTTGGCCTGTGTTTATTTTATGTTTTTTAAGCTAAGTACCAGCAATTTCAGCCAAATACCCTCCTGGGCAGATTATACATGATTTTCCATGCTTCTGTTGAGCAGGCAGCATATTGCACCATGCCACAAGCTGTGATACTTCTATTAGTAACTGATGCTGTCTGTAGGATTCATGTATGAAATTTTCTTTCACAACACGTTTGGCCAAGTAATTTTTTTGTGCCAAAACCCCAAAAACCCAAAGCCTGCCAAAAATGTGTAAAAGTAATACAAATGTAATTGCTATATTAACAAATGTTTGACACTAAAAAAGTAGAGATTTTTTTCCCTTTCATCATTGATTAATAATCACTGGTTAAGTATTCACAGCTGGGAATACCAGATTGGTTTAGGTAAATAAAAAAATGTTAAAAATATATGCGAATAGGTGTCCAAGTATGTCATGTGTTTGCATTTCTCTAGAAGGAGCGAAAAAGGAAAAAGACAGGGGGCCTTATGCAATCATAGTGAATTCTAAACCCAGTGCAATATGTATTAGAAAGATGAAAGAAAAACATGGGGAGTGGATATCCTGTCTCCTGGTTAAGTTGGGCAACTATAGGCAAAACTTTAGACTGCGCTTGTTGGTCACTCGAACCAAGGTGTGACAGCTCTAACCTACAAGCCAGTATTGTCAGTGTCCATCCAGGCAGTTGCTATAAGATATAAAGATATGTGTACTGTTGAAAAGATAAGACAAACCTTTTTGTCATTGCTTCAGGATTCAACAGAAGGATGAAAAACATCAAGTTGCAAGATGGTGGCACACAAAAATGGCATAATGTTACAATGCTGGACTAGCGGCTTTATTAAACGAGGGAGTGTGCAAGTTCTAGGTTACATATATGAAATACATGAACAGTTAGTGAACTAGTTTCATATTATGTTCAGTGTGCATGTTTGTAATGTGGTATCGGGTTTACTTGGGCGGATCGAGACTTCCCAAAGTGTTCTCACTTTATTAACTAGTTTGCCTGCCGAATAAATGCTTCATGTTTCTGGATGCAGAAGGAGTGAAGGGATAGTTAATAAATACTAAATAAGTCTTTTATACAATCATTGTCAAAAAAAATTAAGCACCTAGAAGGACTAGTTGGGATCAAATGAAACTCTCTATGTGTGATTGTAAATTTATTATGGAAAACTAACACTTGAAGGGAGGCTCTAGTACCCTGTTGTACCGCCTCTAGCTTGGATACAAGATGTGATACAGGAGGGCATGGTGGCTCTAGTACCCTGTTGTACCGCCTCTAGCTTGGATACAAGATGTGATATGGGCTGGCATGGAAGCTCTAGTATCCTGTTCTACTGCCTCTATCTCGGATACAAGATGTGATACGGACAGGCATGGAGGCTCTAGTACCCTAATGTACCGCCTCTAGCTTGGATACAAGATGTTATACGGGTGGCATGGAGGCTCTAGTACCCTGTTGTACCGCATCTGGCTTGTATACAAGATGTGATATGGGGGGCATGGAGGCTCTAGTACCCTATTGTACTGCCTCTAACTTGGATTCAAAATGTGATATGGGTGAGCATGGAGGCTCTAGTACCCCTGTTGTACTGCCTCTAGCTTGTATACAAGATGTGATATGGGGGACATGGAGGCTCTAGTACCCTATTGTACAACATCTAGCTTGAATACAAGATGTGATATAAGCAGGCATGGAGGCTCTAGTACCCTGTTGTACTGTCTCTTACTTGGATACAAGATGTGATACGGGTGGGCATGGAGGCTCTAGTACCCTGTTGTGTTGGCTCTAGCTTAGATGCAAGATGTGATAAGGGTGGGCATGGAGGCTCTAATACCCTGTTGGGCCACCTCTAGCTTGGATACAAGATGTGATACGGGCGGGCATGGAGGCTCTAGTTCCCTGTTGCACCACCTGTAGCTTGGATACAAGATGTGATATGGGCGGGCATGGAGGCTCTAGTACCCTGTTGTACCGCCTCTAGCTTGGATACAAGATGTGATATGGGGGACATGGATGCTCTAGTACCCTATTGTACAACATCTAGCTTGAATACAAGATGTGATATAAGCAGGCATGGAGGCTCTAGTACCCTGTTGTACTGTCTCTTACTTGGATACAAGATGTGATACGGGTGGGCATGGAGGCTCTAGTACCCTGTTGTGTTGGCTCTAGCTTAGGTGCAAGATGTGATAAGGGTGGGCATGGAGGCTCTAATACCCTGTTGGGCCACCTCTAGCTTGGATACAAGATGTGATACGGGCGGGCATGGAGGCTCTAGTTCCCTGTTGTACCACCTGTAGCTTGGATACAAGATGTGATATGGGCGGGCATGGAGGCTCTAGTACCCTGTTGTACCGCCTCTAGCTTGGATACAAGATGTGATATGGGTGGGCATGGAGGCTCTAGTACCCTGTTGTAATGCCTCTAGCTTGGATGCAAGATGTGATAAGGGCAGGCATGGAGGCTCTAATACCCTGTTGGGCCACCTCTAGCTTGGATACGAGATGTCATACAGGCCGGCATAGAAACATACTGGTTCTGTATGGTATCATGTGGGATATCTCTCCACATTTGTTGTAACCGAGTCTCTAGATTGTGCAAACTTGTAAGCTGTTAAAGTTGGTGCCCCAGATGGTCACATACATGTTCTATTGGAGATTAATTTAATCTTATGACTGGGCAGGCCACGAAAGTGTGGTAATGTTGTGGAGGCATTTCTATGGCACCCCTGGTGTGTAGGCGAGCATTATCCTGATGGAAAATGCCTCTTGGAAGCCTAAACCTGGATTCATCGCTGAAGACAACCTGGCTCCACTCTGTAGCAATCCAGTTCATCGTATATGAAATCACTACAAATAAAGGCGACCCATGGGTGTCAAAGGCATTATGAGACAAAATGTCGTTCAGCCAAGCACCTGGAAATGGTTCCGACAGACACAGTGGTCTGTAACAATAGTGTCACTTCTCTTAGGATGGCAGACAACAAAACAGTTGGAGCTGCTCGTGCTTGTCGGACTGTCAGACAATCCTTTTGACTGGTGGTCTGTTGAGGGCATTCGGAGCCCATACGCCTTGTGTGCGTGCCCTCATGTATTCACAGGTCCCAACACCTCCTCCTAACATTCTGGTCAGAATGGCTATACGCCTTGTGTGCGTGCCCTCATGTATTCACAGGTCCCAACACCTCCTCCTAACACTCTGGTCAGAATGGCCCAAGTGGTAAGCAATAATCAACACAACCATCCAGCTTTTCGTATTCTAATAATGCCCCCCCCCCCTCTCAAACTCTGTTAACTGGATGAAATCTCTTCTATTGCATCGTAGAGGCGTCAAGTGGCCAACAAGCTCTACACAAGCAGAAGAAGAGATCACTACACACAAGGAGCCTCTGGGAGCCTTTTTATAGGCCAAGGATGGAACCACTTTTAGGACCTCAGGTGGCAAGAACATGCATCTAATCATTTGTATATCTGCCTGAGATGTAACTGCATGCCAGGTTTTGCAGTCAAACAACTTCTTCTAGGCTAGGTGCTGGATTTTTTTTTGACAAAGAGCATTTTAACCATTAGGTCACCTACCCAATGGAAATTCCACAGTATTTAGAGTACAAGGCACGTGGAGGAGCTTTCTAAAAATCTCCTTCAGATGCTGTGAAAAAATTCTACAACGAAGCTGCATAGTTTTTGTTTCTAAATCCACAGCATATTTATTACTGCTGTGATTTTTAACCCTTGAAATACAAGGGTTAAAATCCACAGCATTTTTGCAATTAAAAATTGCAAATCGCAACATTTAGGTGTGGATTTGGCTACTGTGAATTTAAAGCATTTTTGCTGAACGTTTTTCACTGCGGAAAGCCCACAGCAGATACGTGCTATATGAAGGCGCCCTTAGAATATAGTGTTTGGAAAATATAAATATAATATGTTGATACAGAAATTTAGGCATGAACAGACTTGGTCAGGAAGGGGTTAAGCATCTGAAATGTTGTGGCATCTACTCATGAGCCCCTTGCTGTTACTTACAAATGAACTGTTAATATTACATGCAGTTTTGTCCCATGAGAGAGCTGTAAGTAGTGACCTTGCTTAGCAAGTATGAAAAATGAATTAAGCTAACACTTTGTTCCTGCGCCCTGTACGTTTATGTTCGTCTTTTCCTGTTAGTGTTAGCAGTTGCACAGCCCTTCGCTGTAGCCTCTGCCAAACTTTTCATGCAAAATACTGAATTCTCCAGCTTTCACGGAAGTATATATGGAGCCTAAAAACCACCAATGACTTTGCCACTTCATCAGCCCTTGTTCACATGCGACTGAAGACATATATACCTTGCATTGCCAATTACAATGTAAGCTATTCAAGCCCGAGATTGCTCTTTATGTTTACTTTTCCATCTGGTGTTTAGATGGTTTAGCAATACTTTCTCAATGTATTCACAAATTCTATGTCAAACAGAATTAAAGCAAATCAATAAGGACAAGGTGAAATGTTGATCGGTGGTAAAAAAAAAAATAAAAAAAAAATAGAAATCTATTCTGATAGATGTGTTGCCTAGGACTGCAGGACTGACACCATAACATTAGAGTAGCTTGTTAGTAGGGATACCATTTCAACAACTTTGTCAATAATACCTAACGGCATGAAATAAGTCTCAACTGGGCGCCTTTCTTCAGCGTTACAATATGACAGGTTTTAGTCACTAATTAATTCAGAAAAGTTGTCGATCAAGGGATTAATGTGATTGCCAGATTGGAGCTGGGAAATAATTTTTTCAATTAAATTGGGAAAATTGACTTGTACCTCATTGGGGTTTTTTTTGCCTTCCTCTGGATCAACATTAGGGGTAATAGGCTGAACTGGATGGATATGTTGTTTTCAGCCTAATATACTATGTTAGCGCCCTTTCACACAGCCGTAGGCCTTTTTAACGTGCGCCCGCCGACGCCGTAAAAACGTGTGAACGGGCACACAAATCTAACGTTTGTGCGCCCGTTCAGACAGCACAGCCTGGGTGCATATACGCCGAGGCCGCAATACCATTGGGCGTGGGGAGACAACTTCGCCGGCTCACCTCCTCTCTCCTCCCTTTCTGTCTGTTTGCAATGGGAGGGGGCGGGACATGGGCAGATTAAAGTGCCTTGTCCGCAGGCTGCGGGAGCCCCTTGTCCACAGCCAGCAATGGGATGGGGCAGGATGTGATGGGGCTTATCTCCGCCCCCTTTTATTGCCACCAGGCAGAGGGAAGGAGAGAAGGGGGAGGGAGTTTAGCGGTCACGCTGCTAAACTCCCTCCCACCTCCCTTTTCCGGCCGCTGTCATTGGCTTCCATAGGAGCCCATGCAGCGTCCGACGTATTCCGGGATGGAAAGATAATTCCAGGAGTGTCATTCAAGACCGGCGTAAAAGCGCCCAGCCTTATATTGGCCTGGCCGGGCACTTTTACGCCGCGGGAATATGGCCATGTGATCTGATGCATTGAAATCCAATGCAGATCGTAGTGTATATCGGCCAGCCATGAAAACGAAGGCCGATATACGCTCATGTGAAAGCCCTCACTATGTTATATAAAAAGAAAAATGGATACAGCTCAGCATCCGACATTCACCAATGGACAAAGTTATGAGATATCCTTGCTAATTCATCAAGCAGGTGCATGGAAACAAAACGATAAGCCAGGACTCGAAATGGAAAATTTTGAATAAAAAAGTAGATCCAGCACTAATTCCATATATAACGGTGAATATGTTATCGAAAATCACTTTAAAAGTCCAGTGTGCACAGGAATAAAACAAATGTGGCCTTTCGACTAGCATGCAGCCCTACTCATAGCATGACATCTATTTGTAAGTACAAGCCTTAAATAATTGTAGAAGGATAAGAGTTATAGGCATTGAAAAGAGTTTCTCGATCTGTTTGAGACGGTGCCCGATTTCAAAAACGGTTGGCGAGGGAGGCTTTTTGGATCTTGAAATAAAATACAAGGGATCCTAAAGATCTAAATTATACAGCTGACCTTCTCTATATTTATTGGTTTCAATATTGATTTTAATCATATTTTGATATTTTATATAGTTTTGCTTTTTGTGGAGAAGTGCCCATGTTTTCATGTCATGTCTTATCCATCCACAACTATTTAAGGCTTATATTTACCAACAGAAGTATTGCTATAAGTAAGGCTGGTTTCACATCTGCTTTGGAACCTCCAGTTGAAGGCTCCGCTGCAGATCCAGCTCAAAATTCCGGAAACTTTCAACTGCCAAGACAAAACTAAACGGACCCCATTATACTCAATGGACTCTGTTCAGCACTGTTTGCTTCCGTCCTGAGAAGGAGTTGTTCGGTCACGGGGATTCCCCTATCTGGCTCCCTGAACAGAGCAGGAAAGCAGAACCCCCAGGTAATAATAATATTTATTTGTATAGCGCCAACATATTCCGCAGCGCTTACATAGACAGGGGGAATACAGTAAGACAGAAAGTACAAAAATTACAGAACCACGGTTACATAGTAACCAGTTGATGGAAACAATAGGGGTGAGAGTCCTGCTCCAAAGGGCTTACATACTACAAGTAATGGAGTGATACAGAAGGTAAAGGGGCTGGAGATGTGCACGGTATGGCGAGGTCGAGAGTGAGGGATTCTATACACATAGACAATGGTTGGATATTTGACCGTGTGACGGCAGAATCGGTATGACTGCAGGAGTGGTTTATGATGGCTAGCAGGGATTGCAGTCAGTAGGTCAGGGAGCATGTTATCAGGCGGAGTACAGAGGGGTTTGTTTAGAGAATGCTGTATGCCTTCCTGAAGAGGTTCGTTTTTAGAGCACGCCTGAAGTTCTGCGAGTCCTGGATTGCCTGGGTATCCTTTGCAAGTGCGTTCCAGAGGTCCAGTGCTGCTCTGGAGAAGTCTTGGAGGTGGGAATGAGAGTTCGAATTAAAGAGGGCGCTCAGTCTAGTTTCATTAGCAGAGCGGAGAGCCCGGGCTGGGGGATGGATTGAGATGAGGGAAGCAATATAGGGGGGCGCTGCACTGTGGAGGGCTTTGTGGATGAATGTAGTGAGTTTAAATTGAGGTAGAGCCAGCAAAGGAGACACTGAAAGAGCGGTAAGATAGGTAGGATGAGAACCAGGATAGAGCAGTGTCCTTCAGGCCAATGGAGCGAAGCATACTGAGGAGGAGTTTGTGGTCAACAGTGTCAAATGCTGCGGAAAGTTCGAGGAGGATCAGTAGGGAGTAATCGCCCCTCGATTCGGCTGTCAGTAGGTCATTGGATACCCTTGTTAGGGCAATTTCTGTCGAGTGTTGAGGTACATGTGTGTAACTACCCTAAGGCTGTGTTGTTAGCTGAAACGTGCAAGCTCATGTTTTTTTTTATTCCTGTGCACACTGGACTTTTAATGCAATTTTCAAAAAAAAATTGACTTTTATATATGGAATCTGTGCTGGGTCTACTTTTTCATTTGTCATTAAAGAGAACTACCAGAATATATTAAAGCCTCTTTACTGTGGTTTTTTTCTCAGTGAAGCTGTTGAACTCCTATGTCCTCATGACAACACTGAATGTCTGTTCACTGGTCTTGTTCAGCCCTATCACATGGTCATTGTTTGGATCCAAATGATTATTTACTAAAGTTTCCACAAGTGGCAGGAATAATGGAGTTTTGTATGTAATTATTGGACATTGATGCTTTATTTGGATTCAAAGAATGTCCCTATAATAACACGAATCCCACCACAGCACTAAAGACGTGGCTAGCATCGGACATCTGGCCCAGAGTTTTAGATCCCCGGATGAGTCACTTTCAACTGTGAAAACCTATAAAAGAAAGAGGAGACATAGGTTCCCTACCTTACCAGTCTCAGTCTTGTAGGTTGCAAGCTGCTATGGGTCTGTGTTCTACTACAAAATGCCCGAACCACACAAGTGTCAGCTTACTGGCACAGGCCAAAAGAGGATTCACTACTCCCGTCAGGAAGTTGGGTTAGGTAGATTATAGGGGTACTATTACATGATCCAACTATTGGCTGATAAATCGCTCAATTTGATAGTTGTCCCATTTAAATGCATTAACCATGAGCGATAAATTGGCGATTAGTCACTTCATTTCAGTTCACTAGTGAGCAACTTGTTTCTCAGTATAAACAGGCAGTCGTTGACCTTTGAACAACTGCCTGTTTACAGCAAATGGAGGCAGCCGTCCGGAACAGATCTCTAGTGCATTCCGTCTTCATTCACCGAATGACTATGGCTTCTGTGTGAAAGCACAGTCGTTGAGACAGCTGTCAGACATTGGGTGCCCAACAGTCATCCTATCTAAAAGTATTCTATGCTTGTTTGTTTTTCCTGGTACAGTTTATTGTTTTTGGACTCTTAAAGGGCATTATTCATTTATGGAGGCACCTGAGGGGCATTCTTACTTTCAAAGGACATCATTTTTGATTGGGCAAACAAAGACAGCACTTACTTTCTAGGAGGCACACAGGAGTTAATATTGATTTCTAGAGGGCACTATTACTGATTTAGCTTAAAGAGGGCATTACTAGTAAAAATAGCTTCTATACATCTATAGCTCTATAATAGTGCTTCTAGTTCTATGCTATGCAAGTGTGTTTATCAGGTCTCATCGGATTATATTTTACAGTACATGTCACGTGGGCTCTGCTATGATTTTCAGTCTAACTCTGACTTCAGTTAATGGAGTTTTGTTTGAGTTTGCAGTTGAGAGGACGCCGTGCCGTTATGATGATTGCAGAATGGCCGCGGGACGGGCGGCTTCCATTGACTTCAATAGAAGCATGCTGTGATTTCTCCCCAATGAGCAGAAAATCACAATCGATTTCCACTCAAGGGCAGGAAATCGCATTTTCGCATAGCATACTATGGGTTGGATTTGCTGCAGAATCCGGATTTTGCAATGCAAATCCGCCTGTGTACAGGAGGCCTAAGTTGGCAAAAAATGTGAGGTATTCTTTTATTTATTTTTATTTCTTTATTTGTATTTAAGGTTTAGGACAAACAGAGCTGCGATCCTTTACATCAATTACTGCAATAAACTATAAAACAAACTATTAACCCTTTCCAATCCAATTTGTATCCTGGTTTTCCTAGGGGGCTTACTCTTTTTCTGCCATTATACAACGGCGCTATCTGCAGGCTAAAGCCAGTACTGTATGAGGTGACACAATAGATAGGCTCCGACAGCAGAGAGGCTGGCAATATACAGTAAGAGAACCCCGACGGACGTCTTCCAACATCGGAGCTGCACAGCCTTCAGAGGTCAGACAGTGGATTGGAAAGGGTTAAAGTGCTTAAATGAAGTCTACGGGAAGAGCCAAGTAAGCTAATTAACAGTATTCACATTTCAAGTTACAAAATTAGGACATATTGGTCTAAATACGGTGAATTTGGTCAGTATGTGGGGTACTCTAATGGGTGTTCCATGTTCAGATTTCATTTAACCTAAAACAAAATGTATTACAAAATTAAATTTATGTGGCAAGGATATTGAGAAAATATACAGTTTGACACAAAGTATAACCTGAGAAGTTAGTAGTAATGTCCCAAGTTAACACTGTTTAGCAGAATTTTAAACATTGAACAAAGGAAAAGTCTCAGTTTCATACGGAACTTAGATAATAAAATGACCATGAAATTTCCAATTGTAGCTTTTATGACACCGTAATGTAATAGTTCACTGCTGGTTTTTACAGGAAGAAGGGGAAAGAATCCAATTTTTTATGCTTGCTATTAAAGTTGAAACATTTTCTCACAGGCTGCATCAGTGGTGCCTTATTTCTCTTGGAAACGGACCCCCAACCTCTATGATAGCTAAGAGCACACCATATGTGTATGTAGGACTTGGCAATTTATGTCAACGAACAAGGTCTGCACTCGTCACAGGGATCTTTGGTTACAATGTCCATGAAGAATAGTAACATAGTATGTTAGGCTGAATGAAGACAATGTCAATCTAGTTCAGCCTGTTTCAACCCCTAGTTGATCCAGAGGAAGGCAAATACCCCAAGAGGCAGAAGCCAATTAGCCAATTTGGGGGACAATTCCTTCCTGACTCCGTAATGGCAATCAGAATAATCCCTGGATCAACCTTTGATAGTTCCTACCTGACTGTAAGACCCGGAACTACAAACCCGCTGATCACCTAATGTCCATATCCTGTAATATCCTTCTGCTCGAGAAAGACATCTAGTCCCCTCATAAACTCCTCTATGGATTTTGCCATCACCCCGTCCTCAGGCAGAGAGTTCCACAGTCTCACTGCTCTTACAGTAAAGAACCCTCTTCTATGTTGGTGATGAAACCGGCTTTCTTCTAGATGTAGCGGATGCCCTCTTTTTACCATCGCAGTCCTGAGTGTAAACAGATTGTGGGAGAGATCCTTGTATTGTCCTCTAGTATATTCATACAAAAAGTTATTTGATCGCCCCTTAGTCATCTTTTTTCCAGGGTGAAAAGTCCTAATTTTGATTCATTAATTTAGTTGCCCTTCTTTGAACCCCCTCAAGCACTGCAACATCCTTCCTGATCACCGGTGTCCAGAACTATACACAGTATTCTATGTGAGGCCTGACAAGTGCCTTATATAGTGGGAGGATAATGTTCTCATCCCTCGCCTCTATACCGCTTTTAAAAGCTCTCTTAGCTTTTGCAGCAGCTGACTGGCATTGGTTGCTCCAGTTAAATCTACAATCCCCTAGTACCCCCAACTAAAACATTGCTCCAGGTGAAGGCCTAGCTACACCTCTGACTAGACATGCAAAAGGGTTTTAGACATTTAGGACACATAAAGACTAGTACTGGGCAGTGACTGTCATCACCTATAACCCTCCCTGTCAAAAGTCCTGGTTTTCCACGCTCAGCGCATATTCAATGATGAATATACCTTTATTTATATTGCTTACAATAATGCTAATAACTTAGAAACTTTGGCGCAAGCCTTTTTGGAGTATAGAAGAATTTTGATGTAAAGGGTATTTGGGAAAGTTTGCATATTGTTTTTCACTTTTGCATTCTTTTGTATGGAGTTCCCTTGTACATTTCTACATTTCCCCCCAAAATGCTAATGGTTGTCATTTTGTATTGATATGTATTTTATCTTAAAGCATACTTTGACCTGTGAACACACTATGTTTACAAATGGGTAGAGACTTTGGTGGAGCAATTTTCAAAATACATTGTTTTCCTTATGTGATAATGAGGGTAAGGGTGTTTTATTGAGAAGTGAATACATTACAACATCTTTTGTAGCATTATAGTACACCAAACGGCATGACAAATTAATGTACAGCTGAGGACATGTGATAGAAGGAACAATTCACCCCAGTAGCTGAAGACCTTACATAGAGGGAAAGAGAAGGAGTTTAGACATACTGTCAGTCGGCCTCGGGTTCCCGCCCAGAGATGTGCTTCCTAATGGGGGCATCTCTAAATCATTGAAATGGAGGCTGAGAGTAAGCGTGGAGGATAGGATTTGAGTGGGGAACCGCACCACAGACCCCATACCCTGTCAAATTTTCCTGGGCATCTGCGCCCTTATTAACTATATATGGAATAATGGAGTTGACCAATTTCCGCCACATTGACACTGAGGGATTCCCATGATCCATCCTAGTATAGAGGGTATTGTCGGTCTTTGGCAGCTGGTGCCTGCAACAACCACGATTGGAGATAACTCAGATTGCAGCTGTTAACCCTTAAAATGACCTTTGAAAAGTCCCAAATGACCCCGCCGCGATAAGACTGTGGTGATGCCGTCTGGGTGTCATGGAAGCAAGGGGCCCTCTTAAAGCCCCCAGAGCTGCCATGATTGTTAATATATGTTTAAAAATATGCTTGTAGCATGTCTCCTAAGACGTAGCCTATAATACAGTAAAATGCAATAGTTCAAGTCCCCTGAGGCCAAAAAAATAACTAGAACAAAGACTTTTTACTTATTACAAAAAAAATAAAATAAATTAAGAGTTTATCTGCGCCCTTAGTTTTTCCAGTTGCCGCATCACAAAATTAGAAAAAAAAAGTAAGATTTGGTATTGGTGCGTCTGTGAGGGTCCAGATTATTAAAATATCACATCAGTAATCCCGCAAGGTGAATGCCATTAGAAAAAAAATATTCAATGCCAGAATTGCGCCTATTTTGGTCATCCCCATCTCCAAAGAAATAAAAAAAAAAAATTTAAAATCGCATGATCCCTAACAGTGCAAATAAAAACAAGAGGTTGCACCGCAAAAAGCCCCCGTACAGCTCTATTGACAGAAAAATAAAGTTACAATTTTTTTTGAAAGTGTGATTGGCATAGCTGCAGAATTTGATCTGGACACAGGACCATCAATGACCCCTGGTCATGAGATGGTTAATCTGTTAAAAAGGCATATAAAGCAATATGCATTTCTACTGTATATAAAGAATACAGCAGGGAGTAGAAGAAATGTATACAAGGTAATTATAATGCAGACTAATAAATCTCACATTGTAAAAACCATACATGACTTGACATGTAGCCTATTTAATGAGCCTATTTTAGGGATGGATACTAAGGTAGTAAACACCCTTTGCCTACAGGCTCCTGAGGTGATACTACTTGTGAGCATTGGTCATTGGAAACAATTCACCACCAACATACAGATGTCATATGGATCATACAGTCAAAGTTGTGTTTTATTATCTCTAGTGCGGTGTCCAAGAAAAAAAGTTCCGGTCAATCTTATTAGTGCTTTAGATTCTTTGGTCTGGTACTACATGACATTTAATTCTCCAAAATTGGGGTTTCAGTCCGCACTTTCTATGTCAACTTGCCATTATATATGCAAACCCCCTTCCCAACGGTCCGATATGCTGTTTTTTCTTCTCCTTTTCCTACGTAAGGAAAGCAAGGCAGGGATGCCTATTGTCACCTAGCTTGTTCATGTTGGAAATTGAGCCTTTGGCTATATTAATGCAAGACAATCCTAATATACAGAGTTTGGAGATGGCTGGAGTTCATCACAAATTAAACCGATTTGTGGATTTTATTCTCCTCTTTATCAATCCCACGTCTCTATTCCTAACCTCCAACTACTTCTAACCAACTTTGACTTGGTCTCTTGCTTCACAATAAATCCTGTCAAATCGGTCACCCATAACGTATCCCTCTCTCAACAAGACATTACTTTGTTGAAATCAAAACTATACTTTCTGTTGGTCGGGCTTGTCCTTCTCTTACTGGGGCATTCACTTAAAGGGGTTGTCCCGCAAAAGCAAGTGAAGTTAAACACTTCTGTATGGCCATATTAATGCACTTTGTAATATACATCGTGCATTAAATATTGGCCATACAGAAGTTATACACTTACCCCCCTGGTGTTGGAGTCCCCGTCTTCATGGCGCCGACCGAAGCCTTCTTCTGCCTCAATTAGACGCGCTTGCGCAGTCTGCCTCTTCTGTCCCGTTGAAGGGGCCGCTCCGGTGTGCTCGCGCCGCACAGGTCTTCTGCGCATCCGCAGACTAGCTCTCCGGCGCGAGCACGCCGGAGCGGCCCCTTCAACGGGACAGAAGAGGCAGACTGCGCAAGTGCGTCTAATTGAGGCAGAAGGCGGCTTCGGTCGGCGCCATGGAGACGGGGACGCCAACTCCGGGGGGGGGGGGGGGGGGGGTAAGTATATAACTTCTGTATGGCCAATATTTAATGCACGATGTATATTACAAAGTGCATTTATATCGCCATACAGAAGTGTTTAACGTCACTTGCTTTTGCGGGACAACCCCTTTAACTCTTCGCTACTCAGACCTCTATGCTGCTAACTACCCCCTGCACTATTTGATCCCTTCTTGCCCTGTTGGACACCTGGAGATCTCTTCCAATATAATGGCTAGGACTAGAGATAAGCGAGCATGCTTGGATAAGCCAGTTACTCGAGTGAGCCTCGCTCTTCCTGAGTAACTGCATTCTTGTCTGAGCATGCTCAGGGGGGGGCGATAGCAGGGGAGAGAGTAAGAGATCTCCCCCCCCCCTCCCTCTCACGCTCAGACAAGAATGCAGTTATTTGAGAAGAGCCAGGCTCGCTCGAGTAACTGGCTTATCCGAGCATGCTTGCTCATCTCTAGCTAGGACATATTAATGTAATCAAAATGTTGCGGCTTCCAAAATTACTTTACCTCTTTTGGACCCTCTCAGTGTCCTTACCAGGATACATTCTTTGTAACCAAAATAAAACAAGCTTTTTTAGGGGTGGGGGTGTAGGCTAGACTGTATATCTCTAAACATACATTACTGTTCACAAATTGGAGAGAGGTTTGGGAGTTCTAGTTCTCTCAAAATACTATCAAGCGGTGGTTAATCACAAAGGCTTCCTCTACTACACTCTACTGCCTCTGTCCCTCACTGGGTCCTTCTAGAGCTTTCAAATGTTGACCCAATTCCCATAGATTCATTCTTCTGGATACTCTGGAAAGCCTGACCCCCTCTTCTCAGCCCTCTCATGAGACAACCCCTCTCTGTCTGGGACTAAGTTAACCTTGCCTGCCACTGCCATATTTGGCACAACCCTGTTTGGCTGGTGGTGTGCCAGTGGATTCACTAAGCATCACTTATCGAATAACAGAGGAATTGTATCTTTTCAATTTCGGCTATCCTCCCACAATGTCCCTGGCTCAGAGCTCTTTCATTACCTCCAGCTAAAGCATTCATGTAAGGTTTACTCCCCACATTTTTCAGGATTAATCTCATTTCTCTCAAGTCATCTTGCACTTCCTAACACTCTTATTGTCTGGGTTGGGGAGCAGGATTTGTCCCAAAGTAGGGATCTTACTGTCTGGCATAACATGTAGCTCACAATTTCAAAATACTCAACCAACATTACCCCTTTAGAATCTGCTTACAAGGTACTCATGAGGTGTCTGCAAGGATTGCGCATTATGTACCATGTTCAAAATTATCCCTCGTTTTAGGGATTGCACTAGCTTTGGTACTATTTTTTACATTTGGTGGACTTATCCTTGGGTGGTTCACTTCGTGTTTAGAATCTGCAGTTTAGCTCAAAGCTTGTTTAATGTTATTCTTCGCCGTGATACATGGGTAGCCTTACTACAACATGGTACATGAGCCTTATCCTGCAATCAATTCTGCCTCTTTACATTTCTCCTCTTGGCAGCAAAGCAAGCTATTGCACACTCCTGAAAAACATTACTATTCTTCTGCAGGTTAGATCCAGGATGGACGGATTCGTCATAAACAAAGTTATCTAGAGCAGTGTTCCCCAACTCCAGTCCTCAGGGACCGCCAACAGGTCATGTTTTCAGGATTTCCTCAGTATTGCACAGGTGATGTAATTATTGTTGGTGCCTCAGACATTGCCACAGGTGTTCTAACTATAGGATATCCTGAAAACATGATCTGTTGGTGGTCCCTGAGGACTGGAGTTGGGGACCCCTGATCTAGAATACTCTTAGAACAAACACGAACAGTTCCTTAAGGTTTGGCAACCCTGGACTGACTAGATTTAGCCCTTCCCCATCTCTCCTCCCTATCCCCGGCCCTGGCATAATATTTCACTAATAACCAGTAATCATTATAGTATACACTTGGTAGGCCTGCCTTGGTCTCCCCTTACCCCATTATTCTTATTCTTACCCACTATTCTCACTCCTCTCATTTCCCTTGTAGATCTCTTTCCCGTCATTTCCTTTATTTTCCTCATACTCCATTCTTTCCTTTGTTCCTGTGGCATGATTTGTTTTTTGTGGTTTGATGTTTAACTGTTAAGTACTTAATTTAGCAGTGGTTTCCCACCACTCTGAACAAGGCCACATTTTATCATTCATATATTTGATGCATTGTCTTGACAAGTACTCTCACATGGTCTGACGGCTGAGTATCATGTTGTGCCAGCTTGCCTTATCTGTTCTCTCACTCAAGGAGACCTCCACTTCTGAGTTTCTACGCCATTCTGCTTGTTTATACAGTTCTTGTACTTATCTTGGTTTTAATAATCCAAACGTCAAGTTGTTGAGTTATGCTTGTGTTTTCGATTGAAAATTTATTAAAAATATTGAAATAGAAAAGTTTGATCACTTGATTCAGAAATAATATATATTATAATGTAGGAGGTGCAGAATACAAATTATATAACATTTCTACGGTTAATCCCTGTCCAAAGAAAAAACAAAAAGACAACATATTGATTTTAAAATAAAACTTTGATTTAATATACAAGTTTTCTTTAAAATACAAAATAGTAAAAGACAATTGCAAAAACTAAACTGTTTACAGATAAACCCAACATTGCATTATTCAAAACAAATCAACATTTGTGATAACCCTAATTGCTTGTAAGCTGAAGAATGGATATTCCGATTCCTAGAAAGCAGGAACACCGCTGGTCAATGACTGAGGACCAGAGGTTGACTTTTCACCTAAGCTCTGTTGATCACTTGTTGAGGAGAAGAATCTTGAAAGGAGATCTACCCTCTCAGCAAAGTCTTCGATTCATTTGGAATTCAAACGTCATAGATTTTTTTTCGTTTTCTTAAGATATCCCGCAAGAATTAAAGTTAATGTACTTTTTGGTAAAAGTTGTTCAGAAAATAAGGTTAACCATTTCATATCTGATTAGTATTCAGTTTTCAAAGTCTTTACCAACAATACACCTGGGATATGAGAATTCCTTGTGCTTGGTGGAACAATATTCCAGCTGCAAACTCAACCATACCTTCTATTTCAGTAATCCTGTGGATACACAAAATGTTCCAGTATCTGATAACCCCGTATGTACTTGGCGAGATCCCTTTAACCTTTGATACGCTCAATAAAATGCAAGTAATTAACCAATAGCTTCTTTCTTTGAGTTGGATTAACACTGTTACAGACAAATGTGAAGGGACTATGAAATGTGAATGTCCTTTGTTAATATGGTATAAGCCATGGATATATTCCGACATGGATATCATCAGTTAGGGATGAGATGGATTTGATTAGTAAGCTATGGAAATAGCATACCTCCGGCTCATGAACTTCCCTTAATAGTGGTAATATAAATAAGGCAGAATAAAGTACATCTTGGTACTTTCATCGTCAACTGCTTACCCTTTAACCTCAAACCGATTTGTTAACAAAGTGCATTAAACTGCTCCTTCCACAGACACTCAAAAATGATTTAGTACAATTGAGGCACCAATTTCGGAAAGCCAGTATTCATTCCATCCTTATGTAAAATAATAAAAAAAAGCCTATAAAATGGTCTATCATTTTAATAAGAGCTTTTTTTCAAAAGTTTTACATTTAACCCATTTAGATTCAATTCCAAAGTGAATAATTTACACATCTCTATATGTATAAATATTATAGTAAACATACAGATACTGGCCAAGTAAGGTCAGCATAAGACACATTTGATTAATGATGTATGTAATCTAATTTTCCTTTAAAGGGGCATGTCTGTATAAATAGAACGGAAACAATGCATATATAACATGTTGAAAGCGGATTACATGAACTTTCTCTCTGTACATAAGACGTTGGTCTGTTATTTCTATTTAACTTTTCTGAAGTCTGGATTCTGTAATTACTCATATGAGACAGTTCAAAGAGCTCAACTAATACTGAGAGAGCTGGTAATGTCAGTATCAATAATAGTAAGTCTGCTTTGTTTATTAATTTTTTCTGTAAGGTCATATTCCTTTCTTGCATTTTTTTTTTATATTCACAGTGCATTGATTAGGAGCTGAGTGCATTATGAACCAAGGCTAATAAAGTGGATGCATCTAGGAATGAAAGCTTGTCACCTGGTAATTTGATATTCTATAAGGAACTTCCTTATGGATTTTTGTATGCCACTGAAATCTTCCAAAAATGACCACAACTTAAAACATACTATTTGGAAAAACAATACCTTAGTTTATAAAGCTACAACAGGCATTGTGCCGTATGTGGATTTAGAAGATTCAATGGACTAGAGAAGCATGCGAATATAAACTTTCCTTTAGATATAAGATTACCTATTCAGGAATATTGGGTTACTTTGAGAAGTTACAATAAGTTGACATTCCGGTCCTGGACAAACAAAGATGGCCACACCACTTCCCTGACTACCTGATGCACACTGTGCACAAGTATGCATTGGTGGTCTAAGACTCTGCATGCTGATGTGAATGGCCCGTGCTGCTCACATGGCCACAACTGGTCAATCAATGAAGGTGTAGTGTCTTAAGACTAATGATGCCTACTAATGCACACTGTGAATCAGGTAGTCAGAGAAGTGGTGTGGCCATCTTCGTTTGTCCAGGACTGGAGGATTGCTTTAAATAAACCTCACATATTGCCATCATAATGACTATTATAGCCTTGGGTCATAAGAATGCTCAATTTTGTAGCTAAAATGGACAGTAATTTCTCAAAACTTGTAGTCTAGTTACTCAAGTAGTTGTTTATAATTATAGGATATCACTTCCATCCATGGATTGCACATAAAGGCTTAAAATTTGGATACTCTTTGTCAAGAAGAGATCATTGATGTTTATAGTTTTAATTCATAGCAAATAAAGTTAGTACAAATGAATAACGGAAAGTATTTCAACCGATTCTTTAACCAGATTGGATAACATTGAAGATCATATGAAAGTAATGAACGCAATCTAAATCATATGTGATTAACAACTTAATATAGACGTTTGATAACTGTAAGTGTCCAATCTATTCATAGGACATGGTAGGACCAACAAGAACTTTCTGTGTTACCACCTTATTCCATTCTTTATCTTCTATGTAAAACATAGATAGCACGCATGAATATCACCACGCAAGGCTCCTAATATAGAAAAACACCTTGAAATGCTCAACTGCTCATACAGTTGTTTTGAATGGAAAGCCCTGACTCTGTACCAAAATGGTATCACAACACCTAAAAAGGTCTAAAAATATTTGCCATTTCGTTCACCCCATTGCCAGTGCATAAGAAGATTTCAACCTTGATGGGCAATAATTAGAAAAATTCTACCTGAATATACAATTAACCTGACTGCCAAATATTTCCCCTATGGGATACATTGCCTAACCTAACTTGACCATGGTTTACATTACTTCTAGAAGGACTAGTGAACGTTTTTCTGTTTTACTCCGATTAACATTAATCTAAGAATTCAGTTGTGTCAATTATAAACCGCAGCTCCTGAGAAGAAATAAAAAGGATACCTTACACTTTAAAGTAACCCTTCACATATTTCCTGCTCCATTTGTGCATTTTACAGTATTGTACTCCTAACATATAGCCCATGTTCTACTTAAGGTATTTAATGTATATTTCATTCTTTTTATTTCTATAAAAGCCAGAATCAAACACGGCCAGTTCCCTTCCAAAACAAGACTGGGTGCAAAACTTCCTAACTTATATAAGATTATTTATAACATATATTGCAAAATGCTGGTGTCCCTTGTTTTAGAGAAACCCTAGCAGTTCCAAACCAACGTCTCGTCCACGCAAAACAAATCTGTGGCAGATGCCTTTGGAATTTTCTGACATCAACTGCACTGAGAAGTCTGATTATAATGTGCAACTGATAGAAGTCCATGAAGGTCTGCAGGTAATATATTCTAGAACATTCCATTCCTTAATGAGCACTGCAAGAAGGACGGTTAAATCAACAAGTCAGTCAATGTGCAAAACCGAAAAAAAAAAAAGGCTAATCAAAAGTCTATCCATAAATAATTGGTAAAACATTCCTGTAATGGATTTAAATCAAAGAAAGCAAACTCTTCAAAATATACACTTCTGGAACGTAATGCACCGAATGAAGGTATGGTCACGCATAGGTGAATGGCTGGAGGAATCATGACAGCTGCTCCATGCAGTCCAGATGATCAGGAATAGGAAGGCCTGTTAAAATTGTCAAACATTTGTTCCAAACAGTAAGGGTGGGACACACAGGCTGTGTGAATGGAATGTCAAAAGTGTAAAGGTGAACGGAGTTCAAGGCATCGTAAAATGACAATGAACCATTATCGTAGTCTAGCAAAATTCCAATGCGGCGTAGATGTGGAGAAGGCTCAATTGGAATCTCTTTACTGTTATGTCTTACTGCCCAGTTATTGTTACATCGACAAAATACCCAGGAGGCCAAATTCTTTCCTATCCACTCATGCTTTGGTGCAGACTTGTATGCAATGCCAACCGCATACCTAAAAGAAATGAAAATTACATTACTGCAAGATCAATTGACATTTCTAGATTTTAAAGCCCAAATCCCAAATCTGTTTATTCTAATGGAATGTCATTGCAGATTGCTTAATATTCTTTTTTTCTGCTATTTTAGTTCTAGAGCATCCTCTGAATATTATAATGGGTTAATTTACATGGGCAATATTTCTCTAAGACCGAGAGCCTGAGATAGAAAGATTGCAGCATGTCCTATTAATAGGCAATATCACCCATTTTTTCCTATGGGAGCAAGAAATTTTAAAAAAACAAAACAAAAAAAAAACACCCTGTATCACACTCGCACACGATGCAATGCAGTTTTTACCATTATAAGTATTAGGACAACTTGCAATTTTTTTTGCCCACAAGTGTGAAAAACACATTTACAGTGATGCGCTTTTCTCGCAAAATGCATCATACTGGAATACAAAATTGCAGATTTACAAGTGCAATATAAATCCGAGTTTCTGGGATAGATATCGCACTTGCCCGTGTAAACACAGCCTGCCAGTTCACTTTTCCATCAGTTGTCACACACCATATAAAAACTGAAATGGGTAGCAGGCATCAATACTAATAGCTCATCCAACTAGGAAGGTAACTAACAGCATAAGCGGATGTAGAAGACAAAACTTTATTGCCCCATCACCATGACAGCAAAGTTTCGGCCGTGGTGGCCTTCTTCAAGCTTAATCATGTGACCAACGTTTCGGCCGTGGTGGCCTTCTTCAAGCTTAAGTAGCTGTTATTGTTTTCTCTGTGTATCTTTAACTATTAGTTTCCTAGAAAACTGTACTGAAAACATATTTACGGCTTGGTATTTTTCTGGTTTTCCATGCAGTGATTCGGCATGAGGAACGTAACTACACGGTGGTTCCACTGCACTCATCTTTAAAATATAAGAGCGATATGCTAGCCAAGAAAGGTAAAGCACAGCCATACAAAAAGAAGAACAAAGTTGCCCTTCTGTGGGCAACTCTATTCTAATGTTGTCTATATTTATGGTTGAGTATTTTTTATTTATTGGGTTAACGGCTTTGTGGCCTAGATAGTGAAAATTATTTTCACTTCATTCCCCAACACAAAACCTTTCGTTTTAATAAGAATCTTATAAGTACTAGGTTACAGGATGACTGGAGTTATCATAGTTCAACGATGAAATGTGTAAAACCATAATGCAAGGGGTTCCACAACCAAGCAAATGGGGTCAAACAAGACAATGTAAAGGGGTTTTACAGCTCTCAACTATTGATTACCTATCCTCAGAATAGGTAATCAATAGTCGATACTCATCAGCTGCTTACTGGGGCCACAAAAAGCTGCCTTGTGCCGAAAACACACAAATCCGTACACAATGTAGCAACCTGGCATGGTATTAAAAGTTATGGTGATACCATTCCAGGTCATTGCAGTGTGCACAACCCACGTATTTCACACACCTTGAGAGAACTGAATTTTCTTAACACTTTCTGTACCATGTGGCATAATTAAAATCAGCCACAGCCTGCATCATTTCACAAGAACATATACTGAAGTGCAGTGTGTAAAGAACATAATTCGGCTATTTCGTGAAATCCTTCCACGCTAAATCAAATTCACAGGATTCCAGAACAGGTTTTCTTTATTGCTAAATATTGTGGTCACTAAACCAAGGCCTTATTTTAACCTGAGATGTAGAAATTTGGTAAGGCTGACAATAAAAGCAAATTACCCATTTGAGTAAGTTTTTATAGAGAATGTTAAAATCTTCAATTTCCTCTAAACATCGATACCCAAGTATATAAAATTCTTAAGGGAAACCCAAGCCTACTTGTGTTACTGTTTAAATATTATTTCTGGTTCATTATGGTATAGTCTTCAAATAAAAAGAATGGAAAACCACTAGATATAAGCTCAGGGACCGACACTTAATACATACCAGGTGCTTCCACTTATAACCACTTCCCAGTAATGGCGGCCACTGTCCAGAAATACATTGCCAGCTACACCATAACTTCCTTGGCTAGTGAAACGCTCTGGTGTGTGGCTCTTTTTTGAAGAGGTTTCATCTCTTTCCACAGTCAAATTGTCATGAGAAACCTTAAGCTTCCGATGGGCAGACTTTGGGTCCAGTTTAAATGGTTGACCTACAGAAAACAAAAAGGTATACAATGTGTGGCATTTTCAGTATTTTACAGACAAGAAAATTCAGCATGTATCAAAAACAAAAGCTTTAGCTGCCAGCGCTACACACAAAATATGGTTAGTGGCACAACTAGACCAAGTTGTGTCATTGATGCAGATCAAAACTGACAGTCATGTACAGCCGTGTACCAGGGAGGTGAAATAAAGTTCACATCGATTTGTAAAAGTAATTTTAGAAAATGGCTACTATAACACAACACACTAATAAAATTTTACTTAATTTTCTGTTGGTTAAAAAAAAACAAAAAAAAAAAAAACATCTTAAAATTACAAGAACTTTATTTTCATCACTGCAGAAAAGTTTATCAATCATGTAATATAATAAAACATGAGCAGAAGACATGCTGATCTATCTATATGGATATACTGTAGACAGACAAATTCACTGTGTGAAATCTAACAATGACTGATCATTTCAGCTGACCAATGACAGACAGACATTAACTGGAAAGAAGTCAGCAGAGTTTGAGATTGTCGTCCGATAGTTGGACAAGAGATCTTTCATTCTTAAAATTATATATATTTGTTCACAAATTATAATTATTATAAAGATAATTACCTTTCTTTGTCCAGTTTGAAAAACTGTGATGGCCAATATTGACTAAAATGTGTATGGATGAATCTATGAAATGATCATTCGGACGATCATCTGTTCAACCACTAATCTATTTCCATCTAATGTATAGGACCAATTCATGAAACAGATATAAATCCATTTAAAGAGGCACTAACTCTTCAGACAACTTATGCTCATGTAATAGCCTGTGTGTGTGTCATCAATCTTGTAATATACTTCTATTAAAAATGTTTTACCACTATAAATCTAGCTTGTCTGTAATCTACTGCCTGTTAGGTACTGAGCTTCTATAATAACAAGGATGCTAGGACATAAGTGAGGGGCTAGCTCACTGCTCTGCAAATCACACAGCTCCCAAATCTGCAGACAAAGTATCTGCAATCTCCATTCTCTGCCTCTCCCGCAGTTAGAGTGCATGTGTGGGTATGTACACGCACGCGGTTAGAAAAAACAATGTGGCTAGAATGTCTCCTAACGCCGGAATCGTGGTAAAGCAGAGGAGAGGGCATTCAGATAATGCAACCCTGCTTATTGGACCAGAGACAGAACAATGCAGCATTGCATGTAAAGGAAAGTAAGTACAGGACAGTGAACTACTGGCAGAACACTAGGTTTGCAATCCATGTTCAGGCAAGGGGCATGTAGCGAACAGCAGGGCAACAGAGAAATGGGGAAGACCACATTAAAATCAGAACTTATAAACCTGAACTAGGGTGAAAACAGCAGCCAATTAGTGGGTAAGGAGACCTATTATATATCTTAGAAAACTTGTTGAAAACTCATGTACGCTTTAAAAAAAAAAAAAAAAGCCCACAAGTTGTAACTGCCAATTGCCTCCTGTGGGAGGGAAAAAACTAATTATTGACTCCAAATATGGCAAATCAGAATAAATTCCTGGATCAATTAGCAATCTTGTGTAATGTATATGTTATAGATTACATATGTCCAAATATATTCATATAACCAATTAAAGTCCATGTTCATTTTCTTAGTGCCATTCGAAGAATGAATAGTGAAATCCTGCATGTTTGCTTTGAGCAACAGGACCACTTATTCCTAAAATCTGCACCAGGTCAGTTCCGATCCCATATAACTAGTAACACTCAATGATCTCCACAAGAGTATGAAGATAAATCAGCTTCATATGTCAGCTGCAGCCCTAAGTGAAAACTATTCTATTACTAAATATATATTTGGCTAGTCTAAAAAGTAGTTTGAGCGCTGAAAGAATATGAGTAAAGTACAGAATCTCTAAATATTTTTACATAGACACCATCAATGACCATTAAGCTTATTACACAATTGCTTATGGAATATGTGTTTGAGAACAAAATACGTACTGTAACAGAAAAAGTAACTAATCTGATAACCGGCCGAACAATTAACTTTCGTGCACTTTCCATGACAATACTTCCTGACTTATCTCAAATAACATCACATATATACATTACATTAAGCCAATGGCACATAAAAGTATAAAAACAGTTCTAGACATTCTATATCTCAAACTACTATAGGAAATTAAAGGAGCTTAAAGGAGGCACGTCTATAAGCTTGTGCAGATCAAAAGAACTCTCCGAGGACTTGTAAATAGCAGAATAACATTCCGGTGTTGTATTTAATACTTTAGAGTTCAAATCCAGGATTATGCTTGGATATCACCCTGGGATAATAAAGAAACACACTAAGTGGAAGGAAATCTTGCCCTTTTAGATATACAAGATACATTTGTATACAAGTGTAGATGCTGGATTGAATAACAAAATGCATCCTAGTGATAATCCAGCACGGTGTTCTAGTCCATTTTGGTTGGGAAGATTTGATGGGAAAAAAAACAATTTGCTGGGAATTTGGTATGTTCAAGATGCTTCTTACTATTGATAAAAGCTAATCAGAGTCCATTAGAAATGCACATCTGGACGTCTCATGGAAAAATATACATAGAAAATCTCGAATACCCCTTTTAGACGAACAGATTCTTGTTTGAACGAGCGAGTAATTTTACGGCTTACTCGTTCACGCTCGTGCAGCCTGTTTAGACAGGCAGATCAAGAATCGTTTACTTCTCATTCAGTGTTAATCATTCCTACATGAGAGACTGAAAGGAGAGTGTTTAAATGGAATGAGAAGTAGACGAGTCAATGATGATTTTTAGCCCTGCTGAAACTGAACAAGCGAGAAAGGAACAATTCTCGTTCATCGTGTTTAAATCGAAAGATTATTATTCACTTAATTTTTTTGAACAATAATCGTTAAGTCCAAAGGCACCTTAACAAAGAAAAATCAACAATACAGAACATGTATCTAGATAAAAGGATGGACAAAAACGGAGCCAAAATACCTGTATAAAGACTTTTTCCCACTCTTGTGTAGGAACTAGAGATGAGTGGGCATACTCGCTAAGAGCAATTACTCGATTGAGCATTGCCCTTAGCGAGTACCTGCCCGCTCGGGGGAAAACGTTCGGCTGCTGGCAGCGAGTGGGGAGCGGCGGGGGAGAGCGGGGAGGAATGGAGGGGAGATCTCTCTCTCCCCCCCCCCCCCCCCCCCCGTTCCCTGCCACAACTCACCTCTCTCCCGCACCGGCAGCCGAACCTTTTCTTCCGAGTGGGCAGGTACTCGTTAAGGACAATGCTCAATCGAGTAATTGTCCTTAGCGAGTATGCTCGCTCACCTCTAGTAGAAACACTCCTTAAAGCTTTTATATGAAACCAGACTTGATCAAAACTTAAAGAAGACCATATTAATTTCTATGTATTTGTAAAGCCCAGTGTTGCCTTGGAAGAAAGCATAACGCCCAATTTTTCCAGAATTACACAAACTCTCCAAGAAGCAAAATATTTTTGTTTTAAAATGTAAGACCCTGTTGAACAGGAAGAAGAACTTCAAGCGGATGTTTGCTTTTACACGAAGTTTCAACATGAGGCCTAATGTTCCTGGCTACAAGTCAGGGTCAACAAAAGATGGCACAAAGGAAAGAGACTGCCACATAACATGCCATGATCCAAACAGTGGAAAGAACAATATAATCACAGCCAAAAATACCAAGTCAATTTCCATATTTGGAGACTAAAGTCCACCCTTCATAATAAACACAACGAATAATATTTTCAATCACATGAAATAAGAAACTGGTATTGCAGGGTTGGAGATGTGCCAACATTACTCAAATCTTGAGCTTGAACATAAATTAAACTATATACATAGTTGCATGCTGCTTGTGACAGAGGGGTTATCATGGCCTCCACTGGCAAGATTTTTATCTTACAATGGTCATCTTGAAACAAATCAATATTCTATTTCTAGTAACATGCTGAAGGTCGTATTACCCAAATACTAGGGTTACAAGACAATAGAACTTCAATAGCCTGCTAATATTACGGCTTTAAACGGTGTTCCTTTCACTCTGAGGTATTGTTCCATCTTCCTTATCTGCATAATTTACCAGAGGAGCATGCATGGCCTTATAAGTCTCCTCAATCACCTCCTACGTGTCTCCACACACCTTTTTAGGTGTTCTCCTTAAGGAGAGATGATACCCGTCCCAATAATGAGGGGCAAAAACCTTAAAACAGCTGTATGTGTATGGTTTTCTGGCTTTTTTTTTCAATTTCTAGTTGTTGTAAGGACTTGTATAAAAAGTCTGACATTGATTTACAGGAATGCTGACTTCCAATAGGTGGTGCTGCAGAGGTATTGTTCCATCTTCCTTATTTGTATGTTTCCAGCCACTGTGATATGGTTGTATTGCCTTCCTTTACGGGATAAAAATGGACAGCCAGCAAGCAATGTATTCCAATACTTACATATATAAGCATATATTCCACTGTTGAAGACGAAGAAAAAAAAAAAAAACATCTACATTTCTATTTTACCATTACTTGAATACCTATTGCTCATGAATAACGTTAAAAATTTTTCCTTGGTCATAAAATGGTCAAAGGAGGAAATGATTCCTTATGCTTCAAGGGCTAGTTTATGTTTGGCCACTTTAGCCCACACACCTATAAGTACAATTTTCCCTATAAAGACAAAATTTCACGACTTTCAAGTAATGGGGATTTTTTGTTGTCCTATCCAAATATATAAAGTTTCACTGGATCTTTTTTAATGCAAAATGTAATAATTTTGTTTTGGAAAGTGTAAAATATACAATCTTAGGAGAGAAGAATGAGTACATAGAAAGAGAATGGCGTACAACCCACTAAACACTGGAGTGAAAGCCCCGGACATCAAACTTCTACAGAACGGATCACGAAGAGAAGTGATATCCTATGGTTGAAAGGCTTCGCTTACAGCTGCTGTGGAGTTTGGCATTTGGTTTTAATCTTACCTGAATGTTACTTTAGGGACTGACTTTTTATGACCGTGCTTGTTAAACCAGACGAAAACCACTTTCTGCTTGGAACAACATGTAGTAACCTACTTACCCCCGATCAGAACTGTAGCACAGGTCACAGCAGATATTAGCCGTTTTCCTCACTATTTCATTCGTGCTCATGTAACAATGTGGAAAAATGAAGGTGCTTTTTGGAAGACTAACAATAGCTAATAGTGCACACTTCCAAGGAGACTTCAGGCACAACTTTTACTAGTTTAGAGACTTTCTTACAGCTGCATAAACATCTAAATACAATTTGATTAGTTATTACCTAGGGTCAGACTTTTACTACTTTTATTTTTTTTTTTTGTTGCAAAGGTTCCCAGATGATGATAGGCTGATCGCAGGTTGTCATGGTATGGAATCCCTAAAACCAGCTATAATTTTATGGGGGGGGGGGGGGGGGGGGATTGGGTGGGGGAGAAATCAGCAACAATGTTTAAAGCAGCACTATTAAGGTATAATTTTCCTCAGTAGGGGATCGTCTTTATCAACTCAGGATTCCCGTACAGAATATTTTACTATTTTTTTTTTCAAACCAATTGCTGAAGAGCCCCAAAAATGACCAGGGATTAGAGCACAAAATACCCCGATTAGCTTTTCTCTGTCCGATGCGTTCATGCACTGCTGCAGGAAGCAGACAGTGCTGTTTACATTGCAGTGGTCCGACTTAGTATTGCAGATCAAGTTCCCATTGAAGTGAATGGCCTGAAGAAACAGTCATTCCTGCAGAAATCAACTTTGTGCACGAGTGCAACAGCATAGAAAACAGCTGATTATTCAGGCTTTTGGTGACAAAACCCACCGATCTACTACTGAGGACCTATCCTGAGGAAAAGAATTAATAGTTTACAACTGGACAAGCCCTTTAACCCTTTACTATTGTTGGTGGTTCGAGCAGCGCATGCGTGGATACACAAATGGCATAATGATCCCCTTGGAAAAATCTGCAAAGGAAATTTGCACCATTTGTTGGGGAGGATCCACAACACATACAAGAGCTCAATCTCCATATGGGATTTTTCTATGTTCTGTAAAATGCGGCACTGTATTCCACAGCAGGAATCTGTAGCAAATACTCCACAAGTTCTGCAACACTAATTGCATTTTCAGTTTCTTGCTACAAAATTACTTTTGTTGATTTTCTGATGTATTTTTATTCCATGCATAAAACTCAACCACAATTCTTTCTCAATATAGCAAAAATTAGATAGGAATATTTCAGGTTGGCTTTAGGGAAGAATATAATACATTAACCTGGGCTTTAATTTTAGCCCAAGAGAAATAAATCAATCCCACCTTTTGCTCGCTATGAATATAAGGCAGCTAAATGCTATACGCTAATGAAGAGTTAATTTCACATTGGTTTTTAATTAATTAATGGTTAGTTTTTAAGGGGAGTGTTTTGAACATTATGTAGAGGTTTAACAAGGTTGTACAACAACCAAAACGAGTTCTCCATTTTTTGTATAATGCACGTTTTGTAAAATAAAGCAGGAAGTCTGAATAGCAAGCAGCATCCCGTTTGTGAATTATACTTTAATTTTAGCCAATGGTAAAAATATGGCGAGGGATTAAAGCTCCTGTTCCTGCAATGTAGCAGGTCGGATCCTCGGCTGTTAGCCACAGGTGAAGACCCAGAGGAGAAGGCAGAAGTGGCTTTTAACAGCTTCTGCCTTCTCTCTTGCAGGCTACATAGCACTTAATTAGCTATTTGACCCAGCGATCACGTGACCAACTGATGCCCCTGCCAGGGCAGAGCTGCAGGGTCCTGGTAGTACCAGATCAGCTCTGTTAGTGACTATTACCACTACAGGGGGATGTTTTCCCATGTAACTGGGGCTCCTATGGATGCCTCAGTTACAGTGGAAAAAAAAAAATTGTGTGAATGACCCATAGAGGTCTTCTATGACATTGTGGCGGATATAGATGTTAAGCAAACAGTTTCAAAAATAAAATTTTAAAAAATTCTGGAATGAAAAAAAAACAAAAAAACCCGCCAACCTAAACAGTCACCATATGCACTTTGGAATCCGTGAATATACAAATTATATATATACACGCTATTCTGTCTAATTAAAACTGATAAATAGACTGTATACAGATATTTCTTCCATGAGTCCCAGGAGATAAGCCATGATCCCTCTTCTCTTCTTCTCCTCGCTCTCTTGTGTTTGGCTGTAGGAGCCTCTACCATCTGCTCTGTTTGAAATAGGACACAAAAATTGCTAACCTGTCTTGTCTTCAGGACTTCTACAGAGTTATTTTAAGAATATACATAAAGTCCTGCAGACTGACAATCCGGGGGGGGGGGGGGGAGTTTTTCTACAGTTCACCTGCAACATTAAGTCTATTGTTCCTTTAAATAATAATCTATAAAAAAAAAACGAATCCTGGATGACAACTTTAAATGGATTCAGCCGAGTGCATACACACCAAACAAACATGTATGGGTTGCTGCTTTAGAGGGCAACAATATACTACTTTAAAAATATCTTTCTCCATCCACACAGTCCCAGATGTTGCCGAAGGAAACTAAAACTAGGACCCAATTATACTCATTTGTGCTCAACAAATTTTTTGAGGCTACAGAACAGATGAACCGGGGTCAGCAAAGCCTGCAGGCCCTCGACTCTCATAGATATGCCAGATGTACTTTCCCTATCCAACTCTTAACAAAACAGTATTTCTTTCCAGAACTCTAAAAACACAACCAAGAAACATTCTAACTGAGCAGCATTATGGCCTTGATTAACCTATTTACATAAAGGCCCAGTAACAGACCTACAAGTACAATAGCCAGGGTATATTCCAGGTATGGTTAATAGACTCTTCAGACGTGGCATTGGCATTAGGGATTGATAGCTCAATGGCAAGTTTAACAATCATCACCATGCTATAAATTAACTATGTAAGTATTATGCATTGCTATTGATATTTGTAACAATCTATGTCTAAAGGAAACCTGTCACATCCTCACAGCACCATAAACTAAATTATGGAGCCGTTAGGGGACGTGACAGGGAGCCTAGTGATGTATTTTTTATACTCAGCAGCTCCTGTGATCCAATGGTGTCTTCCTTCCAAGTCGGTGCGCGGCATGAAAATCTGACTCTCTTGAGTCTCATGCGCGTGCTCTTCCATAGTTTTATAGAAGAGCGTGCACGGGACTTTGAAAATAGTTGGAATTGCGTGCCGACTTCAGAGGGCGACAGTACTAGATTGGGTAGGAGTAAAAAAAAAAAAACATCACTCGACTCCCTTGTTTCAGTCCCTAACCGCATCATACCTTAGTTTATGCTGCTGTAGGGATGTAACAGGCTCATATTAAGGATTGCCTAATAGAAGACACCTTCGACCAAAAATTGTTGCCAAGAACAAAGTGCTATTTGTCAGGTGATTACATCTTTTATCTGGCATCAAAGATCATCTGTAGTCCGCAGCACTATATGAACAATAATGTGCGGTCATCAACAATAGAACCAATGGTTTCTAAATGAGTACACCAAATCTGCCCCATCATTAGGCACATATAGAAGTGTTAATGGCTCTATGTAAACGCAGCTGGATGAGCCACGATTGACTTGCAAATCATCAATTGAGGCTTGTTCCCAGCAGATCATCTACAAGTATACACATTTACTGGTTCATTAAAGGGTAATTTAAGTTTAAAAACCGACACATAGAAAGTGCTTGTGTCCATCTATTCTAGCAATCCGTAAGAAGTGATCTAAAAAAATAGGTATTGAGATGTCCTGGTCCGTCATGCTGTTCATGCCATTAGAGCTCCTACAAGGTTTGTCACCCATTTTCCCTGACATAAATGGCAAATGTACCAAGTAATGCAGTGATACATTCCTTGCCTCATTTATCGTCGTGTATCTGTGGAAGCCTGGGGTCCTAATTCAAATTCTATAAGCAAACCATCCACAAGGAGCCTGTACAATGTCCCCAGGCTTACAAGATTTTGTTTCCTGCTAATTGGTTTCATCCTATACTCTAAAATCATATTAATAAGCTGATTGGCCATTTATGAAATTGTCCCTTGTATGCGTACACAGGCATTACAAGCCCCACTGGGGAGAAAGGCTGATGGAAAGATTACATTTTATGTGCAGTGTTGTGGAATATGGCTATGTTATATAAGTAGTAGGAAATCAAATAGATTTATCATTCAGGACAGCCATGTCTCCACACTGGGATGGTGGACAAAATACAGTACTATGCAAAAGTTTTAAGCAGGTGGTGAAAGCAAGCTGCAAAGTGTGAGAGTTGTCAAAATGTCTTCTATCCTCCATCTTGTATCCTATTCTATGTTTCTCAAAAGCTACTGTATTTCTTTTAGCCCGTATCCAGATGTTGGCAAGCACCAGACAGTCAGAAGTGAGATGCAAGTTTACTTGAATGAGGCCTCCTAAGAAATCCAATTAGTTTCTCCAAACTAGATCAAACTATGCGCAGCCCCATGGGACAGGAGGAAGGGAGGAAATAAGTGATTAAAAATTGGACTTGTTGGGAGAAACATATGCACCGGTCCAATTAAAACTTGGATAATATAACAGCTAATACATAGTTCTTTTCCCGATGTGTGTGTGCATGTATGTATGTGTAGTGACCTGGAGTGTGTAACTACAGTATAAAAGTACTTAACTGCAAGTCAAGAGCAACTATCCTAGCTGCAGCTTATTTAACAAAGGATAGTGATGCTGGATTTCGTTTAATAAGAAGATGGAGTCAGGATAGGGAACTAAATAGTTACTTTAGCTTAGTCATTTTTTTTTTTACTACAAGTGCTGGAGGACCTAACAGGAGCTTACACAGTCACACATCACGTGACCAAGCAGGAGGAAGAAGTTCCCTGATTGGTCAAGGGGTGTCAATAACCACAGCCTAGCTAAAAACAAGTTCTCTGAGAGGAGGGGGCTGAGCTGACACATGTTCCCTGAGTGGAGGGGGCTGGTAAATTTCCGGTGCTCCTGATCTGTGGTGTAGCAGAAAAATATAGAGTTGAGAGGGGAGAGAGAGCTGGTCAGTAGAATGCAGGAGACAGTGGAGAGAGAGGGACAATGAGGGGGAAGAATGACGGAAACCAGGTGAAGCCGTGTGACTGACTTCCATCCCCTGTCCTGTAACTAGAGCAGCATACTTCCAACTTCCAGAAACGCTGGGTGCAGCTGATCAATCATCCATGATGCTGAGAGCAGCCTGTGTTTGTCGTCAAGACCTGAAATCTTTTCAAGCCGTGCTTCCACCAAACAGACAATGCAGTCACAGTATCGCAGGCTGCAAAGATATCAGAATCTCCAGAGGATCCCATGGCGCAAGTACTGGAGAATTTTAGCGAGTGTTTCAGGTTGGCAAAACTGTTAGTCGGATGATAGGTGTTGTGTTTGTCAGTTCTCATCAGTTTCTCTATACTCTTCTCAGATCTAAGATGCTGCCTTCCCAGAGCTTATCTAACTGTGTATAAAGGTTTAAATTGTGTTTATGTAAGTTCTAGTGTCTAAAAATGTTTACAGAACGCCATATTCAATAGTAAATGGTGTGTCTGCATTTTAGTCAATTACATATGTCAGTCTTTTTTCTCCACCAATACCTTTTATGTCGGCACTGGTGTCACGTTCACCTAATTCAATTAGTCATTCATATCCTGTTGTTTACCTTTATCTGTGCACAATGTTAAATAGAGCACTCTGCACCCATCGTCACCATAACATGACTCCTAAGCCACCCCTTAGACACTGCTCAGAGAGTGTTGGCCTCTTCCCGCTTGTCACACGTTGCAAGGTTTGGGCGTCACAAACAGGAAATGGACAACTAATGGAATCAGGTGAATGTGATGTCAGTGGCTGTGAGCAGCTCATAACTCAACTTTTTCTTAATTTGGGAAAACAAGAATATATTTAAAAGTGCTCCTTTGTGCTAACAAAAGTAAAAATGCTTTCAAAAATGTAAGTGTTAATTACAAAATATTAAGTGAAAGAAGAAAAGAGAAATCTAAATCTATATTTTGTGTGACCAGTCTTTGCCTGCAAAACGGCATCAATTCTTCTAGAAAGACTTGCACAAAGTCATGGATTTTGTACGATTATAGTCAGGTGTATGATTACCCAATTACACCAAACAAGGGATAATGATCATGATTCTCATATATAGGTTGAAATACAGTAACTAAATCAAAAACCACTGTGAAGGGTATAAGACTTCAAACTGAGGGAAGAATAGCAAAACTTCTACAAAGGTGAGGTTGTGGAAGACAGTTGCATTTCCACGACTCTGGACTATTGATGCAATGGGCTATATCAGGGATTAAAGTAGTGGCTGTTTGTTCATATAAAGATTGTTTATTTGGGATGCTTTTATAGGATATTCTAGAGCAGTGGTGGCGCACCTATGGCACGCGTGCCAGAGGCGGCACGCAGAGCCCTCCCTGCTGGCACGCGCCCAATCGGCCGCTCACCACTTGTGAATACCAGCAGGGGCCGCGGCTTCCCTGACAGCATTCACAAATGGCACTGCTAGCCGCGCTGATCCCGGCACACACTGACTTCATTGTGCAGCTGAAATCCCTCTCCCCCCTGCCCCAACGTCTCCTACTACTTGGTTCCGCAGGGAGGGGGGAGGTGTCCAGCAGTGTGTGTGTCAGAGTGTGTGCCGGGAGCATATTAACACTTTCTTCCCCACTTCTGCAGCAATCAGCAATTCCCAGCAACCTGATTGGTTGTTTGGGTTGGCTGATTCACCAAACAACCAATCAGGTTGCTGGGAATTACCTATTGAGGCAGAAGTGGGTAAGAAAAAGTTAATATGCATGCCGGGACTATCGCTGACCAGAAGAGGAGCATCAGCTTCCAGTAGAAGGGGGAGGAGGAGGGGGTAAGTGTGTGGGTCTTGGGAGGGGCACTGTGGGGTGTCACTACTGCACTGGGGGGCCGCTGTGGGGTGTCACTTCTGCACTGGGGGGCCGCTGGGGGGGGGGGTGTCGCTACTGCACTGGGGGGGGGGGGGGGCGCTGGGGGGTGTCGCTACTGCATTGGGGGGGGGCGCCACTATTGCACTGGGGGGCCGCTGGGGGGTGTCGCTACTGCACCAAAATAATAGTAGACGATGATTATATTAGCTTACCTAGAAGGATATATATGCGTATTAATCTAGTATTAAGAATAGCTGCTGCTGAGAACGGAATAGTGTGGTGATCTGAAGGAGTGTATAACGCTGGTAGAGTATGGGCTGCTTGCCCGGTAGTTAACAGAGTTTGTCTTGACAAATCTATGCATGCCGGTTTAATCTAGTGTATGTTGGTCTCACCTGTTCGGGGGAGGTACCTAAATGGAACTATACTGTGATTGGTAAGATGTTAAGTGGGGTTTACTATTTAAAAATGCTGTGTTGCCTGCATCAGTAAGCTTGAAAAAGACGTAGATAGGGTTGAAACATTGCTGTTATTTGTTGTCATGGAAGAATAAAGAAATTTGGATTTTATTGCACCACTTATGCTGCCACGCTTGTTTCTAGTCTCATGTCAAAAGTCATACCCCATGGCAATGAGCACAGCAACAAGACACAAGGTAGTTATGCTGCATCAGCAAGGTCTCTGCAGGCAAAGATTTCACAGCAGACTGGGGTTTCAAGATGTGCTGCTCAAGATCTTTTGAACAAAAAGAATGAGCTAAAGTCAAACTATTAACCCTTCTATTTTTGAAAGCATTCTTACTTTGCAGCATTTTCCCCACCTGCGTAAAACATTTTGCACAATATTCTAGTTATCACCAACTTTTTTTCCCTTAAAGTTGAATATTTAACAATTTGCTGGTAAACAGAAGTACTTCAGTTGTCGTCTTTTGGCAATGTTTTGATTATTGTCAACATGCTTAGGTCGGGCTCACACGAGTGGGTCGGATTCTGCGTGTGGATATCTGCAGTGGAAGACCTGCGAATGGTCATGGAAAGTAATTGTGAATGGTCTTATATGCGTGTAGTTTTCTGCGCAAATGTATGCATATGAACAGCAAGTCGTCCACGGGGAAGAAAGATCGCAAGCAGTGAATGACATCAGAAAGTAGCCCAACGCTCTGAAAACACCCTTTGACTGCCCAGGCGACATTCCCTTGCACTGTCATGGTGAGAGATGTTCTGAGAGCGTTCAGAACAGAATACTGCTCTCTGGGCTTGGCTGGTTTATACTACTTTTTTGGAAGTAGTACAAATTATTAAAAACAAAAACAAAAAAAAACACTTCTTATTGTGGAGGAAGAGCCTAGAAGAACAAGTGGAGGTTGCAGACAGCAGTCTCAACGGGGGGTGTTGCTCCGCAGACTCCGTGCTGCATTGTCTGCCCACAAATTGCTGCTTTTTTTATTCCATTTGTTTTCTGGCGACTTGTGAGCAAATCCACATCCATACTCAATGTTAATTGCGTATGCATTGTGGATTGAACACTTCTTATAGAGATCAATGGAGCCCATACACGCTGAATCCGTTGTAAAAACGGAGCATGCTGTGATTTTTCTTCCGCTTGCAGAATCCACAATTTCTACCCGCAAGTGTAAGTGAACCAGCGAAAGTCCATGCATTTCAATGCCCGCGTATCAAACTCACGGACGGCGATCGCGGAATCTGCAATTCAAACCCGCTTCTGCGAGACCCCCCTTGTAGAAATAAGTATATGTTCCACCGTGATATTCCCATATCTCCATTCCTGACTCCTACTCTTCCACTAGTTATATTTTTAAAAATCTTTTTACACTAAAATACTTTAATACTTTTCACCACAAAAAACACTATTCATGTAATCTGTAACTTGAAATATTCCATCAGAAACAAGACACGATCATGATAATGCAAAATGCTCAAATCCCAATATAAAAACATATTTTAAAGGAAGCATCTGCAATTAGAATAAGAGCATCTGCTTTTCCAGCCACAAACGCACACAGCGCCCCTCTTGCCCGGGCGAAGTGTCTGGTGCTACAGCTGCGCCAAATTCAATTCCCCAGACCCCATGTACAAGAGTGCTGCTGTTTCTCCAGCGGAGGAAATACAAATAGACTTTTTCCCCTAATTCCGCACACATACTATAAATATATTAACTATTTCTAGAGATACACAGTCTTAATACATTCAGAAACCCGAGTGTGACACAAGTAAATAGACTTTAACAGCTCCCATATTGTTACTGAAGGGTAGAAAAACATGAACTTCTGAACATTCGGTGGGTGGGTGTTCCTGAGTAAGCCAGATACAAATTACTGGTGTTTTAACTCTGGCCAAAACAAGAAAAAAATCTTCCTGTTTAAACTGCTTTACCAAAACACCCTCCACATTTAACGCATGTTTCCTTAATCGGTCTCAATGATTTATTGAATGTTCTGCTTGGCATCAAACTGAACAGAACTGAAACTTGTGCTTTTTCATTTTACTCGAATGTTAGAAACACACAGAAGTCTAATTTCCAAAAGACTTGGAAACCTTAAAAAAAAAAAAAAAAAAAAAAAGCTAGGATACAAGCCATCATACCTGGACTCCTACTGAATACATCCCTCCTCTGTAATTACAGGGCCCTCGTCCGGATGCTACTGTGTAGAATAGTAAGCCTACAATTTCCCAATCATCATAAGTTCTCCATGTGTGACAACAAACCAACCTATAGATCACCGGATATGTAAAATATGCTACATTTATCTATTTTGTAAATCATAGTACCAAATCATTTATACTTTTTGCACAAGTCTTACCCTGAATGCCCAAACAGGATGGAGAACAGCACCGCGACATATACAACTGACAGAGGTTATATTGATAAGGACACGACTCCCTGTACAACTAGTACAATAAGGCAGCATGAATTAATCAGGTCTGCTAGAACAGAGTAGTTGTAAAAAAAAAAAAAAAAAGAAGATCCAAAATATAAGGATGTAAATAAAAAAAGAAAAAACTATAAAAAAATTTTCCGTGCTTGGTGGATTGGGATAAAGAATAGAGATGAGCGAACGTACTCGTTTAGGGCGATTTCGCACTCGAGCATCGCTTTTTTCGAGTAACTGACTACTCGGGCGAAAAGATTCGGGGGGTGCCAGGGGTGAGCGGGGGGTTGCAGAGGGGAGTGGGGGAGAGAGAGAGAGCTTCGCCCTGTTCCCCACTGCTCCCCCCCTGAATCTTTTTGCCAGAGTAGTCAGTTACTCGAAAAAAGCGGTGCTTGAGTGCGAAATCGCCCTAAACGAGTACATTCGCTGATCTCTAATAAAGAACTAACCACTTTAGTTATATATTTCAGATTTTATTTGCTAAATAAATGAATAAGACATGCAATGCGTTTCAGCGCAATAATGCGCCTTCCTCAAGCATAGATGTCACCATAGTACAAGGCGCTGGTCATTTGTTTTCCTAAATCTAAGGATGGCGAGTGGTGCTGGATGGATACAAATCAAAAGTGATCAAAAAAGTAACAAAAAAATTAATAACATTAAATAGTAATTCCGGGTATGTAATGTTAATGAGGGCGGTTTCACATCTGAGCTCGGGGATACGGATTCCGGCTCCATTCGGGGAGCTGGAAAGGAGTATCTCTATGGCCAAACTGCTCTGTCTTAGGACAGAACCAAACAGCGCCAAACAGGCCACAATGACTATAATGGGGTAGGTTCAGTTTCTGCTCAGTTGTCCGGCTGTTTCCTCCGGCTTTTGAGCTGGGTCCACGGCAGAACTTCTGGCTGGAGGTCCTTCCAGTCCTTCTCATTCGCTAATATAGCAATGCTCTTTTGAACGAACCAGAGATTTGTCTGATTGTCTAAACAGGGTGAACGAGAATGAATGAGTTGGCGGTGACATCAATAAGAATCTGCTTGTTTAAAAGGACCCTTAAATTTTCACCCGTTAACTCACTTCCACTTTATATCAGTTAATTAGGCCACCTGCAAACGGGTGGGCTTGCATTGCGGAATCCAGAGTGGGAATCCGCCTCCGGGTGCCGCAGCAAACACCACCCATAACATGCTATTAAAAAGCGCTTCGTCCTCTATGCGAGCAGAAATCAATTGTGATTTTACGCTCGCAGAGGAAAATAAAAATCACAGCATGTTTTATTTTTGCCTGTGTTCCATTTAAGTCAATGGAAGCCGTCTGATCCGCAGTTCTTCCGCAATGACACTGCGGAAAGGCCGCAAATTCCACGTTATCACTAGGTGATGTGGGAAAAGCAGAAGTTAAAAAAAAAATAATAATAAAATCTGTACTCCGCATTTCTGCACACAGAATCGGACCTGCCCGCGTACAGCCAGCCTTAATGACCATAACAATAACTTAGCCGATAAAGACATGTAAGAGAGAAGAGAGAGCAGAGGGAAACCAAACCCTGAGTCCAGCCTCACTGACATCTCCTACTGGTACTTAGGCTGCAGTTTCTATGAACTGTGAAAAGTAGAAGCTGCAGAAGATGAACGCTGCCAAATTTTTAATAAAACCTTCCTGCAAAAATGAACATCAGCCCAAATTACATGCATTTAGGTGAAAAAACAACTGCCCCCAAAAAGGTGTCTGTAGCCTTTAATGTTTATATTAATACAAAAGGTCGAGAGCAATTACAATTTTAAGACTACCTTAGAAAATTCTATTACTAATAGATATGTGTAAACTTAACGAGTGTACCTCTCCTTTATAATGACACCATTGAGCCATAAAATTAAACCTTTTTAAAAAGGTGATATTAAAAAAGTTTTTTTATTTTCTTTCTTAAATCCATGAGCATGACTATTCCTGAGCTTTTATACCAGGCGGCCACAAGGGCTTTGCTGTTTGTAGTGAATACAATAGATCTCTTTTTTTTTTCTTAATCTCATTGTTTAAGTAAGGGCTAATTATTATCCATAATGTTTCATGTCATCTTTAACATTGTCTTATGCTGCCCATTCAACAAAAAGGTTTTTTTTTTGTTTAGTGATGCTAGACTTTATTAGAGAATCTCTCTGTATCAGGCTGCTTTCACATCTGTGTCGGGGGTTCTGTTTTCCTGCAGGAAAGGCGAATCCCCTGGCCAAATGGGTCCGTCTTATAACAGAACAGAACAGTTTGGACCCCATTGCTTAAAATTGGGTCTGTTCTGTTTCCGCTGAGCTGCCCATATTTTTACTGGCATGTTGTGCCTTTTCTGCAACGGAGGTTCCCGCTCGGTTATGGACGAGGCAGATGCTGCCCACGTATCAATGATTCCTCCATCATTGGAGGTTCCTCCATCGGACTAGAGTTAGCAGACACATTATATCCAGGCGTTGAGATCACATCAGGTCTACTACACTTAGTTTTTGCCGTTTACTTACCATGTTGTCTAAATAAAGTAACCTTCCAATGAGCAGAAACCCACCTAGCGTTACCCCAAATTCTGGTAAAAGACTCATTTAAAATTAACAAACTTTTACAGTTACTTACTGTTTGTCTTTAATTTTCCAGGCTCACTGTTACGACTGCCGGCTTGGTTTATAGCCTTCACAATAAAAATATACTTGGTGCCGCTTTGTAGGCCATGCACTGTATAGTGGTTCTGCTTGATATTGGGAACAATCATCCAGCTGTCGGCAGAGTTACACAAGCCTGCAAGTTCAAATGAATAGAGGCGTTATAACACAAGACTAGACAAAAGGTGCAAAAATGTACATGTGAGGGAGAAACATGGCTGATTAAAGAGTAGAATGTAAAGAAGTTTCCGTAGAGTTAATTAAGTGCCATCAGCGGGGGTCTGACCCCTGGGTCTACCAACAATTACCAGAAGTTGATGTGGTTTCTCACTGTGATACAGCAATGTACTAAAATCAGGCACTTTGTTACAATGAAGGGGCAGCGGCAAGAGTCCCAGGAAACAACCTAATAGGCCATCAATGTCACGTCACGGTAGAAGCCTTTTAAACGAGCACCGGACCATCACCTGGATGGCACCTTCAAGCGATTACTGAGCATTTTCTGATATTATTGAGCAAATATCAAATTTGAAAAGAAATGAAGGAATGAACAGTAGAACGGGCTCTGAGCTCAGATGTGCAATCTACATACTTACATTATTACCTCTCATTACCCCAACGCGCAGCCATAAGCTGCTGCTGGCTGATGGAAAGTGCTAGTCATCTTATGCATGATGTGCATGCGTTGAGTGGTCCATTCTAGGCAATGGATGGCCCGTTTGTGGACACACAGCAGAGAAATGGGAGAGGGTTGCAGCCCGAAATTGTTAATTTGCTGGTCGTCAGGCTGTATAATGATGTCCCCAATCAGATGATGAATAAGCAAACACTAGTTCATTGGCTAATTGGATTGTGCATGCCGAATTAAAAAAAAAAAAAAGAAGAAAAAGATTAGCATCTTCCCGTGTGAATGGGGGATGTACTGCAGACAACGATGATACTATATTGGGGATAAACAACCCTATTAAAGGGGTTTTCCAGTTACAAGATAACTTTTTAAAGGACACATGCACATGACCTAAAACAAGAAGGCCAGCGGTATTTACCCGTCCTTACCCCTGGGGATCCAGCGCTGCAGCTGTTGTCCACCCGGTCTTTGCGGTCTTTGCTGTGCAACAGACACCACATGACCACTGCAGCCAATCAGAGGCTGTAGCAGTCGGGGATTCTAATATAATCCCTCATAGCATCTGAGTGGATATGCAAGGAGAACGGCACCAGACTGCCGTGGTCATGTGGTGTTCATTCCACAACAAAGACAAGGAGAGACGCAGGGCTGGATGGCCAGGGCTTAGAACAGGTATGTACTGCAGCTTATGGCATTTTAAGCTCTGTGTATCAATCCTAAAAAGTTATATTGCAACCGGATAAGAGCCTTATAGTTTGTTCTTCTCCAACACAGCTGGCATTGGCTTGAGTAAAGGCCATTTAAACAAGTGCCAATCACGTTGTTCAAAACAGGGGAAAAAAAGGAGAAATGACGCTCAGGTACATGGCCGCCAATATCCAGAACCTAGTAATTAGTAACAGCTCTGTTACGTGCACGTCACACACACACAGCTCTGCTACGTTGCTTTCACATATTAGCTGCACGTGATTTACGAACTTCAGATGCTCGCTGAGGAGACATGTTCGCTCGTAGCTTTCTCATATTTGCTGCTTGAGATTTACAAACTTCAGCTGGTGGCTGAGGTGACATCGTGGCTTGCCGCTGTGTCATGTAAGCAGCATTAGCTTCCCAGGGGCGTTGAACCCTCTGTGATGACATGTTTGCACGACAGCGACGGTTAGTTCCAATACTGGACAACTGTTGACGATTAGATGAAGGCTGGATTGGTGTTGGTAGCATTAGCACTTGAGATGACATGATATCATGTTCAGGAGATGTGAAAATAGTGGTGAAGAACTATGCTTCAATGTTGTTGGTCAATATCCACCGCCAGCTATGTATGTGGACATTTGTGAGGTGTCATTCATTGGAGTCTCAAAACAGGTGTCTAACAGTCTCACAACCAGCTACAAACTGCCAGACTGAGTACTGCTATATCCATAGCAACTGAGGCCGCACGGGTTTGGGGAGGGATGTAGTCCGCCCATAATCCCTCATTCAGCTCAGAGACCATGTGACTGATCACATGATGGAGACATCATCACAGGTCCTGTCAGCACATGAGCTATGTATGTGTACATTTGTGAGGTGTCATTTATTGGAGTCTCCACACAGGTGTGCAGCTGTCTCACAACAAGTTACAAACTGCCAGACTGAGTACTGCTGTATCTATAGCACCTGAGGCTGCAGGGGTTTGTAAAGGGATGTATTCCGCCCATAATTTCTCAGTGCAGAAGAAGGATAAAGGAGCTGTGATGATGTCGCCATCATGTGATCAGCAAGCTCTGCATGTAACTCACACATCACACAAAGGGATTGATGGACAAGTGGTCATTAGCACTTTGACGAAGGAGGTGTAAAAGTAAATGAAGTAAACCTAACTTTGGCAGGGAGGCAGGATCAAAACCTAAAAGGGATCTCCACTACCCCCTTGCAATCCGGATGTCCCTTTCACAACCACCAAGGACCAGAATAGAGAACTCACATCCAATAGTATCAGATTCCCAGATATTTTGTTCGACAAACAGGAATAGTCACATCCCTACATAGTGCGATCTCTCAACACCACAAACGCTTTCATGGAGTGAAAAGTAGCGAGACAAGAAACCCCCGTTCAGATACAGATCATCTCCTTGCAAGACATCTGTTCACATTTCCTGAAGCAGAGGAAGACATGATGCAGATTTGGATCACCGCTAATTAAAGGGGTTGTCCCGCGCCGAAACGGGTTTTTTTTTTTTTCAACCCCCCCCCCCCGTTCGGCGCGAGACAACCCCGATGCAGGGAGGTAAAGAAAGCTCACCGGAGCGCTTACCTTAATCCCCGCGCTCCGGTGACTTCTCTACTCACCGCTGAAGATGGCCTCTTCCTCCGTGGACCGCAGCTCTTCTGTGCGGTCCACTGCCGATTCCAGCCTCCTGATTGGCTGGAATCGGCACGTGACGGGGCGGAGCTACACGGAGCTACACGGAGCCCCATAGAAGACTGCAGAAGACCCGGACTGCGCAAGCGCGGCTAATTTGGCCATCGGAGGCCAAAAATTAGTCGGCTCCATGGAGACGAGGACGCTAGCAACGGAGCAGGTAAGTATAAAACTTTTTATAACTTCTGTATGGCTCATAATTAATGCACAATGTACATTACAAAGTGCATTATTATGGCCATACAGAAGTGTATAGACCCACTTGCTGCCTCGGGACATCTCCTTTAATCGTCATTTCCTTCAACCCAAAAAGTCCCTTAAAGTATCGCCAATCGTCAAGATATAAAACTACGCTAACTACGTTATTAATAGTGTTTTTCTACCTACATCCAAGGAGACCAACTAATACAATTCTCAGGAGCAAATCAACAGCAGTTTAAACTGTATTTTGGCCAAAGACACATCTACCATAGTTTACAACCAACACATCCATTTGTAGGATTAGCTCAGATCGCATCAAAAGGCCTTTCTACATGGAACGATTATCATTCAAAAAAAAGCGTTCACACGAATGAAAATGAATGAGAATTGTTCAATGTAAATGCAGCAACTGATTGGTTTAAACATGGATCGTTCAGTCCTCATCAGTCACTTATACAGCGAATGTTAGCGACTGAACGATTTCTTGCTTAAACGAGCGAATGATGAATCTACATGTGTAAACAGGCTGCCGAGTGAACTCTGACATCATTCGCCCATTCAAACGAGAAATCGGCAAGTCTAAATGGACCCTTAAAGGGGTTGTCCTGCGCCGAAACGGGTTTTTTTTTTTTCAATAGTCCCCCCCGTTCGGCGCGAGACAAACCCGATGCAGGGATAAAAAAAAAACAAAAAAACGGGTAGTACTTACCCGAATCCCCGCGCTCCGGTGAATTCTTACTTACCTTGTGAAGATGGCCGCCGGGATCTTCACCCTCGGTGGACCGCAGGTCTTCTGTGCGGTCCATTGCCGATTCCAGCCTCCTGATTGGCTGGAATCGGCACACGTGACGGGGCGGAGCTACGAGGAGCCGCTCTCTGGCACGAGCGGCCCCATTCAGAAGACAGAAGACAGGACTGCGCAAGCGCGTCTAATCGGGCGATTAGACGCTGAAGATTAGACGGCACCATGGAGACGAGGACGCTAGCAACGGAACAGGTAAGTGAATAACTTCTGTATGGCTCATAATTAATGCACAATGTACATTACAAAGTGCATTAATATGGCCATACAGAAGTGTATAGACCCACTTGCTTTCGCGGGACAACCCCTTTAAGCCAAAACCTTGACACTTTGTCTCAGATCCCATTTCTGATTAGATGTGATGAGTAGCTCATGTTGGAAGTTGGCTAATTGCCAATTTACACGCAATGACTGTCGCTCAAAATTTGTTCATAATCGTTACGTGTAAACGCAAAGCCATCGTGCGCTATTCATTCACTTGTAGTTGGTTGCTGAGTTTTAGCCTGCATAAAAGTAGTTGTTAGTTTGTTCATTTAGGTTTAAACAGCAGTTGTTCGGTCGTTCAAACAACTTGAGGGGACGGGTGATTGTTTGTCCAGCTAAACACAATGACTCAATGCCACAGTAGACAATGGATTTTTCTTTGCACCAATTAAAAACAGCCCACCTAAAAATTCTTCGCTAATACACATGCTTACATGAACAAACACTCGTCCATTTATCTTATCGATGTCCAGTTCATATATAAACACTACCAAACGACTAAGCAAAGGAGGGAAATGGCGAGGATTTCAAACGATTATCTTTACATGTAGACACTAGAGATGAGCGAGTATACTCGCTAAGGCACATTACTCGAGCGAGCAGTGCCTTAGCCGAGTATCTCCCCGCTCGTCTCTAAAGATTTGGGGGCCAGCGTGGGTGACAGGTGAGTTGCGGCGGGGAGCGGGGGGGGGGGGGGGGAGGTATGGAGAGATCTCCCCTCCGTTCCTCCCCGCTCTCCCCCGCCGGCCCCCTCATCTCTAGAAGACACTAATCATTTGAAAGCAAAAAAAGTTGTTGAGTTGATCGTTTCTTTATTCGTTCAAACGACAATTGCGTGTAAAAGGGCCTTAAATTTCAACCCATATGATCTTATAGTTTACTACTGCTGTGTTAGGATCCTTTTAGACAAGCTGATTCTCATTTGAGTGAGGAGTGCCATCACTGCTGGCTCATTCACTTTCCTGCAGCCTGCTGAGATACACTGTTGCCTCGTTCAAATGAGAAATTGTTCAGTCTTCCACATTCGCTGTACAAGTGACTGAGAACGATCTGTATTTAAATTGAAATACGATAAGTGAACGAGACAACGATGATTTTTACGCCTGCATAAAATGAACAACAAAGGAAAAGTGAATGATCATTCGTCGTCCAGTCATTGGCTGTGTTTAGTTTAAACAATTATCGGTCACTTTCGCTCCTTTGAACAATTTTTTTGAACGATAATCGTTCTGTCTAAAAGTGCATTTACTGCGCTCTACTCAAGCTTTACGTCCCATACCATGGAAGGTATGACATGGGTGGGTGCTTGATTAGCCGGTGACCCCTGTGACGGCTGCTAATCTCAATAGACAAACTGTAATTCTTCATGCGTCGCAGTCACATTAGCCCGTGTAGAGCTTTCGCTGCATTTGACCCACAGCTGCAGTCAGCGCTGACAGGGAGGAATCCATGATCTTTTTGACAGATAAGTCCTCGAGGGACCCCGACTCTAATCTGCAGGATAATCTCTATATTAGCTGTCAGGCAGGACAAATTCATACAGTGTTTCTTTACATGCCCCAGACACTTATTGATGTTTTATTAAGTTATGGCTTAGGAATCCATACTGACCTTTCATTCCCCTCTATATACTCCCATCACCTACCTTATTTATCCCCTTCCAGAGTAGAAGACATTTCGTTATTAAACCACATTCATCCCATCATCCTCAATAGAAGAATATAGAGGCGATTTAGACCTTCTTGAGATGGCCATATTGTATATCAATGTGTTTCACGGACAGCATTATAGCCTATGAGGATATTCACAAGCGCAATTTTTTACACTGATCAATGTTGTGGGGGAAAAAAAACTAAATACAAAATGTCCCATTCCCAATCACATATGAGAACAGGACATGCAATGTCCACTGCCTGCCGAGATCAGTAGCATCCAAGGATCTTATGTTCCCTGCCTGCCGATGTGAGTAGCATCCAAGGGTCTTGGGTGCAACTCGCATACGGCCATCTGAATATGACCCTATCCTTACTTATAACTGTACAGGCAGCCATTTTCCTTCCACTAATCTGTATCTTGTCTGCAAAGCAACAGACACGGACAAAAGTAAGGCCGTAGCGGAGGCCTGCAGGGCCATGGGCAGAGACCGCCCATGACAGGGTTAATGGGAATGGGAAGGAAGGGGTTGACAGTGAAGATTGTGGAAGGAGCAGAGCTACGGAAGTGTGGGAAAGAAGGAGGAGCTACACAAGGGGTAGAAGAGTGTGGAGAAGAAGACAAAATACTTAACAGCTGGAACGAGGAAAGCCCAACCACTGGCCCTATGGAACAGATAACAAGGGGTTGGGATGGGTATTATTATTTATTATAAGGTGAATGTGTTGCATTGTCATGGCAGTGGCGGATGGGGGAAGTCGTCCTTGGGGTTGGCATAAAAGTGGGGGTGGGGGGAGGTAGGGGCTGGATAGCCACCTTCCCCCCCTTTGATTAATGGTTATGGTGGGTCTGTTGCCTCTTGGCTCTAACAGGGCGGAGTCCTTGCAGAGATGGTGGTGTCTAGTCTTGTAATGGCTAGCGGGTTTCCGAGTTGGGAGGTGGGCGGCTGAAGGCAATTGGCGGTATTGGGTCTCCCGAGTCAGTTAGCTTGCGCCGGGAGGCAATTGGGAAATTGGATCTCCCGAGTCAGTTGGCTTGCAACAGGAGGCATTACGAACATTTCCTAAAATGGTGAGGCGACAGATGTTTTGGGGCTCCAAGGACCTCCCCGTTTTCGGTTTTCTGGTTAAGGTGGGGTTTAATGATAGGTTAATTTATGTAAAGTTAATGTTTTAATAAAATGGCTGCTGTGACCGAATTATCCAAAAGTTAAAGCATGTATGTCGGTATTTGAGAAGGTGGGGGGAGATTGGTGGAGATATAAAATGGATAAGGCTACAGCTGGTAATGACTGTTATACCCGAGTCATGTCTTGTCTGGTAACAAGTACCAATGATAGCAAGACTATCGGTGACCGTTTAGTACATTTAAAATGGAACATGTACCCTGAGTATGGGGGAAAACTATAGTTACTACAACCAGTCATCGATGTAGAGTTTGCCTTTTGTTGGCAACGCTTTCTTTGCTCACATATGACAAAAGAGTGCCTTTACAAGGAGCAATTATTGGGAACAAGCATTCTTATGAGCACTTGTTTTGCTGGTCATTGGCTTGTAAAGTTTGTGCATGCAATATGCAGTGAATTGATTTCAATGGGTTTGCTCATATGCGGGTATTTTTTTTGTACATTTTGGTAGCGCAAAAAAAAAAAAAAGTCCAGCATGTTCTACTTTCCTGCGCATTTGTGCACCAAAAGTCCACATAGAAGTCAATGGTGTTGCGCAAATGCGTGTGCAATAATGCTAGGAAAAGTGTGAAAGATCACGTAACTGCACAGGAAAAAGAACACAACTGGAACTCATTAGACTAATTAGACATTTCAATGCCTCAGAGCATCGGTGCAATTTTTTTTTTTTATTTGCACACGCGAGAAATACACTGATGCGTGCGCAAAAAAGCATCATCCGCTCGCTGCGAGCAAAAATACGTATAAGCTTGTGGGAAGCCGGCCAAAGAATGTAATTCTTTTAATTATGTACAAGCATCACATAGTAACTGCCTAAAAACCGACATAAAGCAGCACCTTGACTCACATGATCAACGTGATTTACCTTTTATCGCTTCCTTATGTATTAGTACATTATGAGCCATTAAACGACTTTACAAAAAAAGAATGAAAATCAGTATATAAAAAAGCAAAGCTTTGAGGATAAGACAGCCATTTCCTCCAATGTATATTAAAACCTGAGATGTGAGTACTTGCATGTGCTGGTAAATATGTAGCTTTTGACTTAAGATGCTTAGTTTCTGCCATACCATACTTAGATGCAAATGGCCTGCATTATGGAGTATTTGCTTTCAGTGCTTTGCTGTTTATGAGCCGCAGAGAGCTTTATAAGCCTCATCCAGAGTACTTACAGCCGACTCCTAGAACAAAAATAATCAACATGGATTCAAGGTGAGATCCCTAACCCCCACAATCAGGGGAGTGGGGCAATACAGCATCCTACTAGAATATAGTGTTAACATTGTATACATTCAAATTAAAGGAACATATCCATTTCTAAGGCCCCCTGTCCTGCTATGGAAAGCGCTGGCGCTCTGTCCAGAAGCGGAGAATCATTGCGATTCTCCGCTCGCGGCGGGCAATTCACAGCATGCTGTCAGATGGGGCTGACCGGCAGAGATTCAGCGGCGGCTCCCGCGGTGGAGATCTGCCGCGGGACTTCGCAACGCCCATAGACAGCCGGCCTAAAATAAAATCTTTAAATTGCTCATTTCTTCTATTCCCAGCTCTATAATATATTTATGTTGTCTTTATAGGTTTATAAATCACCCGACTACTGTATACAATGCTTAATGACAAATCTTTCAGTTTGCGGATCCTCACCTGTTTTTTTTTTTGTTGCACTGGGGTCTGATCCTGTTTTTTCGGTTAGTATATTAACTGGTTAAAAAAAAAAAAAAAAAGAAACGAAAATCTAGTAGGGTTTTGGTCATCAAAAGTATAGAAATATTCCATGCAGCATGCCCACCTACTCATAGTAACAGTATGTAAGGCTGGAAAAAAGACATATCCATCCAGTTCAACCTATTATCCTGCAATGTTGATCCAGAGGAAGGCAAAAAGCCCATTAAGTAGAAGACAATTTTCCCCTATCTTAGGAAAAAAAATTCCTTCCAGACCCAAAGTCTGGCAGTCAGACTAAATCCTTGGATCACAGACCCTTCTAAAGTAAGCGGCCATACCATGTAGAATTGTAATGCTTAAGAAAGGCATCCAGGTCCCTCTTGAACGCTTATTGAATTTGCCATCCCCACGTCCTCAGGCAGAGAGTTCCATAGTCTCACTGCTCTCACAGTAAAGAACCCCCTTCTATGTCGGTGTAGAAACCTTCTTTCCTCTGGACGTACATGTTACAGTCACAGTGCTGGGTATGAACAGATCATTGGGGATATCCCTTTCTAAACTAAACAACCACCAATCTTGATAAGCTATCTCGGTATTGTAGTCCGCCCATTCCACTTATTACTTTAGTTGCCCGTCTTTGAACCCGCTCAAATTTCCACTGTGGACTCTGCCTTCAAATCTGTTGCAGAACTAGAATGAAAAAAAAAAAATCAGGAAGTGACCCCAAATCATCACATATTCCCCCCAAAGAATGAATAGGGTTTTGTAAAATCTGATTTCGAGTACTTGAATTGTGTGCAGGAAAGCGGCAGCATATTATGGTACTAGTAAAGTGGAGGAGATTTAAACACATTTTATCCACATCTTACATTAAAAAAAAACTATCCAAAATTGAGCAGCAGTGCAGATTTCAAATCTGCAGCAAGTCAATTCAGGTTTGTAGATTTTCACCATGGCTTTCACCTTTTGCAATGCATAGGGAAAACTTTGTGGCAAATATACAGCAAAATCCACAGCACGCCTGCAAGGAACGGGTGGATTTTACTGCAGATGTGTTGCAAATTGCAAAAAAATATATCCTGCGTCGATGAACTTTCATTTTTCTGTACATAGAAGAAAAAAAGGATCTTGATCAGTCCTCGCAATCATCGGGTGTCCAGAGTTAAGCCCCTACTGATCAGCTATCACAGTGATAGGCCATAACATTAGTATTTATTTTTGTTGCTCATATAGGGCCAACATATTCCGCTCGTTGTACAGAAGATGTCATTACGCTTTTCCTGTGCCCAAAATCTAAATTACCTATCTGTATGTTTGACATGTGGGAGAAACCAGACAACCCAAACAGGAGTGGAACATAGAAGCTCCATACATATGTTGTCCACCGGGTCGGCTTCACATGGGCGTAATTCGTTGCGTACCACCAATAACCATGCACTATCTTGGCATGTATACACACATAATACGCGCCAAGATAGAACATGCTCTGATCTGTAATGCGCACATATTTTATGCAGTATGTGTGAGCGGCAACATGGGAACCTATGGCAGATTTACACAGTGTATTATGAGCGGAAAAACCCACACATGCTATACGCTGTGGCCACACGCTCGTGTGAGGAAGCCCTTGGCAGTCTCTCACAAAACGTATTTTACTGCACACGGGAGTATGCAATGACTTGCGTACTTGCTACATGCTGACAATCACATACACAATCGCACATGATACACGACGAGATGTGCAACAAAAGATCGAGGCATGCACTATTGAAAGTCAATGCAAGATCGGTACTGCATATTACGGGAGCAAAAACTGCATGTTTAATATACGGTAGCATGCACTTGTTAGAGAGCCCTTAGTCATATTCGAATGGAGAACTTCAGTACTGCAAGGCAACAGTGCTAACCACTGAGCCACCCTCACATGGAACACCCTTTTAATAGAACCCAGTTTATAAGTCAATTATGTAAAAGGAAGAAATATTGTCCGTTTTGGCACTTATCGGAGTAAAGTGCAGAAGAATAACCAAGTCCAACAAACCAGTAGAAAGAAGACATGAGTCTTGACAAAACATCACAAGACACGAAAAGGCTGACGTTTGGGTGGAGTTTGTCCCCCATCTACACTCTACTTGTATGGACTTTGAATAGACAAGTCTTTTACACAGTGGAAAGCGCCGCACTATTTTTCGTTCTCCAATGCTGGGCACCACCACCTCATATTGTGCCTCTGTGCATACGGGAACCGTAGTCCGCCAGCAGATTTGCTTATAAGAAAGAACACAAGCTGCTTCCATATTTTGTATGACTTTGCTATGAATCGTATGCATTGCGTTCATAGTGGCATAATAACTGCAGTACTTGGTAGCAGTACATAGATTTAGTGCATCATTCACAGCAGTGAAGGCCATAGCATTAACTAACTCTTATGTCTCCGTCAAACTGCTACTTCAATACAATATATTCCATCACAGCTGCAACACAGAAAATGAGTGCAGGAGAAAAAAGGTTCCCAACTGAGTTTTCAGCCCTTCACAATCTGGAGGCAATAATGTAGAAAGTTATTTCCTCAGGGCTGGATACTGACAAATTCTGCACACCGGATGGGACAAATCCCAAATTCATCAATGACAGCTAAAAGGAAAATATCCCACTTCCATCTGCACCATCTGATCCCATTTTGCTGAACTATATCAGAATCCTGTAGCCAAAGGCTGTCTTCTCTCTGGTCCCCAAGAGATCTGGATCTAGTTCTGGATCCTGTCTGAGCCAGAAGAAGCGGAGGGGAAACCAGTTGGAGTGACGTAAAGGAAATAGAAGTGGATAGAAAAAGGACGACTGAGGATACAAGGGATATGAAAAACACGTAGAGGTTATCAATGAACCTGCGTAACGCTGACGGCACATGTAAGACGTGAAGTCAAGTCTTGGACTTCATGCACACAATCATTTTAATGCAATTTTTGCATGCAATTATCTTCAGCAACGGAAATGAAACAAAAAAAAAAAAGAAAGGAGGAAATGAACAAGATTTAAAGAGTTACTGCACTCCGAGAGACATGTCAAAAGTTTTGACCAGTAGAGGTCTCTCTGCTGAGACCCCGACTGACCACTGGAACGAGGGTGCTGCAGTGTTACCTTGAGCACTGTGCCCCTTCCATTGTCTTTGCTGCTTTTTGCCTCTTCTCGGAAGCTGAAGATGGACACGTACAAAACTATGGTACTTTCTATAGGCCTTTACATGACCATCTTAAACTGCCAGGCGGAGCGAAAAGCAGTGAAGACAGCCGAAGCGACACAGTGCTCAATAATGTGAGCACTTTAGCCCTCTTGTTCAACCAATCAGTGAGGGCTTCAGTAGTGGAATCCCCACTGATCAAAACGTTGTCTCTCGGACACGTCTTTAATACTACTTGAATCTACCATAGGTGATGATCACAGCGTACCTCCTCCCCCTTCCTGCACAATAACCTCTGTGCATATCACAGAGCATGCCTAGAACAGTTTTCCACAGAAGTCAATGAACATCTCCATACAACGGTCTTCCATGGTCCTAGTGGCTTCTGTAAAGCATATCACTGAATATTAACAGCAGCTCAGGCAAAATGGCCACTCCCATAGTCATGTAAAGCAAACAGTATAAAAAAAAATCTGCAATCAGAAAATAAAACAGTTTAGAGAAAACCGTAGTATCTGGTTTTGATTACAAAAAAAAACAACTAAATGATAAGAGATACAGTCCCTTTAAGCCAACAATGATCTAAGAATCAGATGGGTCGGATTTCATTTGACTAGTGGTCCTTTTAGATGGGACAAGATGTCGGACAAGCCCAACACTTGTCCCAGTGATGCTCGATCCAGTGCAGTTACTTGTCCCAGTGATGCTCGATCCGGTGCTGTTACACAGCAGCGAGTATCATTGGCATCACTAAGTCTCTTCTACATTGTATACACTCCTGTGTTTGCCTATAAAAAAAAAACAAAAAAAACTACGCCTGTGAATCCAGCCCTCTAATGGTTACATTGAGCCGTCCAACAACCTTTATGTTTTCGCTCTTGAAAAGACTTAATATGAAGATATGAATAATTGGACGGAAGACCACGGATGGGTCACCAACTCCAACTGAAAAGTAGAAATCTTGGCTGAACTCTTGCATTTGGACAGCAAACCCAAAGGAAGTATGTGTAAGAACCGTAAATTAACACGTTTAAGTGTTCACAGCAGTCCGTACGGGGAATACATTTGCCTGCAGACAGATTTCAATCTCAGCCTCTTAAACACTGCAGAGCATAGCAATAAACTTGCCACCAAAGGATTGCTCGAACTCTGCGCAGCTGCACACTTGGATCTGCAAATCCATTTGTAGAACCATCAGAAAAAGTGCAACAAGCATACAATCTTCAAATATTTCAATGCTTTATCCAAATAGTTTCAATAAATACAGTCAGGCTGATCACCCAGAGGGACCAAAGTCCACAACTTGTTTACGGGTCCTTTTAGACAAGGTGATTTAACTACCGATGACGTCATCGTTAGCTCATTGACGCAGCCTGTTTATACAGGCAGATACATCGTTGGCTCATTCAAACGAGAAATCGTTCAGGCTTTCACATTCGCTGTATAAGTGACTGAATGAGCACGGTTTAAACTGAATGACAAGTGAATGAGCCATTGATGGTTTTTATGCCTGCATAAGAAAGGAACCCTGAGTGAAAAGTGAAGATTATTGCTTGTTGTTCGGTCGTTGGTTCACGTTTAGACCGAATGATTATTGTTCGCTTTCACTCATTTGAACGATTTTCTGAACGATTATTGTTCCATCTAAAAGCACTTTAAGGCCCCCTGCAAATGTCTGAGCCGAAGTCTACATGCGGAATTAATCTCTGACAGCAGCAGTGTCTGCACGTACCTGCTCTGTTGCTGTCTTTTCTGTACTGCGGATGGACCCGGCAGTTTAAAAAAAATTTTGTTTACCTGCGCCGTCGCTAGGCAACAACGCAGATTCCACGACCTGTCCGCAAGGTTCATTGCGGATGGGCAGAGGGTTGGACGGCTCCCATTTACTTTAATGGAAGCCGGATGAAAATAGGCCTGGTGTGATTTTTCCTCCACGAGCGGAAATCGCAATTGAAGGAAGTAGCGAAACTCTATAGGAAGTAACGGGTGGTATTTGCTGCAGATTCGCGGTGCGGACACCAACCGAAGATTCCGCAGCAAATATCCGCCCATGTGCAGGAGGCTTAAAGCCCAGTCCCAGGTGTGGAAGGCAGGAGAGATGGCGTAATCACTAACCAGCCACAGCTACGTTTCAGGAGACATATCCCATTCTTCAGGCATGTCTGTAGTGTTCCCACCACTAATTTACATCCCATCGCCATCATCACATAACATTACATCTGTTAAGGACAAACAGAAAACACGGAGGAGAAAACTCAGAATATACTCTAATAGCAGCAGATGATGGGGAAATTATTCTAATCAAGCAGCAAATAACCTTTCAAAAGTTCTTATAAAAAACACAAGTTTTAAAGCTCATTTAACCCTTTTGTGGCCACAGTCTAAATTATTATGAATCCAAAATACTTCTGTAATAGCCTCTTTTACCTCATATCCTCATCATTCTAATTAATCTCTTCCAGAATTAACCATTTCAGGGAATACACTTTATGCTGCATTCCTTAATAAAAAAAATTCCTTAATAAAAACGCAACCCCCTCACCACGAGTTTTCCCCTGTTCAATCTCTGTCTTGTGTATATGTCCTAATAGCAAAACAGTGTTCAAGTTCCTGCTCAAAAAAAGCTTTTCCCATCATTCTGCACTTAAAGGGGTTGTCCCGAGGCAGCAAGTGGGTCTATACACTTCTGTATGGCCATAATAATGCACTTTGTAATGTACATTGTGCATTAATTATGAGCCATACAGAAGTTATAAAAAGTTTTATACTTACCTGCTCCGTTGCTGGCGTCCTCGTTCCCATGGAGCCGACTAATTTTCGCCCTCCGATGGCCAAATTAGCCGCGCTTGCGCAGTCCGGGTCTTCTGCAGTCTTCTATGGGGCCGCTCGTGTAGAATGCCGGCTCCGTGTAGCTCCGCCCCGTCATGTGCCGATTCCAGCCAATCAGGAGGCTGGAATCGGCAATGGACCGCACAGAAGCCCTGCGGTCCACGGAGACAGAGGATCCCGGCGGCCATCTTCAGCAGGTAAGTATGAAGACGCCGGACCGCCGGGATTCAGGTAAGCGCTGTGCGGGTTGTTTTTTTAACCCCTGCATCGGGGTTGTCTCGCGCCGAACGGGGGGGGGTTAAAAAAAAAAAAAAAACCTGTTTCGGCGCGGGACAACCCCTTTAATACCCCACAATGACAAAGCAGAAACAGAATATTAGAAATCTTTGTAAATTAAAAAAAAAACAACATATCACTACAAAATGTTAGTCTTTAAAGGGGTTGTCCCGCGAAAGCAAGTGGGGTTATACACTTCTGTATGGCCATATTAATGCACTTTGTAATGTACATTGTGCATTAATTATGAGCCATACAGAAGTTATTCACTTACCTGCTCCGTTGCTAGCGTCCTCGTCTCCATGGTGCCGTCTAATTTCAGCGTCTAATTGCCCGATTAGACGCGCTTGCGCAGTCCGGTCTTCTTTCTTCTGAATGGGGCCGCTCGTGCCGGAGAGCGGCTCCTCGTAGCTCCGCCCCGTCACGTGTGCCGATTCCAGCCAATCAGGAGGCTGGAATCGGCAATGGACCGCACAGAAGACCTGCGGTCCACCGAGGGTGAAGATCCCGGCGGCCATCTTAGCAAGGTAAGTACGAAGTCGCAGCAGCGCCGGGATTCGGGTAAGTACCGGACGTTTTTTTTTTTTTTTACCCCTGCATCGGGTTTGTCTCGCGCCGAACGGGGGGGCTATTGAAAAAAAAAAAAAACCCGTTTCGGCGCGGGACAACCCCTTTAAGTATTCACACCCTTTGGTGTGACATGGAAAATTTAGCTCTGGGGGCCTCCTGTTTGTCTTGATCATCTTTGATATATGTTTCTACACCTTGATAGGAGTCACCTATAGTAAATTCAGTTCATTTGACATCACTTTAAAAGACACATGCCTTTCTATATAAGGTCTCACAGCTTACAATGCATATCAGAGCCAAAACCAGGCCATGAAGAGGACAGAACTGCCTGTAGAGCTCAGAGACAGGATTGTGTGGAGGCACAGATCTCATGAAAGCTATATAAATATTTCTGTTGCACTGAAAGTTCGCAAGAGCACAGCAGCCTCCATAATTCTTAAATGGAAGAACAACTAGGACTCTTCCTAGAGATGCCAAACCACCAAACTAAGTAGATCGGGGAGAAGCGCGTTGGTAAGAGGTGACAAAGAATCCCAATGGTCATTCCAAAGATTGTGTGTGTAGAAGTAGTGGGGGAGAAGCTTACAGAAGGTCCACCACCACTGCAGCACTCCACCAATCTGGGGCTTATGATGGCCCAATGTCCACGGGCAGATTTGATTTTTTAGGCATTGGGCGTCCGCACTTCATCTAAAACCTGCGGATTTGTTTTTATTTGATTTGCGCATGCCCCGCCCAGATAATAAATTGCAGCATGCTTCATTTTACAGTGGATCACACACGGATGTGCTGCACTCATCTCTATGGGAGCTTACAAAACACAATCTGCAATCTCCCGCAAGCAATGAAAAAAAAAAATTAATTTAATGATGACTCGCAGTGCATCAGCTGTGGAAATCCGCATGAAAAAACCACACATGCCATGAACATGAGGCCTATGGCAGAGAGGCCAAAAAGAAGCCTCTCCTCATTAAAAAACACATGAAAGCCCACCTGGAGTTTACCAAAAAGCACCTAAGAGACTCAGACTGAGAAACAAGATTCTCTGGTCAGATTAAATCAAGATTAAACTTTATTGTCTGGAAGAAACCAGGCGCCGCTCATCACCTACCCAATACAATCCCTACAGTGAAGCATGGTGATGGCAGCATTGTGGGGGTGCTTTTCAGTAGCTGGGACAGGTAGATTGGTCAGGATTGATGGAAAGCTGAATGGAACAAAGTACAGAGATATTTCTAATAAAATCCTAATCTAGATGGCAAGCGGCCTAAAGGCCCATTTAGACACAATAATAATCGCTCAAAAGATGTCACTCGAGTGACTTTTGAGCGATTATCGTTGTGTCATTTACAGCACAAGATTATTGCTCAAGATGATGAATCCCCTTGCGCTGCCAGCGGAGGATGCAGACGACAAGCTGGGTGTCCCCGCTTGTCCTCTACATACAGCTGTTACCCGCTGGGAGCGCCGGCTGTTATACAGCCGAGTGCTCCGTGCTGGGTATAGAGAACAGACCTGGACTACTCTGTTCTTGATACCCAGCCTGTTATCAGGGAGCGGGATACAGCTGAAACAATAGTATCAGCTGTATCCCGCTGTGAATCCCTGATAAGGCTTATCGTCGTGAATCCCTGATAAGGCTGAAAGACAACGATGAGCGACGGCTGAACGAAAACTGCACGATGTAAGTGCAGTTACACACGATTATCACTCAAAAGATGGCTTTTTTGAGCGATAATCGTTGTTTCTAAATGGGCCTTAAGCCTGGGCAGAAAGTTCACTTTCCAACAAGACAACGACCCTAAACACACAGCCAAGATAACATAGGAGTGGCTTAGGAAGAAGTCTGCGAATGCCCTTCAGTGGCCCAGCCAGAGCCCTGAAGGTGAACCTAATCTAACATCTCTGGAGGGATCTGAAATGGCTTTCCAAAGACGGTCCCCATCCAACCCGACGGAGCTTGAGAGGATTTGCAGATGGCAATAGCAAAAAATGCTGAAATCCAGGTATGCAAACTTTGTGGCATCATACCCAAGACGACTGAAGACTGTAATTGTTGTTAAAGGTGCTTCAACTACGTACGGAGTACAAGGTGTGAATATTTTTAAAAAATATATACGGTATATACAAAAAGTTTTCGAAAAATTATATTTTCCGATTCCGAAATATATTGCCTTCTGCATGAAGACTCAATGCAAATGAAGTATGCGTTCAGAAACCTGAGCTTCTAGCAACACAGGCCTGTTTTAGTGCCGTTTAATTGCTATTCACTAGTATGCTGAAGAGCTGCTGTATCATCTGTTCTCGTGTTTTCTGCTGGCAAGTGTCATACTCGTTCACATATTTTGGTTACATGCACCGGATCCCACTATGTTTTCCTTTCATAGTGCCAGAGGCAAATTCATTACAGACAACTTCATTAAACCACAAGTTGGGATAAGTGCCAGCACAGGTATACAGCCCCATGCACAATAATAAACATATTTAGCCGGGCAGGAATATTTCGAGAAAAGACCTTAAGTAATACATAAGACCAGTATATCAATTTTGCATCTGGTCATAACTGATAGTCTGGACAAAAGAAGAAGTACTTTACCAATATCTGGAATTAATGTGCTAATGTAGTCACCTGTAAGAGCCAACGGCAAGCCAGGGTTAACCACAGCCTGCTGCAGGTGTTACCTTGCGGGGCCAGGGAATGTGTGGTTACAATCTTGTGGTTTTTCTTAACACCCAGACCTAATTCATCAACATGCAATCTTCCATGTGGATTTACGAATGTAAGCTCAAAGAGACAGGAAACAAGACCAACTATAAAGAAATACTATATGAAAGCCCATATAAAAAAAAAAAAAAAAAACATTGAAAAAGGAAAAATAATAAAACTCTATATATCAGCTGCTTTGTATTATGTAATGCATGGCAACAAGAATGAGTTACAGTGCAGTTTCACAGTCAGTATTTATGCTCATCTGCTGTCCTGGAAAGGCTAACTGGACGTGGTCCCAGCATCATCAGCAGACTACGGTGTTGCTGAGGCACTGCAATACCCCAGCATTGTTACCCGTTGTTCTGGATTTGATTGCACTTTCAATACATGGTGGATAATGTGTTTCTCTTGCGGCCTGCTTTAAAGGGAAAACTGAGATACGTGTTGGAGTTAAAGGGGTATTCCTATCTTATACTCTAATGCCATATCTCATCAGGAGAATGGATGGCACACGGCATGGATTTAAACACTGTGCCCCTTGATGGTCTTTCCGACCCTTAGTGAATACATGATGGGCCAGAAAGTGGAGTGCGGTCCCATTTAAGTAAATGTAGTTGGCTGCAGTTTCCTGCACAACCAGGACCACCACTGTGCATCCTTCAGAATTGGTACATATCCCAGAGATCAGACACCTCATAAAGTGATACCATGTCCTAGCAATATGCCATCACTTTAGAAGTTCTTAATACCACTTTAAGATGGTGTCTGTGTAGTTCTAATCTAGTGCTAGCCATATAATAAGATGATCATACACTGAACAGCTACCTCTAGAGATTTCCCTCGGGACACTTGGATTGGTGTATATGTTTATTTCAATACAGAGGAGAGACATAAGTTTGCTATCCGACACAATTGGCAGTACAAGTGTACAGCTTTCATTCCCCCCACAGAAGACCTCAGGAGACAACTCGACTACTCTTCTGAAATTGGGATGAACGGTCAACATTAATCTAACGTATATGGCCAGTTTAGGTGAAAAAAGGTTAAGAATTTAATGTCATTTCCAACTCTGACCGAAAGAGGCTACCCTCCTATGATGCTACAGATTCTACCATTTTCTAGATCATGGACCATGAAAAAGTAGTAGATAAGGTACAAATCAGGTATCACAACTCTGAATTACTTTTTGAATTCCTTTTGGCCACTATGGACATTATGCAAATAACATTTGGTGATCATAGATGATGCATGCAGACAATACCTCTCACAAGTGAGCTAATCAAAGCAGTTAGAACGTTTCCCCCCATTGAGCGTTATTTAGAACATTGACTTTAATATTATTGTAAAAAATAGACAGCAGCTGTTAAACTAGAACACCGCTCATTAAACGTCCTCTTGTTCTATTCCTGGGTTGGATTTAAAGTAATTAAGATCAAAAAGAAAAAGACAGAAGTGAATGTTTATTTCATGACTTAATGATGAGTGCAGCTCTCCATGACTCTTATAATCTTGGTACGATATTAATAATCATGCTACTAAAATCTATAATAATTGCTGGCGAATCTGTGGAAGCCATTGAGAATAGTCAGAAAACCAACCTACTGGACTTCCTGTTTACTTACAGAATTCATAGAACAGGTTTCCATCTCAACATAAAAAGTTGCTATAAAGTTTCTATGACATAATTCACTCTGTTGCTTTGCTATTCTCACTCCTAGAGGATATACTAGATTAGATGAAAATGAACATTTCGTTACATCTGCATGATAAACTCAAAGCTAAGATCTCTGCCAACAAAACTCCTTGACACAATCTAATATCCTTATGATTAAGTGTAGGCGATCCTTTCTCAACGTCTGGGTTTATTTTTATAGCGAGTACTTCTTGAAAAGTAATAGAAATAGGAAATAGTAAAACACCATGTGGCGTACTCTTCATTTCGCTGCCACGCATCATACCATAACTCGATTTGCCTTTTGAGAACTGGAAAGCGCTGCATGCCTGTTTAGAAAAGAGGTCTATATATAAGCCTAACAAATAGAGTTCAAAGGCTGACCACTAACAATAGAACAAGCAAAGGAAGTGCTCAGTTTATTGTAGATGGTTCCCAAAGATGTAACATACCGGACATACATCAGTAGACTTCCTGGGAATACATTGACATATACGTGCGGTTACATCTAGAGACACTTCAAATTCCAAGGTGAATACTTACATTTTGTTGCAATTTAAAGAGAACATAGTGTTTAAATACCAATATCCAACTGCAATAATTATATGAAGTCTGTCAGCAAAATAAGTACTGCCAAAACTAGGGGGACCCTATGAAGACAAGGTGGCTCATAGCTTACGTTCAACCGAAAGTGCAGAAATAAAGGAGATCACGTTTTTACGCACCACACGGTTAATATAAATTAGCTGTAATCCCTTCGTAGGGTCTGATCACTCAATAATCCACAGTCCCTCTCTGCTTGACGACAACAAGGTCAAGGGAGCTGTAGGCATCAATCAGTAGGAAAGGGGTGGCTCTGTCGATTATCGGAACCGATATGAGTTGCAAGACTGCTCAATGGATGGCTTGCATCTAATTAACATAGCGTACAGCACATAAACCACTGACAAATCTTCTTAAAAAAATCACAAAATTAATGTGTTTAATAATGTGCCAACTTATCTGGAATCTTGTATCTACTGTAGTTTCAACATCAAAAAGGCCTTATAATAAAATCCACCTCCAATGTCCACCATGTTTCAGGGCTATCACTACCATCATATCATTGTTACTGGTATGTTTAGAGGAAATGTTTGGAAGCACCTGTTTAGATGTTGTGACAAGCAACAAGAATGGCGCTCACCTGCCTGGGCTTTACATTTTCTTCTAATAGAATATAAATCAGCCTAACGATCGTTCATATGATCATTCATCCCCATAAAGTATCATCGTAGTTGGCAGCACATCCCCCAATTTACATGGGGCAATGTGCTGGCAACTACTATGATTTTTTTATGTGGCAGTTAAAAGATGCAATCACTTAATGAACAGGCATTTTCTTAAGCCCCATTTACACAGGAGCGAGTATCAGTGGCTCGCTCACAGCGTGGTCAGTAGGGGGCCGGGCGACTGGAGGAGATTTCTCTCCTTGCTCTCTCCCGCTCCTCCCCATTCACTTAACATAGCGGCTGTTCAGTACTGAACGGCTGCTATTAACACTGAACGATCATCGTTCAGGATTTTATGCAGCTTAAAATTCTCAAAAATGATCTTTCAGTGTAAATAGCAGCGGTTCAGTACTGAACAGCCGCTGTGTTAAGTGAATGGAGAGGGGCGGGGGAGAGCAAGGAGAGAAATCTCCTCCAGCCACCCCGGCCCACAGCTGGCCACACTGTGAGCGAGCCAGCAATACTCGCTCCTGTTCAGTAGAACGGGAGCAAGTTCATGCAGGGACGAGTGTCGGGCATCGTTTGCCGAACAGTCGTCCCATGTGAATGGGGTTTAATTTGTCGGATGATCGGTGGCATGTTCAGACATGCTTATTAGACAATCGAACAGTTGGGTGAATGTTTGTGTCACATAATAGGCCTGTATAAAAGGCCCTGAAGTCAGGATCCAATGCCAACCACCTCATCATGACCAATAATGCGATTGTTTCCAGCAAGAGAAACTAAGTAATCTTGTAGACATGATACCTTTTAATGGCTAGCAAAAATACATGATGTTAATGCGAGCTTTCGGACTTAATCAGAGTCCTTTATCACCCTGAGTAAGTCCGAAAGCTCGCATTAACATCATGTATTTTTGTTAGCCATTAAAAGAGATCTACAAGATTACTTGGTTTCTCTTGCTAAGAAAAATCACATTTTGCTCTACTGGCTAACACGGTACCAGATCTTTTTCATCATGACCAATAACATTTCTCAATTCAATATCAAAACAAGCATGCCTATGTGCTACACAGACAGTTTTCTTTGGATGGTCTTTTCTACCCCAGCATCTTTCAAAGGGATTTTTTAAGGGATTTTCTCTTGGGGCCCTTTTACACTGAATGACAATCGTTTGGATTCTCGCTGGATCACGGAAAACTGAACGACGAACAACAATTGGTTTGAGGTTCCGTTTGTGCAGACATAATAACCAAACAACGATCAGCCTGTATATATACAGGCCGCCGTTCATCTATGAACAGCCCGTTTACTGCGAATGGAGGCAAATGGCCGGAGCCATCTCTAGCCTGCTCCATCTCCATTCACTGAGGGATTACCGCTGGGTCGACTGTTGGGCACTTCAGCACCCAACAATTCTTCTGTGTAAAAGGACTCATCAGTCCAGTGGTGCACCTGCACACATTTTATTTGTAATTTTTTGAGCCAGTGTAAGACAGTATGACAGTGATGGTCTCCACTGTCAATCAAGCCTGACATCACCAAATTGACAGTGAGGACCGCCCACTTGACTCAGCTTTGGGAACTGAAACTAAGGAGAGCCTTTACCGGAAAAAAGGAGGAAGCAGAGGGGAAAAAAAAAAAAAAGAGACACTGTTGGACTCAGCCTTGCTGATATGAGGACATAACGGGTCTTTAACCTTTTCCAATCCACTGTCTGACATTTAAAGACATTCTGATTGAAGGCTGTACAGCTCCAATGTCGGAAGACGTCTGACAGGGTATTCTTGCTGTAGATTACTGTCCACTCTGTTGTCGGGGGCCACTCCAGCATGTCCCATACCACAGTACAGGCTCTAGCCAGCAGATGGCGCTATTATATAATGGCAGAAAGGGAAAGCCCCCTAGGAAACCGTGAATCCAAAATTGGATTGCAAAGGGTTAAATGCTCACTGTTCCTTCCTGTATACCATGACCAACTGGCTGCAGTGTAATTCTCTACAAATAACATCTGCAATTAAACCATAGAAAAATATTGGGTTTCTTTTTTACAAAAACAGATTTCCAACTATGCATCTAAATCTCTGTATGAGAAAAGTCAACTCTTATTTAACTAACTTTTCATCTTCTTAATTATCTTATTTCAGAGATGATACACGGAGCAGTAATTAAAGTGGAGGGTGGTGGGTGACAACGTCCTACTGTGCCACCTTCAAAGCCTAGCAATTAGCACAACCCAGCAGGCAAATCTTATTAGCACATATTCTAACCATAAGGATCACTTGTCTACACCAATTTCATTTATCATCCAATAATTACGCAATTAGTCACTGGCTTGTGTTCAAGATGACAAACTTTACGTAAACAAAAATAGGAGCACAATCCTGAGCCAAAACCAATAGATTCTATTTACCCATAGAATCTTGCCATAATAGTGACTTCTCCTTATAACCCCAGAGAATAGTAATCTTTCAAAACCCTCATATGATAATAGTAGATGTTAGAATCGGCTTTCATGTCCAGTTTTAGCTATACAGGAAATAGACTTACTGACTACGTTGGCTTGTCCAGTGAAGATCGTGTACTGAAGCTCGTAGGACACGACACTGAACTCGTCGTCGGATGTCCAGTGCACTGTAATGGTGTCGTAGGAGGCTGTACAGAGTTCTTCTCTAATCACTGGGGGATTAGGAGCTGTCAGGAGCAATAATATATTGAAAGAAGTTAGAAAACTTCAAACAGTTACTGTTTTTCATCCTGCAGTTAAAATGAGTAATGCTTGTAATCTAGGTATTTTTATGGTTCCTTATAATGCTATCTATTTAGTGGATGATAAACACAAAATGTTAAAGATTTTCCTCATTTTTCAGCCATGTTTTCCCAGAACAGTCAAGGATTCCGCAATTCAGAATTTCTGACATATCGCTTGTCTGGAGCAACCCATAAGGCCCAATAGTGAAGAGACAGAAGGATTTGAGCAAGCCTACATCCATAGAAGATCAGTGCTGAGTTCTCCGAGATGTTTGAAAACACTGCCTTGCCAAGTTCCTTCAAGAATGGGGTGCAAGGGTACCTAGAAGAATCAATGTTGTTTTGAAGGCAAACGGCGGTCACACCAAATATTGATTTGATTTAGTTTTCCCTTTGCATTTTGTTAATTGATAAAAACTGTTAAACTTCTGTTTTTGAAAGCATTATTACTCTGCAGCATTTTATTTGCACAGTACTGTATATATCAATCTGCACTATAACATGCTGCCTGCAGAATGGACTGCATCTTCAAGGTAACAGGTTCTCTTATCAGTTAAACAGTTGCGCAGGTAGGCATTCAACTGTTGGTGAATACAATAGGACATGTATCTGTATACATGCCAAATATGTACCCCAAACTGGTAAGTGGAAAATTAATTTTTTTGGAAAAGCCTGTAATCTACACAAGTGCAAGTGCAATAAGCTCAAGTACAGGAAAACTGGGTATTGCTATTGGTTTACATATGATACAGAAAACTTTATATGCACTACTAATTCAGAAACTGCTGAATTCGAATCAGAACACGTGGGCCAATCTTGCATGTCTAGGTGACTTACTCAGATGGGAACCTACTTTGACAGAACAACCTCTCTTTGGGCCTAAGCCTCCAAATGTATTCAGAGAAAACAGGATCCAGGTTACATGCTATATTTAAATGGGTTCCATCACTAGAAGAAAAAAAAAAAATCAATACTTACCTATCCCTCCCCAGGCAGCCTACTTTCCACATTTTCTCCCCGCCGATCTTCTCTTGTCTCCTGCAGCCCTATCTGGTCCCCTTACCTCCAGCCAGCTGATTCTTCTTGTGACTAAGCGTCCATTAGCTGCAGTCTTCCTTCTGCCAGGCAATGTACGCTACGTCACTTGTGATGTGGCGTTCATAGCCTAGCAGAGAGTGCCGATCTATGTGCGCCATCTCTCTACAGTAGTATATGAAAACTTGAGGCGAGCCAGCGCACATACACAGTCTTGGCAATAGATCGGCATTCCTTGCTAGGCAGTGAACGTAACGTCACTAGTGACGTAGCGTATATTGCCTGGCAGGAAGAAGAATAACGGCAATGGACGCATCATAACAAGAAGAAAAGGATCTGGACGGCTTGCGGTGAGGTGACCCAGGGGGCTGAAGAAGATCAGCAATAGGAAAATGCGGTAACAAGACTGACAGGAAAGAAATAGGCAAGTGTTGATTTTTCTTTATTTTTAATGACAAAACTTCTGTAAAAAGGCTTGGAATAGATGGGGAATGCGCAGGCGCATATACGTATGGCTGTCAAGAGTCTGTCAGAGCCCTGTGGGTTCTCATCTGAGCAAGAGTCGCCTGGATGTGGCAGATGGGTCCACACATTTTGATAAAGAACCTTATATTTACTAACCACACAAAAAGTAGCAGCTATGCCATTTTATTCACGTATTAAATTAATGGCTTGTCCCCACTAGCGCTAAAGATTTCGGTTTTCTGGGGCAGAGAAAAGGAAATGAAATTGAATTAAATGTTTCCATTTAATCCCCCTATTGATTTCAAAGGACTTTAACAAAAATGGAAATATTTCTGTTTGTTTCCATTCACTTCTGTTTTTCAAATGGAGCAACACTGATATTAATAGGGAACAAAACGGTAACATTTAATTCGGTTTCATTTCCTTTTCCTCTCTCCAAAAATGGAAGAGTGCAACAAAAATCTCTAGCGCCAGTGGAAGCAAGCCCCAAGAGTGCCGAGGCATGCTTTTTAGAACAGTCGTCTTCGCAGCCATGGATTCTGTGCACCTGTGCGCTTGATTTACTTGTAGGAAGTGCTGACGGAATTTGTTTTTTTATTGCATCTGAATCCGAATAAGAGTCACTAGACTAATTCTATGTCAGATCCCTGCTTGTAACAGCTTTCAATGACAAAAATAGTATGGCTCCAGCAATCTGTAATTCTGCTTGCAGTTCCCAACCTCTCCGATTATGTCCTTGTGACAAGTCACAGCCTGAAGAAGTGAATCAAGATCAGTCCTTGTCATCTGAATAATTAGATTAGTAACAGCTGACCGAAGGTTTACCTGTGAGATAATCAAGACATTCTAATAACTTCTTCTCTCTGGAAAAATCCAATGCAAATGTGTCAAATGTGTCATTCAGATTAATCTCTGGAATTAGCACCTGGGAGGATGCAGTTGCCATTGAAACTCTAGAAACACAAAACAAAAAATGTTTTAACAGAGGCTAAACATGTCATCTCACCATACAGTATGAGTGGTATCCTTGCCATTACAGAAAACACATCATCTGTGTGTGAAAAAAAAAAATTAGAAGACATATGCAAAAGTGGAAGCAAACCAGGTCGTTTGGCAAGTTTATTATAGAAAATAGTCGTTGCACAGGGAGTAATGCAATATGAATGTGCTGCAAATGGAAAACCTTTGCCAAATTTCCTAGTTTCAAAAGTTAGAAACTTTTTTTTTAATATTAAATACATGACCCTTAGGCCTTCTTCACACAGGCGACACAGCATCGCGGCAAGAAAATCGCATTGCTATCGCATCGCTGCGTCTCTTCACTGCAATACCACGATTTTGTAGTGCTGCAAAGTCGCATGTGGTGCTACAAAGTCACGCGACTTGCGAGTATTTTTGGGGGAGGTAGGGGTGGGGCTTGAACTGTAAGCCCTACCCCAAAAATATACCCTAAGTACAGAAAAAAGCATCAGCCAATGACAGCCAGCACTTCCAGGAGGCGGGGATTTTTCAATCCCCGGCTAGAAGAGATGAAGGAAAATAGTGTCGGGACCCGGAGAGAAGTTGTGGCCGGGCTGACCGTGCCGGAGAGGTGATGTATGTAGGTTCTTTTTTTTATTTTTTCTTGCAGCCAGCACTTAAATTAGGGCTTTGACAGTAGGATTTCCTACTGTCAAAGTTGCATTGCACCGCACGAAAATTGCGTTTTAGTGCAATGCGATGCAACAGAGAGGAAGGCCCCATAGGGAAACATGGGCTATAAAACCTCGCGTGATCGCCGGTTTTTGTGTCGGGTTGTTGCATGCTACAAAACGTTGCATGTGTGAAGTAACCCATAGGAAAGCATGGGCTTCACATACATGCGATTTGTAGCATCGCGACAAAATCGTGCAACTTTGTAGCCCGCGTGAAGGAGGCCTTGAGGTGTGCCCTCTCAATCCCAGATATGAAATGGAAAAAAAAAGTTCAGGGATCCCATTTAAAACTAGAATTTATTATAAATTTCAAGCTTCCTATGATGAAAAACTTCTACGTCTCCCCTGCTGATATCTATTTCGCTTGTCTTGAAAACAATACACTGAAGAGCCAAGTCTGGTGACTTTAAAGGCCAACTTTAGAATTCCTGGGAACGTTCTCTTGATAAATTGTACACATATGCACTGTAACTGTCCAAAATATCTTGGCTACAAAAATGTTACCGTGTTAAACAAAATCAGATTCAGTTTCTACTGTAGACTAAAAAATAATGGTGGGCATGTTAAAGTGGGATACACAAGATTCAGACTGGAAACAGTAGATCATATATCAAATGCTACCATAAGTAGCCGTCAATTATAATACAAACAGGCATAATATTTTATGCTCAAAATCAGCTTATCTGTGAATATACTATTGTTAGATTTGGTTCCCATCTGTCTATGCTTATGCTGTTACAGCGATGACGTGGCATTTCAACACATGACCATGGCTGCCAAACACCATAATCATCTTCTTCATAATCATCTTTATTTATATATATATTATATATGTGGATGTGGCAGTTGACTGAGTGCTGCGTTCACATGTCTAGTGGAGTGAACAAAAGATGACTATATAGAGTATCTAAAAGGGAAAAAAACACAACTTCGATGTTAACCTATATTCGGTACATACTAATATTTTTGTTTAATTAAGGGAGTGAAAAGTCTTGTTAATTATTCAGCCCTTGACATGTCATTGTCCGTTTTATCGACTTTTTAAAATTAAAGCATTAAAAAGACTGTACACTTTCACACTCTTATTAATCAATGTGTTTTTGTAAAGGTAGACTTTTTGTAATTGGCTTTCATTAAAAAAAATTCTCATTGACGGATTTCTGTGCTTGCATCGTTTTCCAAGGCACTGCAAACTGGAGGACTGAAATCTTAGCAAATTCTGTCATTCAGAGTAAAATGACAGCTCCTCCCCTAGCCTGCTCTCCTGTTGTAAAAGCAGTGAATGCACATTCACATTTTTTTCTATTAAATATGGCGTTATAGAAGTGCCAGAGAATGTTGGAGGAGATCAGCAAGATAGAAAACTACTACTACAGAGCACTGCAATGCACTGTGGGTAAAGCTTCTGCTTTTAGCAGAGACGATGGATAAATAGCTGTGTAGTATTGAGTGGGTGTACTTATGCTACATAGCCTCTCAAGAAAGAGAGGGAAGAGGGAGCTGAGCTTGTGCACATTCACGAAAAAGACCAGCTGATTAGTGCAGGTAGAGCCTTCAAACCAAGTATGAAGCTTTCTAAATGCATGAGAAGGAAAACTGAATACAAAAAAACCCAAACAACAACACACATACATGCATGTTTTTTCTGCGAGGACTTAAAGATTACATGTGTAATAATTTCTCATACACAAAAGGTTTCCAAAGCCTTTAAACTATACATCAGGAAGGAATTTATGAGAAACTTGTATTTTCTAAAAGTTAACCCAAAGCCTCTTACAACAAATTAGAAAAAAGTGCTTCATAGTTGCTTATATGGCAGCTGAAATTAATTTCTGGATAAAGATGATAAATCACTTTACCTTTCTGTAATGCTTTTTGCTGACTGGAGGAAGCGAGCATGATCAGCCTCCTTTAGAGACATCTCTGCCTGGGAGATGAGGGATGTAGAGCGTTCAATGCACTGCTTGCAATTGGCAATCTGCTGAGCCAACTTCCTCAACCTGACCACCTGTGAAGAAAAGTCAATGAAAACCTATTAAAAATCTTAAATCACAAATAAAAACTTCACAGAAATCCAATTAATTTGGCATATGTTTTGTGGGGTGACTGGCTACCTGGAGGCATAGGGAAAGCATGCCAACTCTTTGTAGAGGTTACCCTGGATTCAAAATTTAAATAGACATTCAGGAGATGATCAATACTTGATATGAGAAGCGGGAGTGATTACTTGCTTCAAAGTCACCGATATGCAAAAGGATGGGTGACAAACTGATTGTTACTCTTAAAAACATGGTATAATTAATTTGTAAGCACGACTGCAGCCATTGGCAATATATGCAGTACTAGAATAGGAATTTGAGCTTATACGTTCACAGCCACTACTTCCATGTTCTGTAAAGGTGTTCACAGATCACTGATTTGTTGTGGATTTTGTCGCAGAATTGGGTGCAAATCAGCAGATTTCACCCCTTCAATTTGAATTCAAACTGAAGGGAAAAAATCTGCTGCAGATCTGCACCAATATCTGTGACAAAATCTGCAACAAATTAGCAACACTCTAAAGTACTCTACCAATAATAAACTCCATCAATATAGAAGATTTTGAGCAAAAACTTTGAGCACAATTATAATAAAGCAATTATCACCTTTTAGCCCATGGTGACATCTACGTGCTTTAAGGTCCAAAAGTGTAAAAAACAAGTCCCCCCCTAGCAAGGGACTCACCTAGTGTGATCAATCTACCAAGGACGTGTAGACCATCACACCTTAATCCAGGAGAGTTAATTATGTCAGATGGGGACCCCTCATCTTCTCAGGACATACACCAAAGGAGAACATCTGTAGGATCTCCAAAGGGTGGGAACAACTCGATCATACACAAGTGAAACCAAAATGAGAACGTTTGAGCTCCAGGGGTTTAACATGGTAGAGCAGTGTGCATTAAAATAGGATAAAAAATATTAAAATTTAATTTATTTTGTTGAGGGGCCCCATTATAGAGAACCTCCATAAAATCCAAGTACACCTTGAACACTGTCGACGTTGTATTTTAAAATCCAAATCTTTATATACTTTATCCTACTTTAATACACACTGCCTTTACCATCTTCAACTCCTAAAACACTGATTTATTTTCTCATTTTAGTGCCACATCTATGCCTTAGTTTCTTTTATAAATAAATAAATCTTGGTACTTGTATAGCGCCAACTTATTCCACAGCGATTTCAGCTAATTTATTTATTACCCCCCACCAAGCTGGGTACTCATTTTACCGATCTCAGAAGGATGGAGGGCTGAGTCAACCTTGAGCCAGCTACCTGAACCACACGCGGATTGAACTTGCAACCTTCAGGTCGTGAGTGAGAACTTAGGACTGCATTTCTGCTGCCTTAACATTTCCTATAGAAGAAAACCAAAACCACAACGCAGTGCTGGATCGGTCCCACGATCATGACTTTTATATGATGCAATCTGTGATGGAAGCTCCAACCCAAATGTAAGCAAAGACTTACTAATAAACTCGACAACTCCAAATAAAGAGGGTAGCTCCAATTTATTAAAGGAGCACTTGAGGCAACTACAGAATGGTAGAGTATGACGGAACCTCCAAGGTCATGGGGTCCAACCCCCTGCTCAATGCAGCATTCACTAATTCATCCCAGACAGATATCTGTCCAGCCTCTGTTTTAAGAATTCCATTGAAGGAGAACTCACCACCTCCCATGGCAACTTGTTCCACTCATTGATCACCCTCACCGTCAGAAAGTGTTTTCTAATATCTAATCTGTGTCTCTTCCCTTTCAGTTTCATCACATTGATTCTAGTCTTTCCTTGTACAAATGAGAATAGGGCTGATCCCTCTGCACTGTGACAGCCCTTTAGATATTTGTAGGTGGCTATTAAGTCTCCTCTCAGACTTCTTTTTTACAGGCTAAACATTCCCAGATCTCTATGCCCAGGTTGGTGGTGCATGACAAAGACACTGTCTCTTTGGTATTCTTTTAATACTGGTGTGTCCTGTTTCATGCACCGCCCCATAGGCATAGCACAGGGTATACATTTTGCTTGTAAAAATGACTCCAGGGATTGTATGTATGCCTAGGTAATGGAAATTAAATTCCCATTCCCAGTGGATAGTCTGTATGACAATACTATATACATTGGCGTTTCTGCCTCTCAACCTTGTGGTAGCTTTGCTAGTAAAGAATGCCCAATTTTTAAATAAAAGTAATGGCTACCATAAAAGTACGATTTACAAATTGCACGCATTAGGTCCTAAAAACCACTGAACATGAGGTAATTTGTTTAGATAATCCCTGGGTAACTAATCACTTCAGGAGACAAGCATATACCGGCCTCACATCACGGCACACAGGCTATGTGGGAGTCTGTATCCAAGTGACATTTTGGCAGTGATGCTGAAAACATTATTAATAATGCTGCAAAATGGATGATTTTTCCTGTGAAATTAGAAAATGACGGTAAATAGTCTCAGAGATCCTTTTCATAGCTTAAATGCATTCCTCATGTGTGTAATAATACTTAGAATCGAAGTGCTAAGCAGAAAAGACTGTCTATATAATGCCAATCTTCCCAGAGCCGCAAGAGCCAAAGTAAGCACAGCTGGCCTGATACTCTCGCCCTCCACGTCATCTCCGGATAGACTTCTCTTTTAATGTTGATAACCACAATTTGTGATAACTGAAATCTCTGTAAGCAAATGGGATTTTAATCATTGAACCATTTTTGGTTTTCTTTGATGGACAAAAGAGTAATGTAATAGTTTTAATAAAAAAAAAACACTGCAAAGATTGTGCTGGTTATATTGAAAAACTTGAGCTACTGAGTACCATGCATGATAATATTCATGTAGTACATTCATGTAGTAAACAGGTTTAATCCAAACAGATGGATTCCCAAGTATGTTCACATACTGAATCAGTGTTTTATCATTAATGCATTCAGAAAGCAGAGAGGAGGGGGTGGGGGGGGGGGGGGGGGAGGAGAAATAGTCACACAGATGTGGTGCAGGAGCTAATGGCGAGTTATCTGCTGCTATTTATTTGCATGTACACTGCTCAGTAAAGCCTTGCTCCCATCTGTATTGTGGGTTCTGTTTTCCTGTTCGGTTATGAGAGCAGAAAGAAAGTAATCTACTGGGCGAATGGATCTATCTTACAATGTAACCACAGGGTGCTGAATGGACCCCATTGACTAGAAGGGGCTCCGTTCCGCCGTCTGGCATTTTACAAGATGCAATAGCGCTGCATGAAGCGTGATCTAGTCACATATTTCAAATTATTTTAGTGATCGGGGGTCAAAACAGAACCTCCAACACGGATATGAATGAGCCTTAGTGTTGTCCACTCCTACATGATAATGTCAGTTCCCTGTGTGTGCTTCAGAGACCAGGTTTTGTTTTTCTCTGTGACCCAGTACACAGCACAGCAGCCAGGCTCTTCCCACCAGTTCTGAGAGAAGTGAGAATAGCTATAGCCTGCAGAGGGAGAAGACTGGGAAAAATACAGAATACAAGTGATATATTGGCCATAAACAGGGCTATTCCTTAAGTGTGCACATGGTAGCTTATCCAGAAATATCATCTGAAAAATTAGGTGAGCTGTAAACCAGTTATGACTGACAGAACCAGTTGTTTTAGTCCCGTAGACACAATTAACACTTCAAGATAAATCAACCTGTAGTTATTAGAGATGAGCGAGCACGCTCAGATAAAGCAGTTACTCGAGCGAGCATCACTCTTCTCGCGTAACTGCTTTTTGGTCCAAGCAGGCTCGGGGAAGGGTGCGGCGGCGAGCCAGGGACGGGCGGGGGGAGAGAGAGAGAGATCTCCCTCTCCCCCCCTCCCCCTGCTATCCCATGGCGACCCCCCGAGCCTGCTCAGACCAGTAAGCAGTTACTTGAGAAGAGTGATGCTCGCTCGAGGAATTGCTTTATCCGAGCATCCTCGCTCATCTCTAGTAGTTATGACTGACAGCAAAAATCTAATGTAAAGTCCACCTGTTTTTTTTTTTTTTGATAGATAGACTGCGAGGCTTGATACTCAAATACATATTGAAGGGAGGATCCAAGAGGCTTAGCTACAGGAGTCTGACCAAACAGAAAGAGCGGGGTGCAGTGGGTCTCCTGGACATCCGACTGTATCATTAGGCTGCGATGGGAACCTGTATGTTGGATCTGTTTCATCGTGGGTCCGACAAATTATGGGTATCCATAGAAAGGGGAGGGGTCAACCCCTTTGAGATACGCGGGGCTTTCTGGGTCCCAGAGAACGTCAACTGGGAAGTGTTGGGGGCATCAACCCTGATGGTCATTTTGCTCCGGGCCTGGAGGGGAGAGGGATGTGAGGTTTCAGTCCCAGGACGACCTACTCCCTTGGTTGGGAATCCACAGCTCCCATATACATTGGGTCTGTGCAGCCTGTGGTTCATGACGGAGGGGACAGAGGCCAGGGTGGGGGAGCTGATCAGAACGGAGGACATGCAACCCCTGATTGACTTGCGGGGAACACAGAGGATGCCCCTGGGCTTTCGGATACAATACCTCCAGATACGCAGTAATTTAGGGAAAAATCAGACTGGAATGGGGCTGGAACCTGAGACTCACCCCCTTCGAGCGTTTGTGTTGCACTTCAGAAGCACCCAGGCACACTGTCTCATTGCTCCATAACCAATTGCAAGAGGAACACCTGGAAAATCACCTCCCGAGGTGGATGGGGGCATGGGAGGAAGCATTGGGTAGATCCTTTCCCGAGGAGCTCTGGGGCAGAGCCTTTCAGTTAACGCACAAAATGTCTATTTCTAGCAGACTCCAGGAGCTAAATTTCAAAATTATTTCCCAATGGTACATGACCCCACAGAGGCTACATAGGTTTTTTTCCGTCAACCTTGGATGTCTGCCGGTGGTGCTAGGCGGGGGTGGGATCGATGCTCCACATCTGGTGGGAGTGTCCCATGGTAGCACACTTATGGCAGGATGTAACGCGTCTATTTGGAAGAGTGAGCAGAGAGCCATTGGCCCCGACTCCGGAGCTGGCGTTGTTGTCCATCTCTCCTGGCACCGCCCCATCACTGGAATCGGGCTTACTAAAGTTCTTCATCATGGCAACGAGACAGGTAATACCCAGGTTCTAGAGGCAACGTATAGAAGTGCCCAGAAGTGCGTGGGTGGATAGACGAGATTAAGCACATGGAGGGGCTTAGACTTGCAGACTCTGAGGCGGGTTATGAGTGCTTCTACCGTACATGGGCTGCTTGGATAGACATCCAGAATACCCCTATATCGGCTAGCTGGCTACAGGATGGCACCTGTGAGTAAAACGATTATTTTCTTAACTTAGCTTTTTTTCGACTAATAAAACAAGCAAAAAAATTTCTGTGGAAAAAAACCAAAAACATCAGAAAAAGTTTTGGTAGCTTAAGAGAATCTAATAGGGCCATAAAACCATCACATGGGTAAAATCCCCAAGCAGTATCTGGTCATTTTGGATCAACACACCCTGGTCCTTAAGGGGTGTTGGTGGTTAGCCATGGTGGACAACCATGTCTAAGAATATGATTGCTGGGCTACGAGAAAAACAAAAATTCAGGGCATTGCAGAAAAATAAATGCGCCGTAAGTTATAGAGCCTTAGGCCGTCTGCAGACGGGCGGAAATTCCGCGGCGGGATTTCCCGCGGAATTTCCGCCCCTGGAAACTGCCATAGGATTGTGTTAACAAACGCAATCCTAGGCAGACGGCCACAATTTGACCATGCGAAATCTTGCGCGGCAAACAAATCGCGGCATGCTCTATTTCTGTGCAGGGCTCACAGAGTCCCCCACAGAAACGTCACTCACAGGCCGCCGGCCCCGCTCTGCACATGCTCCGGCTGCCCGGCAGCCGGCACATGAAAGAGCCAGGGCCGCAGAAGCAGGTGAGTGTGCGCTGCTCTCTGCAGACGCTCGGGTCCCGCTGCGAGAATTCTCCAAGCCGGATCCGACCCGGCCGTCTGCAGGCGGCCTTACTGAATATTTCTCATAAACAAGGTCTTTAATAGGTTGGTATAGAATATATTTCGTATCCATGTGTGAATATTCTGGATACCATATAAGAGCAAAAACATGAAAGTGACGACTTCATCTTTACAGAAACAAGTCGTTGTACGTGGAGGTCCCAATTCTCTGAATAAGTCACATGAGACTTTGGTTAAACAGTGAAGTGATGATTTAGTCGATACCCAACTCTTTGAATTTACCTTCCGTACAAGCCTGGCCTTGCCCTCTGGCTGACATTTTAGTGTTGCTGTGACACAGCTGAAAAACAAATATTATTTTAATGTGACTGACTCTGGAAAAGTGGAAAGGCTTCACCTCAGACTCTTAGCCGAATTCAAGCCACTTCAACCTTTCAGCTTTACTTCATAAAAAGGAGGGAAAAAAATATATAAAAGAAATACAAAAATCAATCACCAGGACTTAACCGATTAAATCTGTCACTCGAATAATTTTTTGCATTACTCATTCCCACCCTGATCCTTGGGCTCACAAGCTTAGGCACTGCCAAGCCCGACACTGCTGTCCTGAGAACAAATGGTCTTTCTGGGAGACCTTGCCAAATCTTACAATGCTTCATAAGTCAACTATTTCATAGATTTGCACATCCAACCCTGGATCAACTTTGTCTATAAACCACATGCATTATTCCTAGTTTACAGCTGATGAGTCTACGAACAGCTCAGAATATAGCATACATGAGCCAGAGGACAAAATAAACATAGGTTAGAACAGGACAGATGGAGATAAATTTGTGGTAAGTCAGAAAAGGTCTTTGTATATCCTGAATAGAACACTTTCCTTCCTTTGCTAAAAAATGTGCAGACCTAAGATGTACAAACTAGGGTTTTACAATTTCTTCAGGCTTTTGGATGAAATAAGTCATAAAAAAAAAAAAATCAACTTAGTTTCCTTCTGACCGCTTTCCATATTACTCAGACCACTCCCGCATCTAAAGGGAAAACAACTTGGATAAATCATATTATAAAAATGCTGATAAGCTACTTCTCTTACATACATGCACAGTTTCACCAAATGTAAAACTTTAAAGGGAATCTCAGGGCGAATAGATGGGAGGAGGGAAGCCTTGCCATAGTGCAGACACAGCAAGAGCTCCATGTTAATAGCTTCATTTTCGGATGCTACTTTTACATTTCTAACGGGCAAGTCCAGAGAAACGTGGTCCAAAGTTCAAGAACACCACAACTATCTTCAAAAAGGTATGAAGGAGCATTTTGGGCCAAATTCTTCACAAACTAACAATGAGGCCTACTAACCACCTGTGCAGCCTTCACCCACAGCACTGCATGATCTTGGGAGACATCCCTCAAGGTCCCCACTAGCAACTCTGGCTCAAGACTTTTCTAAGGTGAAAGACTTTTCATAAAGCGGACACCATTTATGGTCTACATCCAGTTCTGCTTGTAATCCTTTTTCCCTTTGATTTAGGCCCATATTTACGCTCAAGAGTGAGGACAGCCTTTCTACGATTCCTCAAGGATGTTTGGTTAACGTCTCATTACATTTAAACACCAAGCAGGAGTGTTTAAATGCAACGAGTCGTGAACCAATCAACGATGATTTTTAGGTCTACTGAGACCGGACGACAAACAGAGTGCACGATTCTCGTTCATCGTTTAGTCGTTGGCTCGTATTTAAACTGAGTAATTGTTGTTCACTTGAGTTAATTTGAAGATTCTTGGAAAGATGATCGTTATGTCTAAACTCACCTTAACTCCTGATAAGACACTTGAAGCTAAAATGCTCAACATTTCTTCCTCAACTTTGCCCAGTTTCTAATGTGTCCCTCCCTAGAAGCTCCCCACTCCCATTTGCTAATATGTCTCAGCACAGCAAGCTGGGGTTAACCATTGCCCTCGGTTAATTTGAGTGAAAATGACTGTTTTTCCATTCTCTTTAAACAGGCTAAGAGAGAGTCAAGCCAAGAAATAACAAAGTATGTTATTTAAATTCCTAATGTTTGCTAATATTTTTTAAAGTCTGATTGCCTATTTATGATCTAAGGATGGTAATCCGTTGCCGGAGGAATATGCAGTACATTTTCCTGCCGAAATGAGAATTTTTAGCATTCAATAAATTTCACTCAAAGCCTATAAACGCCTATATTGCCTATAGCCGAATGCAATGTCAAGTTCAGTTATAGAAGAGATGTCCAGTGATGTATGCCCTGCTGTGGGCCATAGTATTCTACTATTTTAACTATGTATACACCAAGGTTTAAATATATAGTGGGTTATAAATCCAACTCACAATGATTTCATCAGTAACACTCCCATCCAACACAGAATTCGGCAAGAAATATCACTGTTAGGCACCTTTTATTACTAAGGTTTGGTACAAAAACACTGACTTGGCCATTTTAAAAAAGTATCTAAAGCGTTTATCACTCTGCTGACCAGTTTCTATTAAAAGCATTGGTAGAAAGAAAACGACTTGTGACATTCCACCTCTTGGAGCACTGCTCTTCAAACACTTTTACATCAGTATTTGGCCAACAGGTCTTTTATTTGAAGTTAATTAGAGGTGCATGACAGCTTAGTGAACCATTAAACCCGCACTGGACTTTATTTTTAGTTGGCCTTTTTCTCACAAAAGCACCATTGGATTTGACATTTAAAAGTTAACTTCAGCGTTACAGAATGCCACATGCCAGGATGGCCCAGCCATGCCAACAAATTACCGAGAAACTAACTACAGCTCTTTCTAGCCTCACAGGAGATATAAATAAAGCTATTGTGATAGAAGAGACTTGGGTCTTTTTTTGTACACAGAAAGGTAATACCACACTCAGATCTAGATCTACTAGTCAACACTTATTAAAGAAAAAACTGTGAAGATCTATTTGCCTACAACTCAGATGCAAAGACATGGCTAAAATCCCTTTTATACTATAAGGGAGGTGTCATCAGAAAATGGCACATTGTTTAAATCAACTTGTTATGATAAACCAGTATTTTTCTCAAATATTTAGTGATTATTTTCCAATTTTCCATTTCATTATTTATTTATTTTTTAAAAAAATCCTAACATCCTGCAGTTTTCGCAGTAATCACTAAGGCCCCCTGCCCACGGGCATTGCAGTATCCTGCTGGGGAGCTCCGCTGCAGGAGCCGCCACCCGGGGGCAGGAGTCGATTCTCCACCGGTCAGCCCTATCTGATAGATAGGCTGACCGCGGAGAATTGGGGCAATTCGAAGCATGCTGCGAATTGCCCACCACGAGTGGAGAATCGCAATGATTCTCAGTTCGTAGACAGTGTGCCGGCGCTTTCCATAGCAATGCAAGGGAATGATTCAGAGGGCGTGATTCGTCGGCGGTTGCTGGCAGACTGCTTGACAGGAATGAGTGCTGATCCAACATTTTTGCAATTCGATTGAGGCTTGTTCAGTTCCATTTACATGGAGCACTTAGCACTATTGTATGTACCTGATCGTGAGCGTGAACATTCAGGGACATACACTTCTACTGTTTTTAGGTCACATATCACTGTCTACACGAGTAATGTGCTTCTGAAAACTGAAGATTCTTAGTTCTGCAATAAATATAGGATCACCTGACAAATGAATTTTTTCTTATTTGTCAGCGAATTTGTGGCACCTTCACTTGGCCGGAGGATTAGGTGGCCGAATATTTGTTCTCAATTAATTGCCTGTGTAAAAGACCTTTAAAGCGACCCTCTGGTCCTGGAGAAACAAAGATGGCTGATCAGCTTCTCAGACTACCTGATGCATTAGTATGCATCATTAGTCTAAGAAACTAGATCTGCTTTGATTAACTAGCGCTGCCCATGTAAGCAGCATTGGCTAGTCAGATTAGCATGTAGTGTCTTAGGGAGCGGGATACAGCTGAAACAATAGTATCAGCTGTATCCCGCTGTGAATCCCTGGCTGAAAGAGAACGATGAGCGACGGCATAATGAAAATTGCACGATGTCAGTGCAGTTACACACAACGATTATCGCTCAAAAGATGGCTTTTGTAAAAGCTCTCTCTACAAAACAGAAAGTGTAAAAAATACAATATATATAGCAACATGGGGAAAAATTGAAAAAATATATTATATATTGTTGAACATAAAAACTTGATATATAAAAGAGGTCCTTTTCTGATTACACATTTTCCTTCCAATGGAACAGGGGGAGTGGAATATTCTGTACTCAGCAGTGGGGATCAATAGAAGCTGCCATTACACATACATTAATGACATTGTACTCCCCAAGGCTAAAAACGAGACATTAACACCACCACATGTACATGTTTATTAATCTATAAAGTGTATCTGAAATTCATGTCAGTCCATGTGTAGGAATATCTAGGGTCAGTCTGTGGAGAGAGTCAAATTGCAGAATTTCTATACCTTTCCTTCCTTAATTTTTGTTCCAATAATTTGTCTCCTCTGCTGTATAATTTCGATGAGTTGATCGCTCTCTTCCATTAGTTTAGCTTCCTGACGAGATGCATTTACCTGCAGAAATAAAACACTGCATTAAAAACAAAGCATAACAAACCCTGTCACAATGCCAGTGAGCTGCTGTGCAGCCAACCTGATCAAAGACCTGAAGAAATATGTAGTTACCTGGCATACTTCGCTGAATGCTTCACAAGGCAAACGCAGGCTAACTCACTATGCTTTGCACTTAGCTTCAAAAATGTAAAAACACAGTAAAACAGAAAAAAATGAATTAACTCCCTAGAGAAAGAAGAATCTTAGCAATTTCAAACTTTTATATACCAAGGCTGGTTTCACACAAGTGTAATATGGGCACACTTTTACAAATCCTAGCCCAGATGCTGGCTTAATGATGCAACCTATCAGTATCATAGTTGAGGCCATCAGATGTATCTGTAGTACAGGCAAAGGTGTGCCGCTATTAGACTTGTGTGAACGTGACCCAATACATAAACGTAGGCCATATTCATGCATTTTTTTCCCATTTGTACTCGCACAGTATGTAATGAAGAATCAATGTTAATCTATGGAGCTTTTACGTGAATGCATGGTGTAGAGCAAAAATAGTGTGGTACGCTGACAAAGAGAGAAAAGTCTCGGTAAATACTCTTGTATAAAAAGGTAAAACATATATGTCATTATAAAGGAATAAAAACACAGCCATATTTATGAAGTATAACAAGATCACATGTCATCACTATGAAATCCGTATTAGAGAGCGGTCATACTGACAGTCCGTTTTCTAGAAAGTAAGAAGAAACACAAAAAGAAGGCTGCAATACAGATGTCATAATGAAGGTGTTACACCTGCAAAAAAAAGTCACAATTTAGGCCCCAAAGTATCTAAATAATTTTAAATACTCTTGTATAAAAAAAATATAGATACAATACCTTTATTGGCCAACCAGAAAAATTGTATATGCATGCTTGTAGCTTTGAAAGTATACATTGGCCTTGCAGGACTAACCAAAGGGGCAGTTATGGATGTTCATTAAAACAAAAGGGTTCTAAATGCTTCAACAAATAAAGACTAAATACTCATGACTAGACATAGCCTAAATAAGCACCATGCGCTGTGAGGGATCGGTTGTAGAAGGGAATGTTGGTTTACATGCTGTATGTGATTGTTCTCAGCAAGAGAAACGACGTAATCTTGTAGATATGATACCTTTTAATGGCTAACAAAAATACATGATGTAATAATAGCAAGCTTTCGTACCAACGCAGGGTACTTCTTCAGGCTTAAATGGCCGGAAGTACCCTGCGTTGGTACGAAAGCTCGCTATTATTACATCATGTATTTTTGTTAGCCATTAAAAGGTATCATATCTACAAGATTACGTCGTTTCTCTTGCTGAGAACAATCACATTTTGCTCTACTGGCTAACACGGTACCAGATCTTTGTTTTCATTTTACATGCTGTATGCATGGTCCATACAATGACCTTTGCTCCTGTGCTCATTTCCAGACGCCCACCTCCATTCACTGAACAAGTGATTCTATAATGCTGCATGGTCTCGCATCACACAAGCCACTGTTTTCAATGGGCCCGGTAGCAGCAACGCACCTCGTATCCTCGGGGATTTTACATGGATGGCAAGCACAATATGGAGGTGGGATTCAATGCCCCATATTGTGCTCGCCCCTGTGAAGTTAGCCTTAAAATCCCTCATTTTAGCAATTTTTCTGCCAATATTTGGCTCGTGTAAAAGTACACTAAGGCTGTTTTATGCATCTTGATAGACATTATGGCCAGTCATGAGAACTAAATAAGGGTACTTTTACACAAGGCAACCGTTTCAGGAATTCTTGATCCTGTGTAGAGATGAGCGAACGTACTCGGATAGGCACTACTCGTCCGAGTAATGTGCCTTATCCGAGTACCACTGTACTCGTGCTGAAAGATTCGGGACGCGCTGCGGAGCGGGGAGCTGCAGGGGAGAGCGGGGAGGAACGGAGGGGAGATCTTTCTCTCCTTCTCTCCCGCCCGCTCTGCCCCGCTCCCCGCTGCGACTCACCTGTCAGCAGCGGAGCGCCCCGAATCTTTCAGGACGAGCGGAGAGATACTCGGATAAAGCACATTACTCGGACGAGTAGTGCTTATCCGAGTACGTTCGCTCATCTCTAATCCTGTGCTTTCACACAAGAGTGACAAATAGCTCACTGGAAGCAGAGCGATCTGAGGATCTCTTCCAGTCGTCCGCCTCCCTTCACAGTAAGCAGTCAGTCACAGATGAATGACTGTCTGCTTATACAGGGCGGTAGTCGCTTGATTTTTAGTGGAGCTAAAAAACATGCAAGCCCAACAACTGAACGATTCTCGCTCACCTGCCTTGTCAGGTCCGGTGTGTACAGAAGAGGCCAGTCACCTGTAAATCAGTCATTTGAGCGATAATTCAGGTGACTATCAGCATGTACAAAGAGTACCCTTAGCGCAATTGTACAGGCAATTGCAAAAACAAAACCTACCACTATTCATTCTAGTTCACACCTAACAAAATGTTTTTATGATGCTTCTCTGGTCTCTGCCCTGCTAAAAATATTTATAAAACATTTATCCCATCCCACCCGCCATCTATGCATGCACCCTCCATAACCTAGCCATGCCACCCCACCCTCCATAACCTAGCCATCCCACCCCTCCCTCGCTCCATAACCTAGCCATCCCACCCCTCCCTCGCTCCATAACCTAGCCATCCCACCCCTCCCTCGCTCCATCTCCTAGCCATCCCACCCCTCCCTCGCTCCATCTCCTAGCCATCCCACCCCTCCCTCGCTCCATCTCCTAGCCATCCCACCCCTCCCTCGCTCCATCTCCTAGCCATCCCACCCCTCCCTCGCTCCATCTCCTAGCCATCCCACCCCTCCCTCGCTCCATCTCCTAGCCATCCCACCCCTCCCTCGCTCCATCTCCTAGCCATCCCACCCCTCCCTCGCTCCATCTCCTAGCCATCCCACCCCTCCCTCGCTCCATCTCCTAGCCATCCCACCCCTCCCTCGCTCCATCTCCTAGCCATCCCACCCCTCCCTCGCTCCATCTCCTAGCCATCCCACCCCTCCCTCGCTCCATCTCCTAGCCATCCCACCCCTCCCTCCATCCATCTCCTAGCCATCCCACCCCTCCCTCCATCCATCTCCTAGCCATCCCACCCCTCCCTCCATCCATCTCCTAGCCATCCCACCCCTCCCTCCATCCATCTCCTAGCCATCCCACCCCTCCCTCCATCCATCTCCTAGCCATCCCACCCCTCCCTCCATCCATCTCCTAGCCATCCCACCCCTCCCTCCATCCATCTCCTAGCCATCCCACCCCTCCCTCCATCCATCTCCTAGCCATCCCACCCCTCCCTCCATCCATCTCCTAGCCATCCCACCCCTCCCTCCATCCATCTCCTAGCCATCCCACCCCTCCCTCCATCCATCTCCTAGCCATCCCACCCCTCCCTCCATCCATCTCCTAGCCATCCCACCCCTCCCTCCATCCATCTCCTAGCCATCCCACCCCTCCCTCCATCCATCTCCTAGCCATCCCACCCCTCCCTCCATCCATCTCCTAGCCATCCCACCCCTCCCTCCATCCATCTCCTAGCCATCCCACCCCTCCCTCCATCCATCTCCTAGCCATCCCACCCCTCCCTCCATCCATCTCCTAGCCATCCCACCCCTCCCTCCATCCATCTCCTAGCCATCCCACCCCTCCCTCCATCCATCTCCTAGCCATCCCACCCCTCCCTCCATCCATCTCCTAGCCATCCCACCCCTCCCTCCATCCATCTCCTAGCCATCCCACCCCTCCCTCCATCCATCTCCTAGCCATCCCACCCCTCCCTCCATCCATCTCCTAGCCATCCCACCCCTCCCTCCATCCATCTCCTAGCCATCCCACCCCTCCCTCCCTCCATCTCCTAGCCATCCCACCCCTCCCTCCCTCCATCTCCTAGCCATCCCACCCCTCCCTCCCTCCATCTCCTAGCCATCCCACCCCTCCCTCCCTCCATCTCCTAGCCATCCCACCCCTCCCTCCATCTCCTAGCCATCCCACCCCTCCCTCCATCCATCTCATAGCCACCCCACCCCTCCATCTCATAGCCATCCCACCCCTCCCTCCATCTCCTAGCCACCCCACCCCTCCCTCCATCTCCTAGCCACCCCACCCCTCCCTCCATCTCCTAGCCACCCCACCCCTCCCTCCATCTCCTAGCCACCCCACCCCTCCCTCCATCTCCTAGCCACCCCACCCCTCCCTCCATCTCCTAGCCACCCCACCCCTCCCTCCATCTCCTAGCCACCCCACCCCTCCCTCCATCTCCTAGCCACCCCACCCCTCCCTCCATCTCCTAGCCACCCCACCCCTCCCTCCATCTCCTAGCCACCCCACCCCTCCCTCCATCTCCTAGCCACCCCACCCCTCCCTCCATCTCCTAGCCACCCCACCCCTCCCTCCATCTCCTAGCCACCCCACCCCTCCCTCCATCTCCTAGCCACCCCACCCCTCCCTCCATCTCCTAGCCACCCCACCCCTCCCTCCATCTCCTAGCCACCCCACCCCTCCCTCCATCTCCTAGCCACCCCACCCCTCCCTCCATCTCCTAGCCACCCCACCCCTCCCTCCATCTCATAGCCACCCCACCCCTCCCTCCATCTCATAGCCATCCTATGCATCTTTTATTTACTTCTACTGGGACAACTGTGACTTTTAAATGCACATGGAATAAACTTGGAATTTCTCAACACCACGGATCAAAATTTGGACACATTGTCAATTTTCGGTAATCCGATGACAAATTAATGGCCAGCAATCAGTTAAACAGTCGGTTTGGTTAAAATTTATCTGATGATTATGTCAATTTTCACAGCTGCCTGCAAGAACAAGCCTATGTAAAGAAAGAATCCATCCCCTTTCTGCAGCAATAAGTCTTGAGAGTGACAAAGTTAGGGAAAGTTTGTTATTTAAGGCTTATTTAATAAAGATTCCTTTCAAGTAGCGCCCAAGTGTCTCCATGATATGGCCACAACTAAGGAAGTCTGAGTCATTAGAGGCTGGTTGAGAAATATAACACAGATTTATGAATGTGCTCTCTCCAGTAAAATTGACAATTAAAATTCCGGACTCCAGCATGTATGTACATCCTGTGCTGCACCCCATCCTTAAGCATTTCCCAAAGCGGTTGGCAGGTAGGAGAAGAGGTTACAAAAATGTTATTACAGATGGGAAACCTTTGAATAACAGTGATACATATTTAATAATATACAAATATCACAAGTCATTTCAGAAAAATAAACACAAAAGAGAATAGGTTAAAAAAATACTTAATTGCGGAACCAAATATTAAGCTGCTGACACTTGCATAGTACAAGATCATTCAGAATAGGTGGTTCAGGCGGCCTGGATGACAGCCATTTATATGGGTTATTAGGCAGCAAAGGAGTCTGTCTGTCTACGCCAAACTGGCATTGAATGAGGGCCAAAAAGTTGCAAGAAAGCTTTTACTTCTCTCGCTCTCATTCTGTCATTTTAACCAGATTTTTCTTTGAATTTTTAAAGATACTTCTATTGCTAGAATATTAATGCGCAATTTCTGCCAATAAGAAAATTCAGTGTCTAAGGTCTGAAATAATTTAGAAGTCTAGTATGGGGGTCTCAATTAAATTAAGGGTCTAGCATCCGTATTCTGGATACATTTTGGGGTCTAAATCGTGTTCTGAATTGTGCTGCTTTTTTTCGTATTACTCGTTAGCAGCTTTTTTCTTTTTATTATTAATTGGCAGGGGTTACCTGAGAGGGGCATTTTTTTCTGCAGACATTGGGAAACATTGGTCCAATGGCCCTTTTACACGGGACAATTATCCTTCAGAATCGTTCAAATTCCTGCACTCCCGTGGGAATTTGAACGATAATCGTTCCATGCAAGCGCATGCAACGACCGAACGACAGTCGGAATCCAAACCGGCCGTGAGCATGAGGCCTTGAGGAGGGCACGTAGATGTGAGTGAGGAGATTTTTAAGGCCATTCATGCTCCTCTGGGAAATATGCAAATAGAGAAAATGAAACAATACCTCTGCAGCGCCACCTATTGGCTAGTCATTGAAAAAATGCTAGTGTGAGTGTAACAATAAAAATCAATGTATTTGAATTGCTGTGATGTACCGTGTATTATACACATGCGTAAGACGCACTTCAGGTACGCTTGCGTGAGCCTGGCCAAAACAGCAGTCGTTAACTTCTGAATGACTGTATGCCTGTTTATTGTGAATGGGAGCAGCTCCCCAGCTACTCAGCCTTCATGCAGATGACGCTATGAGTGATACTTGCTCCTGTGTGACAGCACAGCCAGCATCACTTGAATGAGCTGCTGGGCATTGCTTGCCCGACAGCTTGTCCCATGTAAATTGACAAATCAGTAATACTGAAAATTAGTGTGCAAGACTCTAACCCCTTAAGAATGTGGTCTAGTTTGTTACTTAAAAGGAGTATTCCGGGCATTTAAAAAGAGAGGGTGTCACATTTTTCTGTTACATATTTTTTCTTTTTCACTTTGTCACAATCTGTATTTAAAAAAAAAATAAAAAATAAAAAAAACACAAAGAAAACACAACAACAGCTTATCGGCAGGGCGCCTTCTCCCCTACAACCCACAGTGATCACCTCTTCCCCCCCAAGCTGGTGTCTTCTGATTGCAAAACTGCTGCGTGTACGAAGTGGAAATCTCCATACACTACACAGTGGCTGTAGTTGGTGTTGCAGACCAAGTCTCATTCACTCAAATGGGGCTGGGCCTGCAGTACCAGTCCAGGCCACTGCACAATGTATGGAGCTGTCTGCAAATGGAGATGTTTTGCTGCCAGAAGCAAATACCCCCGTCGATCTGTGCTGTCTTTAGGATGGGTCATCAATTGCTAGAGTTGAGACAACCCTTTTAAGTATATAGCCCTTTACTTCGTAGTCAAATAATCAGTTGTCCATCAGCTAAACTGTGTATTTACTGGCTGCCTTTGCAATGTGCAACCTATGCGGTCACATGAAGTGATGTCTTTTTTAAGAACATGAAACTGCAGTTCTCATCTTATTTTTGCAGTGCCTATTGCCGTGGCTATCATGCTACATGAGTACCGCATGATTGATGTACGGAAGTTGTGTGTGCTGTAAAGAGGCATGGGGGTAGCCAAAGTACACACAGTCATAGGATGGCATGCCAGGTCGAGTCATGCCCTGAAATCAGTGTGGGCTTTTCTCTGTACTGTGTCCATGGGGCTTTGAAAATACGAGCCTGAACATGGCAATACAAAAGTTACCAGAGCGGGTAGTAAGCTTCACGTGCAGGAGATGTGCGTCTGTTAAGACTTCAAGTAGAAGAATTTATGGCTAAGGGCTTATTCAGACGGGCATATATTGGTCGGGTTTTCACGGCCGGACGATATACGTTGTCCCTCTCTGTAATAACCTCCAGGTCAATTATCCAAAAAAAATTACCCTTTTTTAGTCATCTAACATGTATGAAGCAGCTGTCTGGTGGTCACACTCACTCCCCAACTTGCTGTATCATAAGTTGTCTGGGCAAAGATATATAAAAAAACAAAACTTTCGTGTTTCAGATATCTCTTGTTTTTGGAGAGCTCTACTTCAGCTGACAAGGTTTTTTTCCCCCTTTAAATAGTTGCATATACTCAAATTTTGCTACTGATGTCAATTATAACAAGTCTCTTCTACCTACAAAGGTCTAATGATAAGAGGGTGTAACATGCTCTTGACAGTTTGTGTCTTTTTCCTATGTACAGTACCATTTTATGCCACCCGCATCCATTAAAAAGCAAAAGGTGAAGCGTCAGCACATGTATGAAGCAATCCAGACTCTGCAGAAGGTCCGGGGTTTATGATCGCTTTCTTGTAAAAATCTCAGCTGCAAACCTCTCACTTGTATCAGCCACTCTAAACAGCGATGTCACCAAGCCATGGTTGTGTAATGTGACATGTTTATCCCTAAACCTAGATTTCACATTCAACCTGGGCCCTGAAGCCTTCAAAGTATTATAGAAGGGTCTTTTAACATACCTTTTAACTTTTCAGGAAAGGGAAGAGGGACAGGTAAGAGGGCACTTTTCTATGCCCCACCCCCAACCAGTCCCTGGCTCTGGCCACACCCAATCCCCACCATTGTCCACACCAAATCTAATCAAGAGGAGATGCTTTTAGATGTGGCACTCAAAATTTTAACACGTTCCCTAGTTGGATGATTAAATTATGCATGTCAAATGCCCGTGATGTAGCACGCCACAGATAATTATGCCTAAACGAATAGGTTAATAAAACAATTACAATACTCTAAATATATATTCTTGTAATCAATAATAGTAGAACCGTTCTTAACAGAACCAACATCATAACACGAGTAAAGCATCAGAACTAGAGATGAGCGAGCAGGCTCGGATAATGCAGTTCATCTAGCGAGCATCGCTGTTCTTGTGTAACTGCATTCTCATCCGAGTAGGCTACTCGCCATACTGCGCCCCCCTATAGTAATAGCCATACCACCTCCCCATAGTAATGAATAGCTATACTGCCCCATAGTAATACATTGCCACACCGCCCCACTGTAGTAATAGCCATACTGCCCTCCCCTATAGTATTAGCCACACTGCCCCCCACCCCCGTAGTAATAAATAGCCATACCGCCACCCCCCTATAGTAAGTGCCATACCACACCCCATAGTAATAAATAATCATAACCCCCCGCCCCCTCCACCATAGTAATAAATATATGTTCCTACAGGAGCACAGGAGGTCTATCAATAATGTTTCCTTGTAGCCATACAGTCCCTTTGTAGCCATAATGCCCCATAGTAAAATAATAAACTTACTCACCTCCCCCACGGTGCTTTCTTGTCTCTTCCGGCCAATACCCTGCAGAACGACGCAGGTGATGTGATACTATCATCACATCGCCTGCACCACATAGAAGGTGCAGGCAGCAGAGCCAGCAGCACCTAAAGTGATGAAAGGATTATGCTGGGCGCTGGAAAAAGAAGCGGACGGGACATGCAGAAGGCAGTCCGGGATGGCAGGACAGCGGTTTAAAACCAGAACTGTCTCACCAGACCCGGGATGGTTGGGGGCCTGCCTATGTATTACTATTATTACAAAATCGTACAGATGTACATAAATATAAATAATGAAGGTTCCTGGAAAAAGGAAAATAGTATTTGCCATTGTAAAATATTTGAATGAGCAAGCTTCCTGCAAAACGCTCATAATAGCACACAATGCCCGCACTGATTGTTTAGAGCGCGGCCATAATTCTGTGTTATATATAGAAATCAACAAAGGCTTATTTCAGTAATGACGTTTGCATATATTAACAAAACCTAACAACCGCAAATATTTATCACTCCGACCAACCAAACTGTAATACAGATGTGATCGATGAAACAAAGTGGAGTCAGGCGACGACCTTCATGTGCAAATGTGACCCAAAAGTGCAGAAAACCATCCAAGGCAAGAAGCTCTGCACAATACATCAACTCAGCACGGAATCTGAATAGACATATCTATTTAGGGATCATGCTAAAATTACTGGACTGTATATAAAGGGGTCGTCTCATCCATATACCCCCCCCCCTCTCTGATGGTCAGAAGCCCCAAGGAGGAGTATAGACAAGGGTTGCCTTCATCAGACTTCTACTCATCTTAAAACTAAAGATTTAAGTCCCTTAAGACTGGCTTTTAGGTAAAACTGGCAGTGGCCGATGGCAACGTCTTGTATTTCAAGATTTTCATGCGTGTGCCACAACTCGCTCTTGGGCGACATGTCATGAATGATGTCACGCACATGCAGGCAATCCCTCAGTGTGGCTCATGTGCAAAAAAATACAGGATACAAGACGGCCAGAACTGGTGATGCCAATCAACACACTAAGAGAAGTCTGGACCAGAGAAGTAGGTGATCCGTGCCATCGGATGTCCCACCCAACATTAGCATGCTGCACAAAAGGAGCTTGTAACTGCAGGCACATCTCGCGCTGATTTCAATGCAGTTACAAGCGCCGGCCACTACTTTCGCTCTGACCTCTGTGTATTTGCAGCACCGACAGAGACAGACTCCAATTGGTCAACTATTGATGACCTATCCTAAGGTCATCAATAGTATTCTCCCTGGAAAACCCCTTTAAAGATTATATATTGCTATCCAGAGATATGTTCAAGAAAATAAAAAGTACCATTTTAATTAGCAACAGGTCTCACATCTTACAATACATTAGGTTAAGATTACAGAAATTGACGGAACGGACTTCCTTTAACTTGTAGTGCACCAAATATTGCACTTAAAGAAAAAAAAAGCCTCTGTAGAGTTTGGAGACAGCAGTCACACCATAAAGCGTCAGTGTGCAGCACGGGGCTTAGTTTAGATCTTTACCAAAACAGCAATTAATCCCTAGACTCAAGCAATGAGCTCACATGTCACATGTTATTTGTGGAGGAACAGTTGTGTGTTTGCTTTCTCGTGTGTATTTATTTTCCTTTGTAAAACAAGCATTCCGTATGTGCCGTCTGCTTCACAGTTGCAGTATTACTCCCTTCTTCCTAATGGCCTACAATACTCCCTACGCCAACTTCGTGCTCTCCACAAGGAGAAGCAGTATCCCTCCCTCCTCAACGCTCTTCCTTCCGAATCATTCTTAAAATAGCAGTCTGGAAACGATTAAAGGATATGCTACAATAGATTTAAGGATTAGGAAGTGTCATCTCAGGGTGGAAGAACAGGTAACCACCCGTCTTCAAATGCATGTAACAGAGCAAAATCTCACACAACTGGGATATTAGTAAACTTGTACTAGTTCTTTATTTTGCACTTCATTTCAGAAATTAAAGTGTACCCCAATTTTCAACAAGTTTTCTAAAATATAGCAACTTTACCTTACTTATTCTTTTCAGGTCTGTAAGTTCTGATTTTCAGGTGTTCTTCTCCTATTTTTCTGTTGCCCTGCTGATTGCAATCCACTTTTAGGCAGGGGGCGTGTAGCAAGCCTAGTATTCTGCCAGTAGTTCACTGTCCTGCACTTCCCCGCCCTGACTTCCCATGCTCAAATGGTACAATCTGTGGTTCAATCAGCAAGGAGCAGTATCTCAATGCCCACCCCTCTGCTCTCTCAGGCATGCGGGCCAAATGGTGAGCAAACACAATATAACATGTGTCCACACACACACTTCAATGAGAGGCAGAGATTGTGAAGATTGTTATCACAAGGTCTGCGGATGTGTCAGCCTACAACCTCTGCGTTCATGGGAGTGCCCCTGTAAAAATAGCTCCTCCTACCATTGCTAAGAAAACGTCCCTGTCTCCTTGTTACTACAGAAGCTCTGTACCTAATAACAGACAGTGGATTGCAGAGAAGCTGGAAGGGAGACCCCTAGTGACCGCTACTTCAAACGTTATTTACATTGGTAAAGCACTAACATTTTTTATGCAACTATATTACAGAAATTATTAGACTTACACAAACTAGTAGATGAGCAGGAGTGGTCCAAAACGTTATTGCCTCTTTAATGCAGCTCTGGCGGATGAAACCTGTAAAACGCGTCTAATGTGCTATACAAGTCCATTTTAAAACGCCAAAACAATATGGTAGATTGAGGAAAATGTCTAAATAACTAGTTATCTATTCCCCCAGTTTTAGACTAAGAATGCTATAGCATAATATTAGCACCTTATTTCAATTTATGACTCACTTACAAAAGAGTTTCCTTCTTTAGGATTCCTCAAGGATCAAACCACGAACTTTACAATAATATTGGAAGAAATGGTACATGGTCAAGTCAGTGATCTAATTTGTGCATTTTTATACCTGAAATATATGGCAACCCCTTGGTACTTACCATCCCACTGTATCAAACCTATTATGACTTTCTACGCTTGCTGTCTGACAGCATTCTTCCGTTAAGGGCTCCTTCACACGAACGTATGGTCACAGCATACCACACGAGCAGATTTTGAGCTTCGTGCGCAGTACCAATCTGCCATGATGTTGCTGCCACATTAAGCGAAACAGGCATGTAACAGAGATCGTAGCATGTTCTATCTTGGCACATATTATGCACACATACCAAGAAAGTGCATGGCGATTGGATGGCGTGCAACAAGTAATGTCACTGCATAATTGCTGCATGCCACGCGACAGCCTCATGCGGGCGGCGCGCATCCAATTACGCTTGTGTAAGTCTTTTTAAGTGGAAATAGTGATTCCAAGGCAGAAGCTGAGTTTTTACTAGACCAGAACATAAAATTATTTTATCACATGAATAATGTGCGCTGGAAAACCAGCTTTGATGCGTTCCCTTCATTGTCCTGTGGGACAATAACTTGTTTCCTGGTTCCCAGCATAATGTCTGACTCGTAGAAGAGCACCTGCACTTTTCTGGAGAGTTAAAAAGATCCGTCAGAGTGGAGTCAGACAATTACTGCTTGGGGAAATCTGGCAGGAAAGGGAAGGTGAATTGGAAGCATACATACACTTTTTTCCATATAAAAATCCTGTTTACAGTAGTGACAGGCCCAAAATTAATTGGGATTTTACAATGTATATGTCCTAAAGCCTAGAAGGGGAACCGTGAAATAGTGATCATTTACTAATCAACCTGGCTACTTGACCTGCCATAATTAGGAGCATCTTAGACTCTACAAAGGAAAGCTTTGGTTATGTTCAAGTATACTGACTATATAGTACTCTTTTCTTCTTCCTCGCAACACCTGGCTGACCTAAACATGGTACCAAACTTTTTTTTTCCTTTTTAACTTTTATACTTTTCTAAACTGAAGGGACATGTAATCCAGCCTAAAGAAACAGAGAGGAGACACAGATTAGATATTAGAAAAAACTTCCTGACAGTGAGGGCGATCAATGAGTTGCCACAGGAGGTGGTGAGTTCTCCTTTAATGGAAGTCTTCAAACAAGCCGATGACCCTGGAGGTCCCTTCCAACTCTACCATTCTATGAACAACAGTCAAGTTTTTATATACATGTAAGAGAACAATGTCACGTACTTTAAAAAACTGAACACTACAAGGTTTACAACTTAAAGATGTAATCTTACATATAAAAAGGGTGCAAACACATATATAGAATGAACACAGTTTGGCAGACTGTGATCCAATTCTGCATACAAACTGCGAGGAAAGGAGACAACCTGTTAGGCCATGTCACCAAAACGACGGCCATTTTAGATTCAATGGGCAGGTAGGTGTGCGATTTATCAAACCGACAGAGAATTCCACCAGAAAAACAAGAATGTGCTTCATTTTAAAATATTTTTATTCATTCTGATGTTAAGATAGTGTTTTTTTTTTAATTACAGGCAAGGTGAATGACTTATCTGAAGCAGAACATCTTCAGATCATCCTCATGTCAGATATTGTAGTATCTGCAATTTGTACAGATGCCATTTAGATGTTGGGTGTTGAGTGAAAGCTACTGGGATGATATGTGCATTTTGTTCACCTAACAAACAATGACCTTAAGACGTTCAGCTTGAGATAACGGCATCATTCACATTGACGGTAATGAAGAAAAATCACTGTGTCACCATGAGAACAAAAAGTTATGTGAAAATTAAGCATGCCATTGTTTTTCTGGTGAACTTGTACGCCAGTTTAATATATCAGATACCTACCTTCCTATTAGAAAAATTTGAGTTGAATCCAAGATGACGGCATTCAAAATGGCCATCATTTTGGTGACATGGCCTAACAGGTTTCCTCCTTCCCCTGCAGCTTGTATGAAAAACTGGATCACAGTCTGTCAAACAGTTTTCATTCCATGTGTTTCCACACTTTTGCAATATCCCGTACACTCCAAATATAATGTAAATCAACCGTAACCTTGTCAAATGGACACCAAAGTGGAATCCATTTCACTAATGACCACCATGAATGGTTCCATTCGTATCCGTTCAGGGGTTCCACCATAAAGCTGTGTTTAGGCACCTGCGACATAACAACCAGATGGAAAAAACACCGTGGGACCACTTCCTTCCAGGATACGATGAATTCTCTATACAACATTGCAGACGGGTTACAGGTCATCAGAAGGGTTGTGTTGTAAACCACTTTCTCCATGTACGGTATTATGAAGTATTGTTTGCTTGCATGGCCTACAGATCTCACATACCGCATCCAACTTGTTTCTTTGATTACAACAGCCTCTAAAGAGCTGGGAAATACATCGGACATCTACCATTATGCATTCTTTATAGAAAGGCTACATTCATTCATATTCTGGCACTGTCACCTTCTGTTACATCACCACAATATGGAGAAGATGCCGCCACTGCATATTTGGCCTGGGGCCATCCACAATGCCAGTTTCGTCTGACAGAAGTCAGACATCGGTTTTAATGGGGACAATAATCCTCTGCCGATTCAACAGCAGCTTACAAGCCAAAGTAAATGCGTGATATAAGTGAGTCAAAAGTGGTGGTTTATGCATTCCGTAAAGACACTATTTAAAAGGGGTCATTGGATCTTGCAAACTGGAGATAGTCATTGACTTCTACGGGAGAGTTCTGTGCTGTGGTTACTATGCAGGGAGAGGGAGAAAGTGAGCTGTGACCATCACCTATTGTGAATGGAGGATCCTGTGTTATCTATAGACTGGCTGGGGCTACAAGGAGACTTTGTAGTGCGATTTTCCAGTTCTAGGGTGCTTTTACACGGAACGATTACTGTCCGGATTCCCGTAATTCAGCAAGAATCGTAACAATTATCATTTAGGGTAAATGCATGCAGCGAAAGAATGAAGAAAAACTGAATGACATATCGTTCTTGTAAACAGCAGAATGACTGAGTGCTTACTGCGAATGAAGGTGGACGGCCCAGAACAATCCCTGGCCGCTCCACCTCCATTCAGTCATCAATGCCGGTTCCTGTGTAAAAGCACAGGAACGATTATTGCTGGGATGAGCTGTCAGGCATCTGTTGCACCCTTATCTATTGAGTGACTGCTACAGTTCACAGGAGGGCTCTCAGTTACATGCAATTCATGGCATTTCCCTGTAAAGTGTGTTAATACAAAAAAAAAAAAATTGTACACTGATGCGTTACAGTCATTCGGGCTATGCAGGCATGCTTTTTTTTACATGGACTGATGGTCGGTATAAAAAAATTGCAATGTGTCCCTTTGTGGTCTGATTACTATAATGTCAGTCCCCCATTCACATCAAAGAGTGCATTCAAACAAACACCGGTACTCATGGAAGGCATCTATTTTTCACAGATCATTGCTAAGCAAATGGCAAGAATAAACTTGGGTCTACTTTTATTTGTGCACAAGGAAAAAAGAATGACACATTAAAACTAAAAAGAAAAAAAAAGACAAACACGCAATCCATACGGCTGCAATATGGGCATGCACTTGGAATAAAAGGGCCCCGTTTTCAATTAGCAAAATCAGGCATGCTCGTTTGAATAAGCCCTAAAAGTGTTATGCCCCATTTACACGCAACGCTTATCAGTTAAAATTTGTTTAAACGATGGCTTTTGAGTGATAATCATTGCATGTAAGTGCGCACCCATCTTTCACTTTTCGGCTGAACAATGATTTTTAGTTAACCATAAAATCGATCATTCAGCTGGGGAGTAACAGCAGGGACCACACGCTGTGTTCTCCATGGGAGCAGCTGATTACATTGAATTCAGTTGACAGCCCGCTGCAGCCCATGCGAAGACAATGCAGCCGCATGTAAAGTCCAGACCACATGCTGGGATTTGCAAACATCTGCTGGATACTCATTTACATGCAAATGAAGCTGATAAAGTGCTAAAGGGCACTAGTGCCAATTAGTACTTTATGCAAAGTGATCGCTGGAACTGTCAATCTTTCAATCGTTTGAAAGATTGTCTTTGCGTGTAAATGAGCCTTTACCCTTCATTGTAATCCTGACTGTTATGATAAGACGAATAAATACATATAAACAGATACATAATCCTGATAATGAAAATGAAAAAAAGAAAGAAAAAAAACCTGAAAATTCCTACAAAAATGTGTTTAACAAACAAAGACTTGATTTAAAGCACACACAAAAAAACTGCCATTTTCTGATTACACAATCTCTTTAAATCAATGGTCCTACAATGCAGTTTCAGCTCATACTGCAATCAGACATTTGTAACAGCATTCCCTTTTCGGATCACGCATGGTCATGTCAACAGAGCACAGATCACACTTTGTTCTTTCTTCTCAAACAGTAACGTAATTTCACCCGCTTGATAAAACCGAAATCCTTTGAAGGCAATATATTTTTATACAAATCAAGCATAGACTTCACCTTTAAAAACCAAACGTATGAAAACCGAAGAACTTCAGACTCCCCAAAACCAGGTCAACAATGGCGGAGATCAGTCTGAAAATATATCCCAATTTGTTCACATTGCTTATCAAAAGGAGTCAGACTGTAATGAGGAATCCAGGTAATTGGTACAAAGTGGACAATGTCCTGGGGTGGCCTGGTGTCAGCACAACCGTGCAGGTTTATTTCTGTAATATAAGACTGAGGCCAAGGATTTCACTCTATTCCCAAACATCAAAGAGAAATCTTAAACTATTGCGACTTGATAATAACGATGTATTAAGAGCAGAGTTTAACTTTGTAACAGAGATGCCCCCGCTAAACCCTCAATCAGGAATCCCTTTTAGAAGTGGATGTTTCTATCAGCCACTAAGCCACGTATATACATAACAGTGACTACTTCGTGCCCAAACGTTCAATCACTAACTAATGAGGCAAGTTGTTCAAGGATTCTATTAATAACTGGGAATGAAAACCACTGTGCTCAATGAAGAATTATTTCTATACCATCATATGCTACCCTTGGCGCAGCCTTTTTCAAACCACCAGCAGCAGCAAGGTACCTAGAAAGTGAATGCCGGGGCTGTAGAGTTGGTAAGCTAAAAGGGCCAACTCGGGCTCCTATTTAGTCACATTCCGGCTCCTTCCCAAAATTGCTCATGTAATAATTAGTAATAATGACAAAATGACTATTAAAATGGCAACACTGGGTTTATTATATTAACATACACGCAAAAAAAAAAAAATCAATCAAGCTCCTAGAAGAAGTTGTCGCTTTGCTGCAAAACTCGGCATGTAGTTAAATCTCAGGAGGATATACAAAATTAGAGTTGTGGTGTGATTAGATGAATGGTCTTGCCACCTGCGACCTTAAAAGGGGTTCCACCTTTGGCCTATAAAAACGCTCTCAAAGGCTACTTGTGTGTAGAAGATCTCTTTTTCCACTTGTGTAGAGCTGGTTAACCACTAGACATGCCTCTACCAGGCTCAGTTATAGCAAATGTGAACCGAAATGCTGCAGGAACCTGTATGCATACATGCCCGCCAGTATCACATCTTGTATCCAAGCTAGAGACGGTACAACTGGGTACTAGAGCCTCCATGCCCACCCATATCACATCTTGTATCCAAGCTAGAAGCAGCCCAACAGGGTACTAGAGCCTCCATGCTCACCCATACCACATCTTGTATCCAAGCTAGAAGCTGCCCAACAGGGTACTAGAGCCTCCATGCTCACCCATATCACATCTTGTATCCAAGCTAGAAGCAGCCCAACAGGGTACTAGAGCCTCCATGCTCACCCATACCACATCTTGTATCCAAGCTAGAAGCTGCCCAACAGGGTACTAGAGCCTCCATGCTCACCCATATCACATCTTGTATCCAAGCTAGAAGCAGCCCAACAGGGTACTAGAGCCTCCATGTCCACCCATATCACATCTTGTATCCAAGCTAGAAGCAGCCCAACAGGGTACTAGAGCCTCCATGCCCACCCATATCACATCTTGTATCCAAGCTAGAAGCAGCCCAAAAGGGTACTAGAGCCTCCATGCTCACCCATACCACATCTTGTATCCAAGCTAGAAGCTGCCCAACAGGGTACTAGAGCCTCCATGCTCACCCATATCACATCTTGTATCCAAGCTAGAAGCAGCCCAACAGGGTACTAGAGCCTCCATGCCCACCCATATCACATCTTGTATCCAAGCTAGAAGCTGCCCAACAGGGTACTAGAGCCTCCATGCTCACCCATATCACATCTTGTATCCAAGCTAGAAGCAGCCTAACAGGGTACTAGAGCCTCCATGTCCACCCATATCACATCTTGTATCCAAGCTAGGAGCAGCCCAACAGGGTACTAGAGCCTCCCTTCAGTTTTCCACAATACAATCACAGAGCAAAAGGATAATGTAACATTGATATAAGTGATTACAATATCAAAGTTCCACCTTCTAGGTGCTTTATGAAATTTTATACACTCGTAAAAAAAAATACATTTTTTTATTCTGAAGTCAGGGTTGGAGGTGGTACACTTCTACTGACTCTGGCTGAAAACAAAACGGATGCCGACTCCATGGTGTCAACTTCAGAGCCCTGGAGAATGCTATGGATTATGTTGAGCTCTGGGGACCAAATGGATGCCATCAGAGGATGGTTGGAACGTTACATCAAGACTCTTTATATTATTCTTCTCTTTGGTGGACCTGAAAAAAGAAGATGCCTCTACTGTGTTGTTTTTGTGCCCAGTCTGTATACATGAGCATGTGTAAATTTAAACTTATTCAAATGCCAAGTTCATGTTGCGAAAAACATATAAAAAAAGACTGAAGAAAAAAAACAAAACAAAAAAAAAAACAATCCTTTATCTCAATAGATTTCATTAATAAAACTTCATCCCGAACAGATTCTTCTTTGTCCAAACAGGTCTGCAAGTTTCACTACAACATAATTTAATTTATTGCTCTGGTGAAACTCCATCATCGTACAGTGCTCACGTGCATGAGATGACTCCGAGGCATGTTTGATCAAATTTAATCCATTTTGGTAATTGAACACTACCATAAGAGGACAATTACATGGGAGGTCACAAGGTGTTTATACATATTTACGACGCAGGTCACCTTACTAGATGGGGAATACTTAAACAAGGCAAAGAAAGCGTGAAGTAATTGTAAAGTGAAGAACAGCCGATACCCTAAAAAGGCAGACCCAGCCAATAATTGCATATTTTATTCCAAAGGCCGTTCCAATTTGTGGTATATTTATTTTTCATAGACTGTTAGGTTTAAATCTGTAAAGCTAATAAAAAGACAAGCCATGCAGTAGGTTATATATAGAGTCAGTTTTATACATTGACCTGGAATAAAAAATGCAAAGGAACTACTCAATAAGAGACCTGGGTGGTACGGTAGGGAGTCACATTAGGTCCAAAGTGCTGGTGGCTCTGAGGCCTTAAATCTGGGAATATTGCCAAAAGGACAAACAAAACCATAATTTGAGTATTCTATAATGGGCCGTAAAAACATATTTCTCATGTGTTACTGGCAGCTCCCCAACATGCCACTTGAGAACAAAAATTTCTGCCACACAAGGTCTAATCTGGGCCACACATTTATTCAACAGCGAGTCACATGCTATGTTACTTGTGTGACCCTTGGCAACCTTGGCAACAAATCTTAAGTGCAAGCTGATAAAATATGAGAAATCATCTTGTAACAATCACAGAAGCATGTTAGGGTACTATTAAATTGTCACAAGTGAATATACATGAAACTGTATACCGGAAGGGAAATCTCTATGCAATCCGCCGCATGAATAAATTAGGCGCATCTCTGGACTCTGTGCGCCAGACAGTCAAATCAGTTTCTGGTATAAACTTGCTGGACCGTGGGAGGAAGACCTGACGATTTTCAAAGAATTAGCAAGTGCAGCATAAAAAAAAGGCTCAAATGTTTGCACACGTGTATGTCATAGTGTGTAAAGGCACTCTCTAGAATTTGGAGCTTATCATCTAAGGGACAGTTGGCTTCCCCAACCAAACAGCAGATGATGGTATATTCTATCGATATGCAACTACTTACTGAGGTGGAAAAACTTTAGGCCGGTGACACATCAGAATATTTTGGCTGTGTTTCTGTGTCCATAATAGACAGGTGTCCTGGCCTGATTGCTGGTCTCTAGTACCGAACTCTAAGCGCCATAGATTCCTACGATGCTTAGAGCTTGGGTCAGGAGACTCACAGTCCGGCAAGGACATGTGTCTATTATGGATGCAAAAATGTGGTCGATGTATCACCCACAAGTAAAAATGCTAAAAAAAAAAAATGTCCACCCTTGAATACCATTTCTTTTCTTCATCTACATAGGTCCAACATTCTTGGCCATGTAATCTAATTTAAAGTCAAGGTTTTTTTTTCCTTTGATGCCATTATAATACAGAATTGTTATATATTAAGTTCCTGAAAATATTATTAATTAAGAATATTTAATAAAAGGTATATTTTAACTAAGGATTAATGATTTGTAATGACTGACTGATTGAAACAAGAGACTTCTGTACATTTATTTGCTTCTATGAGGTCCTGAAAATATTACTTCAACTTGTGTTAATGCAGATCTTGACATGACAAAACAAAAAAACTTAAAAAAAAAAAAAACTACACTAAATGAAAAACTCCCGTAATTATATAATGCCACATGGATTACTCTATAGGAGCATGCAGAAGGAGACTTCTAAATTAAGTTTCATTGGTTAGGCCAAAAGGTGACTTATTTCCCATGGAACTACTTTCCCTGACTGAGTAGTTTAGCTGTCACCACAATTGTGGACACTCCACAAGTTATAGGTGAAGGGAAATGTAGTTCAAGAATACAGTAATGAATACGGAAAATGTCAAATATTATAACGTTCAGCTAGAGAAGCCATATGAGCGCTATGTGAGATGATTTTTCACTTTTACGGAACTCTATACGATCTGTAGTTATAAAGTTCTTTATCTTGACATCTCAAGATTCATCAATGATTCTTGCGACTGTTGATCTTGGCCATGACCACTTAATACTAATGGCTCTGTTAACTGATCATTGGGTTTTCAGGTCCCCAATGTTTTTGTTCACGTTTTTCTGTTCTATTGTACCCAATAAAAACGACTCTTGGGGAACTTTTAGACAAGCAGATTTATCATTTGAGCGAGTGACGTCATCGTGCAGCCTATCATTTGAGCGAGTGACGTCATCGTGCAGCCTATCATTTGAGCGAGTGACGTGATCGTGCAGCCTATCATTTGAGCGAGTGACGTCATCGTGCAGCCTATCATTTGAGCGAGTGACGTCATCGTGCAGCCTATCATTTGAGCGAGTGACGTCATCGTGCAGCCTATTTAGACAGGGAGATGCAACGTTGGTTCGTTTAGTCTTTCACATTCGCTGTACAAGTGAATGAGCCAACGATGATTTTTAGGTCTGCATAAAATGGATGAGCGAAAAGCAAAACAATCATTTGTTGTCCGGTCATGGGTTTGCTTTTAGACTGAACGATTATCATCGTACATTTTCACTCGTTTGAACAAATTTTGAACAATAAATTGTTTTGTCTAAAAACACTTCTGGTCTGTAATCTCATTTACTCTCCCCGGTGCTGCCCCTCATTGTGATTTGTGGCTCATGAGCCCCTCCTCCTCCGGCTTCACATATATTCTCAGACCCTACAACAGTTCATAAAAACCACAGGAATCATTGGGTGGTGAACAATCACAGCCCTTTCTGATATAGCCATATTGCTTCAAAAAGCCTATTTAAGGAGGCCTTCACACATGCAATAATCACACGATACGAGAGTAAGTGAAAACGCAGAATTATGAAACCAATGATTTTCAATGACTTCATTCCCATTTGTGGGGGAACTCCCCCCCCCCCCCAAAAAAAACCCGCATTATGTCCTATCTTTCTGCGTTCTACGATTTTTTTTACCCCTTGTTTCCCTATGGAGCCTCCTTTTATTGCATCGTAACGCACTAACTTGCTATTTTTGTGCGATGTCATGCATTTTTAACATTAGAAACCCCTATTGACTTTAGCATGAGAAAATCGCAGGCGGCACCGATGCAAGATTATTTTCAGGAAAAAAGCATCGCCGACGAGCAACAAAAAGAGAAAAAAAAATCTGAGGAATAAAGACGCGATTTTGCTGTGATTGTCAATATGGAGGAGCCCAAAAGGGGTTGTCTCACAATGGGTTTTACCCGTCATGTAGACACCACAGTTGTGACAGAAATGAATGGCAGCAGGTGACCATGCGCACCTCCACTCCATTCACTTCAATAGGTCCTCCGGAGTCAGCCAACTTACCTGTCTCCAAGCAGTCCCACTGAAGTAAGTGGAGCACATACATGGCCACGCTCTTCAGGACCAGCAGTAGTATTAGTATAACCGGTAAAACATTTAATGTAACAACACTTTTAACTACTGCTTAAATTAGTGAGGACTTTTCTACTGTATAACGTATTACAGTTCATCCATTTTTTTGACAATCACAGGGTTCTTATCCCCACTATTTCTAATTAAGAATTAAAAAAAAAGGATGTGTCCTATCATCATTGATTGTTTAAAAACAGAAGCTTTGATACCAGTTAGAACAAAGGCCAACAATGGTTGGCGCCCTTCGCACCGCAGAGCGTATGACCGAGTATAGCAGACTGCCCCCTTTCAAAAAGCTTTGCTGTCTGCAACCTAATGGGGTTCCCTATTGTGTGCCTGGAGTTCCCAGATTTCCACATATGTAATGTATACTGAAAGTTCCAACGCGGCTGCTCTTCAGAACTGAACGCCTCCTTTCTCTTTGAAGCTCCGACTATGAATAGCTGTCAAAAGCAACAATCAGCTTTACAGCACAATGCATTTAATATATGACAGATGAAAGAAAATAAAGCCAGACTTGGCTATAAATTCCTGCGCTCAGACACACACACGGAATACCTGCTTTTACTTTTTCAACAAGACGGGTTCTAGCGTGATGAATTAATGACAGGAGCTGCATTTATAGATCCCAACAACGCTGGCATTGTAAATCTCTGTTGAGCCATGCAGCGGAAAAAGAAGTTGGGTTATGCAACGAAAGCGAACTTCGCAGTCCAACCGAATGGTGTTTTCATATTAAAACGCTGACGCTTCCACATGTCAGATAACACAAGAGCTCAGTGCCTCTGCTTTGATCAGGTTCCGTCAAGCTACTCATTAGATAGCATCAAGTCGGTATTTCAAAAGACGCATAGAGAGAGGATGGTGGGAGGGAAGACATAAGTACTTCAAAGTAGCCCAACTCTAAACACTGCGCTGCAGAGAAATCCAGATTTTCTCAAATTTTGATGTTTCAATTATATTCCTGTGATAGTTTGTCAGGAAAGTAAAAACAGATGTACAAGAAGTCAAAGTGTTTCGTAATCATCACAAGTCTGAGCATACGGGGAAAAAAAAAATCATTAAGGGAACATTCGCACGGCACGCTGTGTAATTATGTATGTCAGGGGTTTCCGGGAGGGCTGACGAAAACAGCAGAGTGATGGAAACCCACAACGGAACCATTCACTTGCATTAGTCAAACGAACACCACTTTAGTGTCCGTTGTACAAGGTTTCCGTTGTATTTGGAGTATTAGAAGAGCGTAGTCGACTACATTATTCTATTCATGAAGTAGAACGTAAAAACAGATCCCTTAAAAAACGGACATCGCAGCGGTGACAGAAACCCTTCACGTAATCACAGAGCATTTTAAATAAGGCCACGCCAATCTCACATGAGCACATGCTACTGTACCAATCTTCCATAGACTGAATTGTGCCTCTCACATGATGTGTGCCCAAAAAAAAAAAAAAAATCATGGCATGTTTTATCTTGGTGCAAACCCGGTTGTGCGAGTCTGGCCTAAGGCTGTGTGAACGGCCCCTCAGAAACACAAGTAGGAATCCCAAAGAGGAACCAATGTCCTTAGCTTACAATAGGAGGTGTACATTGAATATTAAAGTCAAGACGCTTGTTGTATCAGAGGTTTCTTAGACCGTAACCGCTCATTACTATGAACATGTGATGTGAACCAAAGTATTTGAAGATCATGAATTAAAGGAGGTTTAAAAAGGATTTCATGTAATGGCAGGAAAGAATCTAGGAACCTGTATAACGATTGCAGAATACTGGGTCTCAAACGTCAGTTTAAAAAAAGTAGACAGTTTTTGATTTATCTATTTGGTCAAAAGCAAAAATTGTCAACTACAAGATAAATGCAATTCAGCTACAGGTCACAAGATTGCATGCGACCTAAAGGGAACCCAATAGCAGAATTTGGTATTGTAAGCCAAGGTCAGCTCTGCAATACTGACAGTGCTCCGTTTTCTGCAGTCATTTTTGGTTAGCCAGATAAATAAAGGCATACTTCAGTAATCGAAGCTCAAAGTTCTCCCGCGCCGTATGTAAATGAGACAGAGTCGCCCAGTGGGTGTGCCAGACCGTCTCAACTAAAAGCCTGTTAATCCCCAAAGCCCACCCCTCTTGCCTCCTCCAACCCACGTAGCACTGCCAAGTCTTGAGCGAAGGAGAAAGCAAGAGTGTGGAGGAAATCAAAGGGAATGTCAGAGGCTTGAGTCCCAGGTATATAGCCACAACTCAAACAGCCTTGAGAAGAGTTATAGAAAGTTGGTGGTAGAGGTGACGCTAGCAGGTAAACCCACCAATGTTGGTCGGACTAGGTATGCGGAAAAAAAAGCTGGTATCTTGGTGCAACTCTTCAATACAAAGTAGTGAGACAATAGAATAAAATATCCAACTTCTCCTTTATTTAGTGCATTAAAAGCCAGCAAAAAGATATGCATTTTGGGACGGACCCCTTTATCAGTCATGCTGGAAAAATACATCACTCTGACTGCAGGTATGGCCCTAAAAGTACTGGTTACACCAGGAGCAGAGAGGACCGGGGCTGTAACACCAGAAGGTAAGTGAAAGTAGACTTCCTCTTTTCTTCTAGTGTCTCAACCCCGGTTCTCTCCGCTCCTGGTGTCACCAGCACTTTTGAGTCCATACCTTTGCAGTCTCGTGTGAGCGTGGTGTAGTCTTTGGCCAGCGCATGCGCAGATGAGCTATACAAAATGGGACAGTTCATCTGTGCATGCGCCAGCTGATGACTTCTCTTCTCCATTTACATACGGCACAGGGGATTTTGTTTTTTTAGCACCAATTACTGAGGCCTTCTTTTATTATCAGACGAACCAAAAAGACTTTAGAAAACTGAGCACTGTCAGTATCGCTCTTGGCTTACATTACTAAAATCTGCTGACAGCTTCCCTTTAATGTATTCCTTTGGATTGCAGCTGCAGCTTCATAGTTAAAATCAATCAGTTGCTCCACAAAAAGTCTTCATGTATCCGAGGTCTAAAGAGGTAGTGAGATGGGATGAGATTAGAAAAGAAGGGTTCGCTAACAAAACACAGTGCCATTCTTGTCCATGGACGGTGTCTGAATGATCGTGAACGATAGACAAAGGGCATGGACAGGAATAGCACTGTTTCCAGATAAAAGCAGACCCTCTTTCTATTTTTAAGTGGCTCGGATTTTGGTCCAGCCAAAGTAACTTTCAACAATACAAACAGTAAAAACTTCACGAATCAACAAGCAAAATCGTCAGCCTCGTAAGCATCGAAAGCAGTCTTCAAAAAGAAAGTTGTAATAATCCCCAGTTGGGTGTATTTCTCATTACTATGGCTAGAATGACAGGGAAATATAATTGAGTTGACATCTGCACTCACCTCTACATGCTGGCATGTCTGAATGAGCTTGGCTAACAGCATTTCCATCTCCGTGTTCCTTTTGATGAGGCTGGTGAGGTTATTTTCCAAGCTTTGCTGTAAAAACGCGAAAACACAGGACAGTTACCAATCTGTGAAACAATTAGGTTTAGAACTGTGCAGTACACAAGGGAGAAAAGCAAAAAAGTTTAAACCATGGAACAGAAAAACAAAAATAGCATGCCGATCTATCAAATAACTCATACCAGCGGTGCCTAGTGGAACCCATTGACTATAATGGGTTCTGTTGGATTTGCGTCATGATGTCCGTCATTTTGATAGAAACCTTAGAGTGAGGCTTCTCATGGAAAAGTACAAGTGCTCAGCTGAGTCTGGCAATGCCAAAGAGATCAATGGAGCGGTAGTATGCACCACTGTTCCATTCATATGGAAGCACTCAGTTCCACTATTGTCACAATTAGGCGGGTCCCATCAATTGGGTTTCCACTGATTAGATCATAAACTATCCTATAGACAGGCGATACGTTGTTTTGGTAGCACAACCACTTTAACTTAGAGTGGATTTACATGGGCCGACTTTATTTTAATAGTTGCTCGAAACAGTAAAACATACAAACGACTATTTATGTGTTTTTATACAGAATGATTGGTGTGGTGTGCACTTTGTTCACTTGTTCCTGTGGTCACTGAATCGCTCACCTCCCCGCAAAGTTAATGGCTAGTCATTGAAAGACAGAATTATTGCCTGTTAACACCAGATGATAAACAAATCAATCAATGACTTTTTTAGGTGAGCCGAAAGAAAGCCACTAGTGAAGAAATTCTCGCTCGTCACTTGGTTGGTGGGCGAATTTACATGGAATAACCATCACCTACAACATCTCTATCGAGTGACTATTTGGACGATTGTTGTCATCTGTAAAGCCAACTTTACAGTTTCAGTCATTCATAAAACACAATGAACACAGTCTGTCCACAGATATTAGACCTTTACAGATTTCTTCGAGACTCATCGACAATCTAATCTTAACTGGGGTTGCCTAAGGCCTCATGCCCACGGGGAAAGTCAGGCCCGCTACGGATTCTCCATGGAGAATCTGCAGCGGGTCCCTCCTGCCCCGCGGACATGAGCTCTGAAAATAAGAATAAATCAAAATAAACTTACCTCCCGCCCGCCAGGATACTTCCTCCGCTGCCGCGTCATCTTCTCTGCGTCGCGGCCGGATCTTCTTTCTTCGGCCCGGCGGATGCGCAGGATGACGTCGGTGACATGCCCCGCGCATGCGCTGGCCCGAAGCAAAATGACCCGGCCGCGACTGAGAGAAGATGGCGCCGCGGCAAAGAGAAGAAACGGAGCGGGTGAGTAAAATCTGATTTTTGTCTCCCGCGGATCCGGACGGCTTCCATAGGCTTCAATAGAAGCCCGCGGGAGACCCGCACGAAAATGGAGCATGGTCCAGATTTTTTCATGCTCCATTTATTTTTAAAATCACTTTTATTGACCATCCGCGGGTATTTATCTACCCGCGGGTGGTCAATGCATCCCTATGGGGCGCGGATCCGCGGGCAGGAGAAGAGTTAAAATCCGCTGCGGATTTTAATTCTTCTTTTGCCCGTGGACATGAGGCCTAATAGTTGACTTTATCTGGTCGAAACTTTGGTTCCCCAGATAAGACTGCCTGGTGATGATGTCTTCTCTCCTATCCTCCACTGAAGCAGCATGCTATTTTGATCATGGCCAACGGGAATGTTAATGAGGGAGCTAGAGAAACGGTTAACCAAATGAGCTTTCAAAACGACAGCTACATTTTTTACTACTTATTAGGGTTTCAACTAGAGATGAGCGAGCATACTCACTAAGGCACATTACTCGAGCAAGTAGTGCCTTATTCGAGTACCTGCCCACTCGTCTCTAAAGATTCGGATGCCGGCAGAGGGCAGGGAGCGGCGGGGGAGAGCAGGGAGGAACGGAGGGGAGATCTCTCTCGCTTGAGTAGTTTGCCTTATCAAGTATGCGCGTTCATCTCTAGTTTCAATATATGAGGGTTTCCAGTGTTACACATCTCACCCTTACACCTCCAAGTTTCCACATTCACCGTTTTTTCTGTGCATATTTTATCAATCAATAAAACTAAAAAATTGTTGCAGTAAGACTGGTTCAAAAATAGTAATAATCTCTATTGCAAAATGCTTACATTTTAAAACAGTTTTCCAGGGAAATAAAATTGATGGCCAATCCTCAGGATAGGTTGATCGGCCTAGCTAATCAGCTGATCGGGTGCTCGCTGTCAGCGCCACAACAAACAGGGAAACTGAGAGGCAGCTGATGCTCTGACCACGTGCAGTGGCAGCTGCTTGTAACTGCATGCACAGCTCTCATTACTGCACCTGCAGGTACAAGAACGGGCCACTATACAGGGATCAGAACTAACTGTTCTCCTCCGTTCCTGTGTGTTGTGGCGTTGACAGCGGACACCCTGTAAGCTAATTGGACGGGGTAAGGAGCGGCATACTGAGTAGTTGATTGGCTGAGTATTTCCCTAAAAACCCCTATAATGAAAGGTTTTTAGGCGCTGCTCACACGGACAACATTTGTAACACAACCTTGATAACGATGATGCAATTTATTTTCACTGCCAAATCATTGTGTGTAGAGCATTCTTATGGACAGTATAAAAGCAAATTCATAAACCAAATTTATAGGTCATGCAGGAAGGAATTTCATTATATGATAGCAGACGACACCGGATACTTAAATATAAACGACCTACTTTGGTTTTATTATGGCAGTGACAGGTGGTGAAATATATTGCATGTTATAATATCACGTCATAGCTTATTACCCTTGTCATACGAACATGTAAAATAAATCCGAAATGTATAAATACTTGAGAGCGGGTTATAAAAGAATATTGCAAGAGAAGTAATTGTCTACTTCTTTTATTATAAGTCTTCCATAAAAAGCAGACTTATGAAACGTACGAGAAGAGCATTGAGGCTGTAAATCCTTCTCAGTTTACCTGCTGCAACCAAGAGCGACTTGACTATATTAGAGAATTACTTGTACAGAATTCAGGTTACATATATGGTAAGCACTTTAAGAAAGTCAACTGAGTCTGTTGTATCTGCTATGGAGAATGTCCGTATGACTCCTAAACGTATCATGTCTCTTATATGATACATTTAACTACATTTTATGAAATATATATCTTATTCCAGGAGGTTAAGAAAATGTTATATGACTTTTCTAGTAATTATATCAATAAGGATCTTTCCATAGAACTGAAAACAATCTAATCCTCAATTGCAAAAATACAGAGTGTAGTCAAATAGATGGATCCAGCGCTAGATCTCAATACTGGTGTCCTATAGAGATGAGCGAGCACCCAAATGCTCGGGTCCACGTTATTAGAGTCGAGCTTTTCGTAAAATTCGAGAGCTCTACTCGAGTAACGAACCCCATTGACTACAATGGGAGACTCGAGCATTTTTGTATGTGGGACACCCAGTCCCTCCCTCTCTCTCTCTCTCTCTTCTTCCTGCCCGACAAAAATTTTACTAATGACGCGTGGTGCGGCGGGGAGGGGCCAAAACAGGCACGTCACAGCGGGGAGGAACCAAAAAACAGGGCAGGGTTGAACACGGCTTGATGCTCGTTCGAGTAATGAGCACCATCGAGTACGCTAATACTCGAACGAGCATCAAGCTCGGCAGAGTATGTTCGCTCAACTCTGTGTCCTATATTGAAACAACAATAGTGTACTTGAATAGCAAAGCATGGATGTGAAACACTGCACAGAGATGGTATGGTACACGGATTTCAATATTTATTGTGGCCCCTGTAAAAAAAGAGTATAACCAAACTGCAAAGTTTAAGAGCAGCATGTGAGAAGCAGAAGTCCGCTTTCTGCATCACTCCCGAGTCATGGCTAACAAAAATACATGATGCTATAGCAAGCGTTCAGATTTTCTATGGAACCTTCATCTGGCTTAATGTTTCATTAAGCCGGACAAAGGGTTCATAGAAGATCCAAAAGCTTGCTATAACATAATGTATTTTTGTTAGCCATTAAAAGGTATCATATCTACAGGATTACGTGGTTTCTTTTACGGAGATGAATCACATTTTGCTCTACTGGCTAACACGGTACCAAACTCTTTTTTTAGTTTTTTCTAGACTATCAATGCGGCTCGGTACTTGGATCTTCTGTAGATGATAGCTGATGACTTCCTGGATGATCTGCCCATATTGTAGTAGGGGTAAACTACTTTGAAAACGTTTCCTTACTTCAGTCATAGCAGCGGTCCCATGAGACTTAAGGCCCATTCAGACACAACGATTATAATCGTTGTGTCTAAATATGCCCATCTTTCAGTTTTCTGCCGAACAACGGTTTTCAGTTCTGCTTGAAAACCATTGTTTGGCAGAACAGCTGATAAGCAAGACCGGACGTCTGTGTTCTGCCCGGTAAGAGCTGATTACAGCTGCTAACATTGTATCAGCTGTTCTCAGCTGTCAGCCTTGCCAGCAGATCAAAGCGAAAGTAATCAGGAAACAGTGGGAGGTCTGTTCCCCGATTACAGTTTCCGGCAGCTCACAGGCTGCTACTTAATACTAATAAGCATTAGTGCCAAGTAGTAGTTTATGCAAAATGATCGCTAAAAACCATCTAAATGCACCCTTAGAGAGAGACAGGAAAGTGGATTTCTGCTTCTCACTTGTTACTCTTCAACTTTACAATTGGGTTTTACTCTTTAACAGGGGCCTCAACATACAACTCAAATCCAGGTTCCAGGGCCCCAGGCTACCGTTGTGTAGCACATCCAAGTCTTCCTATTCAACTACGCCATTGTTATTTCCCTATAGCACACCAGTATTGAGATCAGTCTTTGTCTATACCCTGTGTAGGGGTCCTCTCAATGTGTGCATACAGTCCCAGAGATTGGCATATTTTAACATTACCTGTGAACAAACCTATAGAACAGCATAATGTCTCCTGAGATAAATTAAAAGAACATTTGGTATTTTATAGACCAGAGACATTCCCCTGGGAATATGGGGTTGTGGTTTATGCTGTTTATTAGGATTTAACAACCACATAATAGTTCCAAAAGTGGTGCGGCAAGCAAAATAATTATAATAAACCAGTCATTCTCCAAATAATACGCAACATTATGTAAGGTTTTGCAGACAGGCGGCGGTCTTGGTGCCACAGATAAAGCCGACAAGGGTGACCCTGATTTAACCCTATTCTGTTGGCGACTCAACACCTCGTAAAAGAGACAATAAAATGTCCAGAAGAACCAGATAAGGACGCCACAATTAAAACAAACATCTTGTGAACATCTGCAAACCAGCATATAGTCTACTTTGCCATGCAAGATAGATATATATAGATATATATATATACATATATACACACACACACACACACACACACACACACACACACACACATACATACACACATATATACATATACACACACACACCCATCTATACACCTACATCAAGAAACGGTTTACCCGCCTTTTTCCCAAATGGCCGGCTTGTTAGTCTATATAATATGTATGTCACTGGATAATCTATGCTGCAAGATTTTACTATTAGTTACATTTGAAAATTCTCTATATATTAAAATAGAATTCTATAATGTCAATACCATCCTTCCCACTTTGTGCCTAAATCTCCCATATACAGCATATGCTACCTAGGACTATGAAGTCATTTGCATTATCTAGGATTCTGTCCTTTAAGCTTTATAGTAATTTTGACAGTAAGAATGGCACTACAGAACTATCCTCGCCAATAAAAATACTGGAACCCAACAGGGTCTATTAACAGCAATGAAGCCTATTAGTATCATCTTGGATTAATTAACAATCTGATTCATCGCCTGAAGGTCCTTTTACATGGAATGATTCTTGTTCAACACATCGTTCAAACGAGCAAAAATTAATAATACTTGTTCAGTGTAAACGCAGCCAACGGACAAATGTTTTTCATTCATTGTCCATGTTATGCAGGCATAAAAATAAACGCTGGCTCATTCGCTAATCGTTCGGTTTAAATACCGATCGCTCAGTCCTTCTCATTCACTTATACAGTGAATGACAAGGATTTCTTGTTTGAATGAGCCATCGATGTATCTGCTGTATAAACAGGCTGCGCAAGAGAATGAGCGAACTTTGACATAGTTCGCTCATTCACATGATAAATCGGTAGGTCTAAACAGACCCGAATGTGTCCTGCCTTCTTAGTCACTGTATTTGGGAGTCGAGTCACTAACCTTGAAAAAGGAGTTTATATAGACTTGTAGTTGAATTTTGCAGTAACCTAGCAGTTCCATTTGTTAAGTGAGGGTAGAGAATTGATAACCTATATGGGAGCCACAAAGTGGTACCTTCGATAGTTGTCTTGCTCACCTCATAAGACAAGTAAAAGGTTCGTCACATTAGCATCAGATTTCTCTCAGAGCATCCATCACCGAATTAATTTAAAAAACGGGATACTGCATTATTTTATCCTGTAAAATACTAGATGACTGGCTTGAAACGGGATGGAACCCAGTATAGTCTGGTACCAGTCGGTTCTGTAATATGATGGTTCTGCTCAGCACTGGGGGCGGCTTTCCTGCTACATAATGGAGCAGGAAATCAGAACTCAAAAGTTCCGATGTGAACAAGTCCTAAGGGTCCTTCAGACAAGCAGATTCTCATTTGAATAAGCGAGTGATGTCACCGCAGCCTGTTTAGATAGGCAAATGCATCTTCAACGAGAATCGGTCAACCCTTGTATAAGTGGATGGCTCGCATTTAGACTGAACGATTATCGTTCAAAAACATTGTTCAAACGAGCGACGGTGAAGTCATTTCTTCTAAAAGATCCCTCAGTCAGTGGACACACTTGGAGAAGTACATCAGTCAGAGAAGAGGGACAGATGAAAGGAAGGATCATGTGCAACAAAGATTTTCCAACGCGATCTCGATCTCTTTCAAGGAACCGTTTCTCAGAAGCCTTTGGCCAACTCTGGGCTTGATCGTGATTTGGCATATTGCATGTACAGCATAATGTGAACACATATGGTCTGTACACTCTAGTATGTTTGTGCATCGCCAGAAGCAATCATTGGCACAAATAAGGTCTTCAAAAAATCTTCAGATAAAGCCACCTACACATAACCATTATGTGTAAAAGTCAAAGGACTACATAGGCAAAATCAAAGCAGATGCCCAATTTTCCCAAACCCATCACTCAGGTAACAACTGAGAAACAAGTTGCAAAGACCACAAATGCCCCAAGTGATGCCTACACTGTATTTCATCAGATTTTCTATCAAAATGAACATTCTGGTTGCAAAGTTCATTACCACTAAGTGACCTACAACTCATAAAACATCTATCAAATGTTTGAAGCTTTCATATATAAACCCAGAACACAAACTCAAGTATTGGAAAGTTTAATTTGGCATAAGAAACAACTTTCTTTTCACAACTACAATAATGTAAGCAAATGTTTCTTCCAGCCGGTGTAGACTGATGTTGTCATACCGCACAGCCTGAGGGAGGAATGTCATAAATCCGAGAAATGTTCAGTCATCTTGTGGTCCACAGAGAATTGTGCCGCTGGCTGCAATTTTCACTTCCTAATCCTATGGAATGCCGGTGGCGTCGGTCTCCAGAATGTCAAGTGCCAGTTGTGAATCAGCTAATTTTGCTCCAAAAGATGATCCTTCTATTCTAGGTAACTGGTCCTTCTTGAAATATACCAAAGTTTAGATTCAGCATGTAAGAATAATACAGACATAAGACAAAAATTAGTCCAGATCATTGAACAATATGGTGCAATCCTAAAAAAGATACCTCCAGCTCCTAGCACCTCTCTTGGCCATTTTAGTATTCATTTAAAATAGGATGAACAAAGGATTGTCTGGCAAGCAAACAGATGTGAGGACTTTACTCTGGATGCCATGTAGCTACCCACCATTTGTTCTATTAAATGTGTCCATTTTAACACAGGTGAAGTGCAACATGAAGAGTACAGACTGGTCAATATGAGCATTTATTCCTTTCTTTCATCTCGTTCAAGAGGCCTAATTGTCAGCAGCAATTTTTCAGAACAACCATAGGCTTTCAGTCCAACTCTACGACATATATATCTTTGTAAAAGCTAAAACATCATAGTATGTGTATCAATTCCAATTCTATCCATTCAGTTGTGTCCGAATCATGGATACTCTGTAGGCCAGTCCTCTCCATGCTTCTCTATTCTCTACGGCTGCTTTCAATTGCCTGATGTCCATTCCCTTGTCCTCCTTGATCGTGTCCGGCCAACCTGTCTTGTCTTCAGTTTCCTCTTACCACTGACCATTCCAAGTAGCATCTTTTTATCCAGTGAATTTACCCTCATGTGTCCAAAGTAAATCCATCAGTCTCTGTCTCATGATCTTGCCTTCCAAGCACACCACTGGTGACCCAAGCTGTCTAGGAGATTCGTAGAACACCACAGCTCGAAAGCGTCAATTTTTCTTCTGTCTGTTATCCTCAATGTCAACGTTACACAGCTATATATTGCAACCGAGAAGACAATGGCAGTGATTAATGTTGTTTGATGGTAAGTGAGACATCCGTGCACTTGCATAATAGGTCCATGCTCACCATTGCCATATGCCCCAGTGCTAATTGACACTTTATCTCACCTGTCGAGTTGTCACTATGATTGATCATTCAGATTATTGCTGGATCATGGGAAATGGAATAATTGTTCCATGAGAATTATGCCAGTAACTGAACGCCAAGCGAATTTGTTCCCTTAGCATTCGTCACTCAGTTTAGACAAGCATAGAAACTGAAAAATGATTGGCTCGTGTAAACGGACAGTTCATTTATGAACAGCTCCGGTCTGCTTTGCCTCCGTTCACTGAACGATCATCGCTCCTGTGTGAAAGCACAGGAGCAATTATTGCTGGGATGACTCAATAATCCCGTGTAAAAGGGCTCTTGGTATATTTATTTTCACCCATAACATAGACTAACAAATACAGCCCTCCCACATTAGGATAGGGAGACCGGATGGGAGCCTCGTAGCAGACTTTACAGTTACCATGTGGTTGTTGCAAAAAAACCTCTCTTCCACCAAAAACTGAAGTATAGCCCAGCTAGGTTACTAGCAAGGGAGATACGATTTTGGCAGACTTGATAACTGCAGTTCAGTTCTAAATTATTATCGTGACGCCAGTGTCCCTAGATAAATCATAAGTTACTTGCGATAAATGAATGAGTTCACAGACAAAAAAGGTGCTTTTCAAAATCAGGGACCCTTTACTCACATTCTTTGATTTTCCAGCACAGGCAAATTACTTGTACTTCTTAGCATGCAGATACAGGCTTTAAAACAGATTTCGGAGCTCTACCTTTCTGAACACACTTGTCAATAAAAGGTGCTTATCCCAAAACACACACATGCTTAGTCACGGTTATCTGAAGGACACTTTTTTTGTGTTACAAGGTCTCTCAGATCACACTCACCTAAACGGTCAGCTGTACGGCCCCCTGTCCATGGGTGTTGCAAAGTCCCGTGGCGGGAGCCGCCGCCCAGGAACAGGAGCTGGCAGACGAATCTCCGCTGGTCAGCCTGACAGATAGGTTGACCATGGAGAATCGCCGCAATTCGCAGCATGTTGCAAATTGACGGCCACGAGCGGAGAATTGCAATGATTCTCTGATCGAGGACACAGGGGCCGGTGCTTTCCATAGCAACCACCAATCACAACACACTGATGGGACAGTGAGACAAACAAACTCACTCAAAGACACAGACTTACAAAATGATGGAGGGACCCTACTCAGGGTCACTACACATACGGCAAAACGATTAAGATATAAGTCGCATTGTTGGCAATGATCTGAATTCATTTATGTAAATCTAAAAGCCTGGAAAACCCAACACATCCTAATAGGCAAACTCTATATTTGTCGAGGACACAAGAGGAATGTGCAATACCCATGCATAATCTCTATTCACAGAGTATCTTACCAACACATTTAATTCTGGGTGGAGACCCTGTTGACAAGGCCACTATGAACACATTTCAACAGTGTGAAGTTTCACAGAATAGTTTACGGTTTCAAAGGTAGAAATATGAATGGAAGTCATCCCTGGAAGAGAAGCCGACCGAGGGGATGAAAACCTTTCCGTTACACTAACTTGCCTCAGTAACTTTACTCAACAGCTTTAGTTTCAAGCACACTGGAACCCTTGTTGGAAGCCATGTGTGAAAATAATGATGTCCTGTCCATTACCTGCGGAATACCCTGTTCTTAACAAAGATCCCTCAAAAGCTTTCATCTGTCTTGGCACAACAAATCTAAAAATTACAATGATGGCCAAGAGAGTAAAAGCAGCTTGTGTAAGTTAAAAAGTTTTGTCTACATGTGAACCCACACAATGATAAAGTAGAGCTCCCCTCACACTGCAGCAGTCATTAATGGACTCTTCTAACATTGTAGTCTACCAGAAAAAAAGAAAGAATCAGCAGCTTTCAGATTTGTTAATATGTACATTGTCATTATGTCTTATTTTTCCTCAATACCCTCCTGTTACAGAGAAGTGAACGATAGGGACTGACCATTCACATCACAGACCTTATGTATTACATGAATTCTGCAGGACTAAGGGCCCTTCTAGATGGGCCTATAAATCGATCAGATTTCTATATCCAGCGGGAATCTAAACTTATTGTTCAGAGCAATTGCATGCCCTGAATGAAGAACATTCGCTTTTCATTCATTGTGCAGAAAACTAAACGACAGATTGGACCTCGTAAACAGGCAGACGTTCACTTATAACCAAAAGCCTGTTTATTCTGAACGGAGGCGGGCGGGTCAGAATGATTCCCAGCCCAATCGACCTACATTCACTAGTAATGATTGTTCCTGTGTAAAAACACAGAAAGGATTATCGCTGGGACAACCTGTTGGGCACACTGGCGCCCGACAAGTCGTCCATGTACAAGACGCCTTAGGATGGGTCAATAATGTTTTATCAGTAGGTGTCTGATCTCTCGGATCCTGCCAATCAGGACAATAAAGGGATTCTTTCCAGCATTTACTGAGGCAAAATAGCTTATTCATATTGGCATCTGTGTCTGGTATGGCAACGTGACTCATTCAGTTGTAACAGATGGAAGGCTGATCATGCTAGGTCCCATCCCCAATTAGACAGACAATTCTGCCTGGGGAAAGTCATGGCCAGCCAAGCATTTTCAGGAGAAATGTAGTATTTACATGGCAGCTCAAGTGGGGCGAAGAGGGGACACACGGAAATATGCAACGGTAAATGAAGAAAGCTCATTCACACATATACAATAAAAGTCGAGAGGTTCTTCTAACTGGAGTTACAAGAGATAATGTAGCAACCATGGGGGCATGAATCTGATTTGGTCTTGATATGCCCAAGGGCCTTTTAACACAGAACGAGAATCGTTCAGGAAAAGTCGATGGATCGTTCAAATTTGAAGCATAATCATTGAGCAATTAAAGGGTTTGTCCAGTTATAAACTACTTATGACCTATTCTTAGAATAGGCCAATAATAGTAGATCAGCAGAGATCTACTGCCAGGGATCCCTGCCAATTAGCTGTTTGCCAAAGCACACGCCTTAGTTTCCACTGCAGTGGCTAGGTTTAGTATTGTAGGTCACTCACTTCAATGGGAACTTGGTTAGCAATACCAAGCCTGGCCACTACATGAATGCATTGGCCCGGCAAGCAGCTAGTCAGCAGGAATCTCTGACAGCAGATCCTCGCCAGTTTACTATTGATGTCCCATCTGCACATATGCCATCAATAGTTTACAATTGATCAACCCATTTTAACGGTGTGCCTAACTTTTTCCTTTAATAGCCCCCTATGTTGTCCACATTCTTCTTACATACTTCCCCCACCACCACCACTCACCCCACCCAATTGGTGCACCTGCTCTTTGCTCTAGTGGCGGATCACAATAGCTTTAACTTCACCCCCACCAGCTGGCCCAGTGGTGTCCCATATACAACGACATGGGTTAGGTGCTCATGCTCCTAACCCTAAGGGCTCATGTCCACGGGCAAAATAAGAATTAAAATCCGCAGCGGATTTTAACTCTTCTCCCGCCCGCGGATCCGCATCCCATAGGGATGCATTGACCACCCGCGGGTAGATAAATACCCGCGGATGGTCAATAAAAGGGATTTAAAAAAAAAATATGGAGCATGAAAAAATCTGGACCATGCTCCATTTTCATGCGGGTCTCCCGCGGGCTTCTATTGAAGCCTATGGAAGCCGTCCGGATCCGCGGGAGACAAAAATCGGATTTTACTCACACGCTCCGGTTCTTCTCTTCGCCGCGGCGCCATCTTCTCTCAGTCGCGGCCAGATCATTTTGCTTCGGCCCGGCGCATGCGCGGGGCACGTCACCGACGTCATCATGCACATCCGCCGAACCGAAGAAAGAAGATCCGGCCGCGACGAGAGAAGATGACGCCGCAGCGAAGGAAGTATCCGGAGCGTGTGAGAGGTAAGTTAATTCTGATTTATTCCTATTTTAAGCGCTCATGTCCGCGGGGCAGGAGGGACCCGCTGCAGATTCTACATGGAGAATCCGTAGCGGGCCTGATTTTCCCCGTGGACATGAGGCCTAAAGAAGGGAATTCCCTGGTGATATCCTGTTTGAAGCCAGCAGGACATTGTCTATGTGACCACCGCAGCCAAACACATAATAGCTGCAGCCATATAAATGAAGACTAGTTGGGAGGATGGGGCAGCAGGTGAGTAAAATGTAGGTAAGGTGTTAATTTTTTTAAAAATTATAATGTCCTTCCACTGCCACCTATGTTTAAAGTAATTCAGAAAAACCCTTTAAAATTAAAGTTTGCCACTAATTTAATAAAAGAGTTGAGTTAACGAGTTTTTATGTCGCTGGTTTCACACTTTATCCTGCACAGAGCTGAACATGAGCCATGTATACACCACTAATTTAATGCTTCGATATCTTGCTCGATCCGACATTAAATTATTTACCATCAAGGTTTCCCGTGTTAGAATTTAATATTCTTGCCGTTGTTGGGGGACATTTCTCAGTGGATGGTGCGCAGAAATACATTCACACGTTCAGAAACCGAGCTGTAGATCATAAAAGTCACAACAACAACAGAGGGACATACTGTGCGATAAAAGGGAGCGAGGATCATAAAATTTCTCGCTACTTGTACCAAAAAAAGATTAATGCCTTGCTACATGACACTAAATCTCAAACATACATACTGTGCTGCTAGAAAGGATTATTTATCCAGCAGCCGATATGTGATCCAGCTTTATGGCTTCTGACATTTTACAGGAATTCCCACCATCAAGAACCCCAGGTTTGATGTTTCTTCTCTCTGAAGAACAACCGTCTCTAATGGTCTTCTCGCTCAGATCAGGTTACTAGTCGGCATGTAGTAAGGTTGCTTTTTTTCCCCCCAGATTTTAGGGAAGGCATTCTTATTTTAAGTGTAAGACACCTTCAAGGAGTTTAAGGGATAAAAAAATGCCTAAAATTAAAATCATAAAATTCTTCACTGTTCCTTTACTGCCACTTCTCATGTCTTCTTTTCCTTACTTCTGTGGTAAGGTCACTATGGTTGGCACTTCACTGCTGTGACCAGAGTGCCATGCAAAACAAATGCTCATACAATGCAATATTTTCAGATTTTGGTTTAAAAATCTAGACACAGTATTACCGTAGGAAGTTATTAAAAAAAAACTTTGGGTGCATAACAAAATAAAAACATTCACCAACACATTTTGAACTACAAAAAGTTCTTAGTCAGAGCTCTTTGTTAGCTCAAAATGTGTAAGCCCCAATAAAAATATTCATCTACGCGTTTTGAACTACAAAGTTTTTTAACTGATGTATTAACAAAATCTCTAGAATTTTATTCAGAAGCTGGAGAACACCACATTGTATGAGCAGCTCTGCCTGAGAACCGTCTGAGCATTCCTCATGTCTTGGGTGGATGTCTCACGTAGACGGACATAATTAGGAGGTGGTGAGCGGATTTTTTTTAAACTATTTTTTCCTTACAAAAAGATGAAATATTTTAATTACTTTGTTTATTCACCTAAAACCCTTTCTAAAGGCCCATTTACACGCAGTGATGATCGCTCAAAAACTGCTAAAATGCGATAGTTTAAGCAATAATCATTGCATCTAAACGCGTGGCCATCGTGCACTGCTAGCTGATCGTTATAATTAGGTCAACCTAAAAATGGTTGTTTTGTCTTATCAGGAGTCCTCTACAGGTAGTGCTGATAGAATTGTTACCCCTCGGAGAACAAAGGAACTGAAAGCAGATAAGAGCCCTCTGGCTATTAACGGCTTTCCGTTAAGGCTTCATTTGCACACTTAATTGCTCTTAAGTAGCTGAGTAGCTACTTAATAGTTTATGCAAAATGATCGCTCAAAGCTGTCACTCACTGTCATTTGAGCAATCTTTGAGCTATCATCGCTCCCTGTAAATGGGCCTTTAAAATGTGTGCATGTGATTTGGACTCATACTAAATACACCCGTGTGAATGAGCCCTTGTAATAGATCTTCTACTAATTGATAGGTGTGTGGCAGCTTTGCATTTTAGCATCCAGTCCACAATCTTATAAAGCCCAACATAGCAGATAAGTGTATTTACCTTAAAGCTCTCTAGTCGGGTTACCAACAGACAAGAAGGAAACCCTAATCTAAAGAGGCATTCCATATTAGTGTGCAAACACAGCAGAACAAAGCGAGATATTTGCTCAAGTACTAAATTTGTACTTTGCACCAGCATCATAGACTGGACACATACCGCGCGACCTGCAGAACATGCCGGCTCTTTCTTACCACAAGATGATGCAGTAATGTGAAGACTTTCCACGTTAAAAAAGTGTGGATACTTAAGGTATATAGGTCTTCTCTAGGTTTCGGATGAATGTTCTTTCAGCTGATAGCCATTTCTGCCCATTCCCATGAACTGCTGGGTTTTGCCAAACATTTATGTGTTTTGCATGGGAACAGTGGAGAAAGTCAGAAAAACCAAAAGGATAGGGTGCTGAACTTCAACGTGCCCAATCCTTCTTAAGACCCTTTTACACAAAGCGGTTTTTTGAACGATAATTGTTCTAACGAGCAAAAATGAAGGCTAATCGTTCAGCGTAAACACAGCCAACAACCGAACGATAAATCGCTTTTCGTTCATCGATGACTCGTTCACTAATTGCACAGTTTAAATACCGATCGTTCAGTCAGTCATTCTCATTCACTTATACAGTTTGAATGAGCCAAAGATGCAACTGCCTGTATAAACCGTCTGCACGAGCGAATGAGCGAACTCTTGACATCATCCGCTTGTTCTAACTATATATTGTTTGGTGTAAACTGACCCTTAACCATCTGTTGGGGCAAAGTCAGGATATCCCCATACACATACAACAGAGCCAAACTGGTGGAATCGATAGTCTAATGTGTATGGAGGCCTTTAGACACCCATGCATACAAGCCAAGAATATGTAGACTATGGTAGAAGACTCACTTTAACTGAGGTTCGCTTAACATGGGCCAATTCTCGTTTGAACGAGCGAATGATGTCAGCGCTAATTCGTTTGCGCTTTAACAGCCTGCTTAGGCAGGCAGATACATCGTTGGCTCTTTCAAATGAGAATCATTCAGCTGAGGGATTACTATTTAAATTGAAAGATAAGTGAACGACCCATGGATTATTTTTTTTAGGGTCCGTCCAGCACTGTTCGGTTCCCTCCAGAGACTAAACCGTTCAGCCCTGGGGATTCCCCTTTCCTGCTCCCCGAATGGAGCAGGGAAGCGGAATCCCCAATGCAGATGTGAAACCAGCCTTAGGGAACTACACGTGTAAAGAAAACACAATCTTAGTAACCACTACCAAGATTTTACCATTAATGGGTACACACAATTGGAAAATTGTCTTAACAATAGGTCAAAATGTGAAATACACAGCAATACCAGGGAGGGTAGTAAACTAAGGGACGGGTCTGGTGAGACATTTCTGGAAGACCTGTCAAAAAACATAATCCACCAGTGACCTAAAAAGAAGAAAGGCCTACTTTGCGTTCCGCTCTCTAGCAGACTTCATTCTGTTGTTGCAATATGTTTACACGGTTACATCCCAGCTTCAGGGCAAGAAACCTTTTGTATAATTCATGTTTCCTGGTCATCAGTGAAGAACTAAGGCTAGAACTCATTTGTAATTGTCATATTCAATTGAAGCTATACAAGTTAACTGGTGAAGCTCCAGCACGATGTCTATTAAGTAACGTCCGAATACAGTTTCGGCATAAGCAGAGCTCCTTTTGATCCTTTAAGTCTACATAATCATTGCTTATTGGTAAGACTCAATAACTTAAAAAAAAAAAAAAATCATAAAAGGTCTATAAAACAAGCAATCTGTGTCCATTCTCCAGGGTACAGGGGTACATTGCACTATCATGTCATTCAAATGCTCCTCTTTTACCTGCATTTATATCAGGTTCAGTGCATTTATTCAGCTGTGTTCCTGCATTATTATCCCTTCCGTGTATTGTAAGAGCTTTCTGATGCAGTGTAAAATTGTTGCATTCAATAAATAAATTATACATTCACTTCTATGTGATCTGAAGTAGAAGATAAAGCAGCGAGAAGGCTTGAAAATTGTTATTGTATATATTAAGCTTTATTCACATTCCATCGGGGTTCCAGTGTTTTTACTGCCAAGGGTAGCGAAGTCTGCACTATTTTTCCCCATCAAGACACACAAGGACCCTAATGAACACCTGACAAACCCTCTTATAAGTCAGCCGATTGGATCTGTCACACTCAGAAGCCATTGTAATCACCATAACTCAGTTAAAGCAACCCTCCGATCCAGAGGAGGGAATATACTACCTGCCGTGCATCCTCTGCCCTGTTCCACACACTACCCTATCGGCTTGTGTGTGGAAGCATGGAAGAGGCTGAGCGTTTCCCTGATGTGCGTCCGGGATTACTCTGCGTGGGATGTACTGGTGCTACCACTAAGTACCGGATGAGAAGAGGGATGGTTGTTTGGTGTGTTTAGGCACTGTAAGCGTGAGTGTGTACCGGTAGAGAGTTGGAGAGAAAAAACGGGTTGCTGGGAGCGGGTTCACACAGATAACTCAACTGTGGATTGTCCGGATTTTCCCGTGTATCCTCCCTGTCAACCCGCCTTCTCTTGCTGCATCTGTGCCAACCTGGGGTTGAACTGTTATGGAGGTTTCAAGAAACTGACATTACAGACCACTCCTGGTTTTGTTCAGAAAAGTCAACCCTGTGTGTTAACTAAGTTATTTCTTAACATTAAGCTTCACCGCAGAGGAGGGAACGGTGGCGTCACGAGGACATTGAGATAACTCCTAGTTACTATTCCCCTGGCACCTTCCCCAGCAGTAACTTGGATGGGTCCCGAGCTACCCTCAGGGGAGGAGATAGTAGAGCCACTGTGACAGAAGTGATTTTGGTATTCCCTGCCATCTCCTCGGCTGTAGGCCCGCTCCACACACACTTCCCCATCGAGATCCATGAAGAGAGTCACGCTGTGTGCATGCACCGATTTCTCAGTGTCACAGTACTGGACCGGGGGATCCGGTGTGTATAAAAAACAGCTCCCAGGAACCCCCGGTTCCTCACCTTTGAATCTTATAATATAGTTTATGGGACACAAAGGTGCCGAAAGAGGACCTTTAAGCCTCCACCTCAAAAACAAGTACATACATTTATGTCTTCCTTTAACTGGATGCTTTATCAAAAAGCATTCAGAGAAATCAAGCTGCATTTTACATGTGACCGGGCACACGGTGTAATTCTTCGCTTATCAGTTATCCAGCACTTGTCTTCCTGATTGTTCCTGACAAGGATATCCTGTGCTCAAGACAAGATACAAGAGTGCTGGAATGTCAATGTCAAGTTAACCAACTGATAAAATTGAGAAGTGACAGAAGTTTTAACATTAACCCTGTGAGAATCCTGAAAGATTGGGCATTAATCTGGCATTAGTGGAGTATGATACCTGTTAAGTATCGGAATGTGGCTCTACTTGTCAAGGTTGAGATCCTTTAGGAAGAGCAGAAACATAAAATATGGTACTAGGTATTTTGTTTTCAATCATATTTATATTATAAAGGGGTTTCTACATTAGTATCCTGATGTTGGCCTTTTACATTCCAGATTATTTTGTAGTTCTGTGTCATGTTTACAAAGTTTTAGCAGAACTAATTAGTGCTACATAGTAGAGCATAGATCAGAAAGGCTAGGTGGATGTAATCAAACCAGGTTTTCAAGCCCTTTTGATACGATCAGGCAGACTGATGTGGATCTGCCTTGTTACACCAGTTTGGCTTTTGGTTATCTGAGGTAACAGAATTTTCACATTTGACCCCTCGATTGGAATCCCCAAGCTGTTACACATCGATAGTCCTGGAAATGTGGCTGCTGATGCTGCAGTGGGCCGAGGCACGTTCTTGAGTAGTGGGAAAAACAGGTTTCAGTCAGGGCTGGTGGCACCGGTGCAATAACAAGGTCCAGACTAAAAGGTCAAAGCAGGCAGCTAGCAATAAAGTACAGAATACAGAGCAGAGTTTAGGAAGAACAGAAGTCAGAATCACGCAAGGGTCAAAACCAGATTCTACTCACACAAGGACTTTGTCACAAATAGCTAACAAGACCAATTACTTAGGTATCCTCCATAAAGAATGCATATCTAATCTAGCAGGGAATGGCTAGTGATTGGTGGGGGACTGGCTCTATAAGACATAGAGCGGGAGTGTGTTATCCCTATGGGCAGAGGATTGGGAGTGAGCAGTATATGTCAAGCAGCGTCCGATTACAACCCCAGGAGCAGATGAGTAGGGGCGATGTGTTGCGACAGGTACCTTCACAGAGCAGGTAGTACGAATCACAGGTTCATTTCACATTTCATCAGTTACATGTAAAATGGTACTCGAGAGGTTTCCCACACAGTCACAGATCAAAATGAACCAAGACCAACTTCACTCTCTTCGGTGGTACAATACACTTGATGGTTAAAAGTCACTAATGAGGTGCAGGAACTTGGTGGTTGCAGCTCATTGTAGGTGGAGCTATGCACCTTGATCAGTCTTTAGTTCACATTGGTTATAGCGCTCTCTTAAAAGGTCACTGCTGATTTCACAGAGACCTCAGGCCGATGTGAACCTTACACTGACCTCTAAATGGAGATAAGCTCTGAGAATCGGAGTAGAGTTATCACAGTTAATTTGTAACTCCAAATTCAACCAATCAACTCAAACTTTCAGAATACCAACTGGAGAAAGGTCATCAATATTCTTGGCCTGTTTGTCAAGAGTCCTTCCACTACTAACTTCTTGTATGCAGCCATTTAATCCACTCTACCCCAGGCTAAACCAACCAGGCCACATTACAAACCTCAGGGTAGGCAAAGATCTGCTACATTCCAGTTCCTCACAGACTAATGTCTCACACATCCATAGCCTCCACAGGTAAAAGCCCAGCACTACCCAACCTGCCTTAAGACCCATTTACATGCAATGATTATTGCTCAAAATTCATTCAAACGATGGCTTTTGAGCGATAGCTGTTGCGTGTAAATGCGCACCCATCATGCATTTTTCATTCACTGTTCGCTCATTGCTAAATTCAAGTCAGCATAAAATCCATCATCCCCGATAGCAGGGACCGCACGCTGAGTTCTCTGCGGGGAGCTCTGATAACATTGAATTCAGTGTGCAGCCCAGGACAGAACAAAGGAGATGTAATTAGAGAGCAGACCACCTGCTCTTTTCTAACTACATGCAAATGGAGGTAATAAGCTACTAATGGCAATTAGTGCCCATTAGCAGCTAATGCAAAATGATTGCTCAAAACTGTCACTCAAACTATCTTTTGAACAAATTTTGAGCGACCATCTTTGCGTGTAAATGGGGCTTTAGCTTCCTACCAGGTTGACCGTTCAGGGAAGTCTACTGCGACTGTGAACAGAGGACACCCCAGGCTGACAAATGTGATAAGACATCAGCTGAGAAACAGCCACACAGAGTTGTGCAAGCAACCCACTTCTGTGAGCAAAACTATCCCAATCCACTAATTTACATGAGCCAGAATTCAATGAAAACAAGCTAATGTGCAAAATAATCACTTGGCGTAAACAACAATTAGCAATAGAATGCTTGTTGACTGTGTGGATCATTAGTGTGAACAGAAAGATAATCGTTCATCATTATGACATTGCAGTATGTAAACAGGAATGGTTTGATCAGTGACTAATCTGACACATTATTATAAAGCTGACCATACAATTTAGGGGAGTTATTTAGGTGATAATGCTGTATACAAATGCCAGTCTGTAATCACCATTTAGGTCCCCCTCAGCGATTGGATTGGCAAAAACTAATATGAATATATGCTCAGGTAACTTTCCAGGGGCAACAATTCCTAAGGTAAGCTCACCATCTGTGCCCACGACTACCCAGGCCTTGAACACCCATGTCTGTTATGCAGCCATCACTGCAAGTCTCTTAAACGCATGCAGATTACCCACTATGCAGCTCTGTGAATATGTAGTCAGGCAATATTTTTCACAGAAAAGGTGGAATCCTCTGGGTTTATTCACCACGCTCAATGTTTCCACTCCAAGGAGCCTTGGTCATTTAAGCCAAAAAGTTGTATTTGGTGAAGAAACCAGGAGGCTTTCACCTTTTCCATGAAGATGGTGTTCAGTTGTCCAGCTACATACTACATTTACTTGGATTGAAGCTGGGGCTTGATCCTCCACTACCATAATATGCACATCAGCCCTGAGTGTTAGGGGTGTGCTGCATACCATATTTACTGCTATATTCACAGGCGTTCACACACTTCGCCTCCAGCCGACCGTCTCCATTGCAATGGACAAACTGCTCCAGCCCCTCAGCCCACTGGTGCTTTCCAAGCAAACAGGCCCACACTAGCCTTCACCAATGCTCTTCCAAAGAACAGATCTGGGTCTAATATTTCTCACAGGCCAATCTGGCTCCAACCACGGACTACCTGTATTCGGCCTCTTGACATCATAAACACACCTTTTTATTAGCTCTTCTGTGCTCCTATTAGCATTGTGGTACAATGTTCCAGTATCAAGACATACGACCACGTCAGCATCACTTAAGTGTTACTGTACGAGCAGTGAGACTATGGAACTTTAGGCCTGAAGACATGGTGATGGTGAACTCACCAACAGCCTTTCTTGAACATCACTAATTACTTCACAAGGGTCGGCGATGGCCAGATTGGAGTCAGGAAGGAATTTTTTGTGCCTTCAATGAGGTAGAAGCCAAAATTTCCTCATTTGAGTTTTTGCCTTCCTCTGGATCAACATTGCAGACTAATGGGCTAAACTGGGTGGACATATCTTTTTTTTCCACCTTACATACTTTTTGACAGTGTAAGGAGAACCGGTTACCATTCCGGTTTTGTTTAATTTTAATAAAAACTTGCAGTCCCAATGAATTACTTATTCTGGGGGTTTCTTTTCTATTAACTGTGAATTGTAATATTTCTACAGTACTGTGTAAAAGTTTTCGGCAGGTGTTCAAAAAAAGTTGTAAAATAAGATTTTTTTTCAAAAATAGAAGGCATCTTGTAACTAAGAACTATCTTCAGTGTAAAGGAGCATTTAGACAATGATTAGCACTCAAAATTCGCTCAAAAGCCATCTTTTGAGCGATAATCGCTGTGTCTAAATGTGCCCATGTTTCACCATTCGGTCGAACAACGGCTTTTAGTTATGCTGAACGGCAGTTTTCAAGCACAACAGCTGATAAGCAGAACCGCACATTGTGTTCTGCCCGCAGAGCTGATTACAGCTGATAACATTCTTACAGCTATTCTCAGTTCTAAGCCCCATGAGCAGAATAGCTGATAAGCAACACAGCAGGCTGTGTCTGCTGTCCATGGTACTGAATTCTCCACGGGTAGCCCGTGGCTGAACAATGGAGCTAGTTAGAGAGCTCAGACCTCCTGAGTTCAGTAACAGCTCCCAGAAGCTCATTTGCATGCAAATGAATCTGATAAAGTACTAATAGCAATTAGTGCTTATTAATACTTTATGCAAAAGGATCACTGAGCTTTCAATCTTTCAAAGATATCGGTGTGTGTAAATTGGCCTTTAAGAACATTATCGTGTCTGTCTGGGATTACATCAGAGAATTGTGCAGTTCTCGCTTAATGTAAAAGGGCCTTAAAGAGGTAACTATTCTGGTAGATGTATCTCCTCCATCGGAATAGGGTTTGTAGAACAGGCTGCAGAAACAACCCCAATAAGACGTACGGACTGGATTTTTCGCTCGCAGAAATGTCTACTATAAATCTGCCATGTAAAATCACACATAACAAGCTTCCATAAATCAGACCCAAAAGAGAAGTGAAATTCCATATTAATTAATTAGAGTGAAAGTGACCTCCGGTCTTGAGCTGATGAGAATAAATGAGTCAAGCGATAGGTTGACAGGATATTCCAGCAACCGACTTGTCACCGTCCCAAATTACTGGGAAATCACAATGATATCTCCATAAACGTCTAGCATTTGCCTGATCTGCCAAGGCTGCGCAGGAAGGAAAAGGACTTCTATTAAGGAAATATGTAAGAGGAGATAGAAATTAGATGATTATAAACTAAACAAAAACATCAGCGAGCACTTGGCACGTGTGATAACATGTGATACTCCATTTTTCAGAGATGCTGACGCAAAGGGAATTTTAGTTTGGATGATAAATATGAGCTTTTCTAACTTATTTTTAAGGCTTTTTTAGTTGGAATGAAACCAATTTTACAGGCCAGATTCCACATATGAACTGTTACAGGTCAACAGAAGTAAAACCTGCATCAATACAAGTACTAATGTAACAAAAGAAGTACTTACAGTAACATAATCCCAATTGTTAAGGCTCATTCACATGGGGATAAATATGCTGCGTATTTACCCACCAGATCCCAAGATGGGAGGGTCCTGTTTCCCCATTCCTCCTCACTGCAAGCAGAGAATGAATGCAGTAGCAGTCATGCATGTGCAGTGCCACTGCATTCATTATCAATGGGACTACCAGAGAGAGTGCAAAGCACTCAGTTTTTTCCCATAGCCCCATCAAATGGAGCGCCGGATTCGGATGTGCGGCCGGTGCTCTATTCAATAAAGTCACGTTGGGTAGGCGAAGCCACCCAGAAGTGGAGTAATGGGAAAATGGGACCCTCCTGTTCTCAAAATTAGTACGGTCACAGCAGATGTACCCCCATGGAATAACCCTTTCATAGTCAAGGTCTACCCCAAACCTTCAAGTCAGTTCAAAAACAGTAAGACCTCCCCTTGGTGAAACCATGTAATATGCAGTCACTCATTCACGTGGATTGGTGTTGCGTAACACAAACATTTGACATGTGAAATGTAATGAGCGAATGAAGCCCCATTTCATGCCATTCGCTAGATCGCGAGCGGGGCTCCAGCATAATAATCCGTGAAGGTTGCCTGCACATATGGTGATAGAGGTGTCCAGACTTTTACTTTTCCAGTCCGGTCCCTGTAACCCTATGGAGACCTCAGCACACTTAGCAGGACGTGTAAAATATTTAGCGGTCAGATGTAGCAGCCTTGTTACTTTCAGTAACCCTGCCTTCTCCATCCGCACACCAAATTAAATAGTGCATTTGTTTCTAAGTGGCACGAGGAACATGTTCATCCCACGGTCTGTTTAGAAGGGTTATCTTGGAACACTGATTGTGCGCTGAGGCTATATGTCTTCCACCTCTCTAGGCATCTGTGCCATCCAGCTGACAGATACCCAGTGAGAGCTTACATGAATATCCACTCGACAAGCCTGCCAGAAAATGGAACTAGGGCTTGCTGCAGCCGCACATGTACAGTTAGTTTTGTAACTCACAGACACCCATGCTCCCGGGGGCACCAGGCACCCAGCTGTCTGTCCCAAGAGTTTTGTCAAAACTGAAATGTGGGATTTAGGCGTACGGGGAAAGAATGATTTACAGTAGAAGTAATAGCTTAGTCGCTCAGTCTAAGACAGCTCATGTCCCAACACTACATAATGCCTACAGACAAGCTTCCCGATTACAAATTATTTTTAAAAATGCCATTTTTTTAACCATCTGCACCATCGTCATGGTAACACGATACTGCATTGCGGGTTTTAGCGTGACATTTGTAAGTGTCTGCACATACGGATGCGTTCACCATTACTTACAAAGTAGGGCACCCCTCTCATGACGCCAGTACCGTTGCACAGATAGCACGTTGGCGCAGTGCTTAACACTATTGCCTTGCAGTACTAGGGTCCTGGCTTCAAACTTAACCAATAGGAACATCTAGATGGAGTTTGTACATTCTTCGGTTTCCTTCAGGTACCGACACTCGAAAAACAGTGCTAGGTTCACTTGGAATTTAGTGAGCCCCTATGAGCATAGTGAACGATGTACTATGCTACGGAATAGGTCAGAATTATATAAATAAGGACGTAACGACCAGGGTAGTAGGCATAGCAGCTGCTGTGGGACCCAACGACTAAGGGGGCCATTTTCAGAGACCTAAGGTTCAGCTAGTGATGACAACTATGGATAATGTAAGGTAATGTGGGAAATATTGTGAAATGCAGCCCCATCCTAAGTCTCACTATGGAGTCCATGTGTAACCCTGCTGTGCACATCCTCCGTTCTCTACAGCATTACGTTCTGCATTATTCCCATACTATGACATCACTGCATTACTATACTGGGACAACAAAAAGCTTGAAAATACGTTACTTTCTTTTTCCTATACTGTGATGTCAGAGCGTACAATCTATTTTAATGTGTGCGTTTTTTTATGTACTGTGACATCACTGTGCAAATTTTCCCTATACTGTGACATCACTGTGCAAATTTTCCTCATACTGTGACATCACTGTACAGATTTTCCCCATACTGTGACATCACTGTGTGCATTATTCCTGCAATGCTACTTTACCAGGTGCACTACTGTGACATCACTATGCATATTATACCTGTCATACAATGTCACCAAGTGCATTAAATCACACAACTGTGACCTCCCTGCATTATCCTTGTCCATAAGCTGCTGCAGTGACACCGGATAATTTATAAGGATGTTCAGCGATATTGAGTATCAGATTCAGGTGTGCTTGACAACATACCCTTCCAGTATATGCGATGAGGGGTTCCTGATTCTAAAAGACATATTTTGACCAAATTTCCTTATATTGTATTCATAAGTCTTGTAGTTAGGGCTTATTCACATGGGCGAGTTTCTGACGCGAGTTTTGTGCATTGCGAGACGCCCAAATTTCACATGAATATGAACTCAATTCTTTTGAATGGACTTCTTCACATGGACTTTTTTTTTTCCCCTCGGAGGAAAAAATTTGCAGCATGTTCTCGCCCATTGTTTTCAATGGGACCTTAAAAGACATCGCATGGCCTCACATGCCGTACGATGTGCATGCAAGTGCGATGTGATGTTTCCCATTAAAATCAATGGGAACACTTGTGATCCTCTGACACACGTGCCTGAGGATCACAATTTCACAGAAGTGATGCGATGTGTGTTTGAGCAAAAAACGCCTTGCATTGGTGTGAAAAAGGCACATTGGCAAGCGCGATATCAAAGTTGCCCATGTGAATGAAGCCTTATAGACAATTTTTCCAGGCCTCCAGCAAATAGGACACTGCAGTATAGAAGAACTTAACTGCCTGGTACTTAATATGGTTGTCACGTGCAGACAGCCGGCTTCTTCTACATACCTACCTGAAAACCTCCTTCGAGGAGGTGCACACAAAAATCAACTCCGATTCTGGAGAACCCAACCTGGCCATGCACTACATGATCAGCCACTAATATAGGTAATGTTATTCTAGTTCACCTGACTTCCATTAAGAAAAAAATGCTCTCTTCATGTAATCTCAACAAGTCCGCATCCACTTGACTATATATTTCAGCTCATCTTATACTCAAATACTTATTGCCAAGATACGAACAGATCCCATTAGCGGAAATAAGAAAATACTTAGAAATCCCTCTTCAGAGGAGATCCGCTTTGGTTTTAGAGAAGAAATAACTTTATGTAACAAAAGGCAGAAACTACAGCCGGCCTTGTGAGAAACGAGCGTGCAGATAATTGTAACATAAAATTGGCTGAAGAAAAAATGTTCCTATTGGAAGGACTTCGAAGAAGCAGAAGCAAGGTGGAAAAGCGAGAAATTCCCAAGCCTTCTGGCATGCCAGTCAGCCAACTTCCAATGGATTGATATAAAACACCTTCTTCGAAAGACATCTGCAGGTCAAGTACTTCTACAATTTAATAGACCTCGGTATTGTGAGGAACCATTTGTCAGCTCAAAGAATCACTTATGGGTTGGATTTATGCCGATTGTTGTGTAGAATTTATTCAAACCAGCATATAAGATTCCAATATACTATCATTCGTATGTCCAAACTCAGCCCAGTCACACAAACTACATATCGCCTGTAGCCAATCAAGACCATCAGCCCATGTCAAATGTAACTTACAGTAGATTCTATCTACTTGACATTTCTTGCAGAATTCTCAAAAAAGGTAATAGTCAAGTGCACCGAAACCTCTCATAACTCAAAGCCATCATTACATGAAATACAGCCATGGCCAAGAGTCATGTAGTAAACACGCCTAGGAATTTGCTGCTGGGGTCTAACGGTACAGGTTGTTTTCTATAGTATCTATGAAAGGTCTTGACAGACATGACTCCTGGAGTAGACTAGGAGGCTCTTAAAATCTGTGGTGTCAACTTTGTCATATACTATTAAAAGTTTCTAGAGTAGAGCTGAGCGAACGTGCTCGTTTAGGACAATTACGCGATCGAGCATCGCTTTTTTCGAGTAACTGCCTACTCGGACGAAAAGATTCGGGGGGAGCTGGGGTGGAGCAGGGTAGCAGGGGGGAGCTCTCTTTCTATTTCCCCCCCACCGCAACCCCCCGCTCACCCCCGGCGCCCTCCAAATCTTTTCGCCCGATTAGGCGGTTACTCGAAAAAAAGCGATGCTCGATCGAGTAATTGTCCTAAACGAGCACGTTCGCTCATCTCTATTCTAGAGGTATTTAGGTGCATAATATATCAGTACTAGAAAAAGTTGGTGAGTCAAGTAGCCGATGCACCCAAAAACTTTTCAGTGGCGCTTAACTGCGATTTATTTTTTATTTAGGTCTTTGACACTTTTTGCTGGGATGCTAAAAAGGAAAATTTGTCTCCTTGAATAGATCAACTAGCGCCAAGTTTATAGCATTTTCATACATGGCTTATATAACCAAGTAACATTCTTTTTACTCTATAATTTTTTAATCTGATGTTGAGAGCGATGATGTAGCTCCTGGAAAAAAGTCAACAACATTCACTCATCCATCCACATGAATATATTCCTTATGTAAAAAATTGCCTAATCTTCCGTTCTGTGGTGTTAAATGCCACACTTTCAGGATTAGTTTTGTCAAAGCTTTGGCAATAAAATTACTGGAGTTTAAATGAAAGTTGACCTTTATATAAGCAAATCATATCAATAATGCAAGATTCATGCCTACTGCAGAACTTCGTTATTTTTGAAGAATAGCATAATGTCATATCAGCACCCCATAGCCTGACATTCTGCAAATCTGGAACTTTATCAAAATAGTGCAAAATGCTTTCTGAATTTAGCACTGTTTAATAGTCTATACATTTCAGGGAATGGATGGTCTTTGTACCAGTCTCTTGACAGCACACTTGAAAGTCCTCACAGTTCTTCAAGATATTCCATTTTTACCTGTAATTTTCTGCATATAAGACACACTTTTTAGTAAGTAGAAAACTTGCTAAAATGTCGATGCAGTATTATATACCATAGTTGGGGGGATCTGACAGCACCAGATCTCCCTGACCACCTCATTAATGATGAAGCAAAGTGCCCATACAGCACTTTTCTCATCAACAGGGACCTACCCATTACTGGGACAAGCATGGAAATATGATAAAATCATGGTCGGAAGGATATAGGCACTATCTCCAGCACTTATTGCCATTTTCCCCAGCAGTCAGACCTGGATAAGAGAAGAGAGTGTATTAAATGATGCGAGTGGCTATCTTGCTAACTAGCATGATGGGGCAATTTGGGATTTGTTGAGTGAATGGCCCAAGTTTCCAGTTTTTTTTCTGCTCTTTGTGTTAGCGCACAGGGTCTGCTCTTAAATCTTATATAGTAGCAGTGAGGAAGAAAGCGTATAGGTGCACTAACTGGATTGAATGCACCACTTTGTCAGTATATGTCAGCAAAGGTGATGGCTGGGAGCATTGTAGGGAGATAACCATTGGATGGTTACTCACTAGACATAAGGGTGGGATCATGGACATCCTGACTTTGAGAACAGTGGTAGCGAGGGTGTGACATGTTGCCTTTGAGAAGGCAAAGGAGATGGGAAAAACAAAATTGCACATTCAACCCTTTTTGTGGCTCAGAGAAATATCTTGAGCAGGGTTTCACAAACTCCGATCCTCACAACCCCCAACAGGTCAGCTTAGAGGATTTTCATAGTATTACACATATGATATCATGGTCATTGCCTCAGTAATTGCCATAGGTGTTCTCTCTATAGGATATCCTCAAATTGTGACCTATTGGTAGTGGGAGGGTTGGAATTTTGGGAAACAATGATCTAGAGTATTGGTATGTATAGACTGCAACATACTTGGGGTAAGGGCCCTTTCACATGGAAGGATTAACATAAAAAAATATATATATTAGATTTGAGAATCTGAATGAATTGTTCAGTGTAAACGTGGCCAACAACTGAACGGCGAATGAGAAATCTTTTGCTTCTTGTTAATTTTATGTAGGCATAAAAATAATCATTCGCCCGTCATTGCATGAGATAGCGATCGTTTCGTCCTTCACACTCACTGGGGCGGTGAATGAAATGACTGAACGATGTGCCTGCCTGTATAAACAGGGTACACAAGCGTCATCGGCTGCTTGTGCAAACAATTTATCACTCTGTGTAAAGGAACCTAAGAGGGAAGTGGTTGCTGCTGTGGTCACTAGCCCTGTACTAGTTACTGGGGAAACCTGCCATTAGTTGAAGTGATCATTTTAGGAGCATAAAGAAAAAAAAAGTAAAGTAAAAAATAGTAAGGAAAAAAAAAAAAAGTAAATGTCAACTTGCCAGCTGTACCCTAGACCACCAAAGATAGTGACACTACCCCCCTCATTACTTTAGACCACCAGGGAAATTTTAATTAGCATGAAATATTTATTTCAGCTGACTAAAACCTGGTTGTGTCTTATAGTCTGAAAAACAGTCATTATTTCTTAATTAATTTTTTAAAAAATCAATAGTCAGCAAACTCTAACGATCTGAGATCAGGAGTTACGGCAGATTATTACTCATTTTGACTGTGTGAGGATTTGGCATGCCACCACTAAACTATTTTACTCTTCCCAGCCCTGAGGGCATCTACATTTACCCAGGCCTCCCAGTCTACATCTGTCTATGAAATTACCATGTGTATTGAAGGTGTTCTTAGAGGGAACAATCATCTAACAAATGATAGTGAATGATAATCATTCAGTCTAAACGTGATCCAATGCCCGGACGAATGAGAATAGTTCACGTTTCACTCATTAACTTTATGCAGGCGTACAAATCATCGTTGGCTCATTCACTTATTGTCCGGTTTAAACACTGATCACTCAGTCCTTTTCATTCACTTCTACAGGAACTGGACAGGTCTTGTTGGAACGAGCCAACGATGGATCTGCCCGTCTAAAAACGCTGCAGAGTGTGAACGAGCCAGCGGTGACGTCACTCACACGTTCATTCGGCTCATCTAAAAGGACCCTTATTCATAGAGAGCGGGAAGACATTAAAAGGTCCCGCGACATGCGCAACATAGTGTTTTTCCGCTCACACAACCCAACCACTTACATTTAAGCCACCGGTAGACTCTAAATTTATAGCCCACAGTAGAGATCGCTTCTATATGCACGGTGAAGTCACATTTGTCAGAGTGAGGGACAGCAGTGTTTTGCTTGCATTCGCTTACTTTCATGTTGCATACAATGGTATTCAGATTAAAAATAATTAAAAAAAAAAAAAAAAAAACTGTACTTTTTCTATCTGTGAGAAGAAAGAAGATTGCACAGGCCCCCCCATGCCCCGTCTAATGAAGGATGATCTGCTATTAAAATAATTAGCAACGCTACTCTGATAGAGTCTACGTAATTAACAAGAGCCCAATGCCCAGGAATAGAAAAGATTCCAGACAGCTATTTATGACACAAAAAAATGTGTTACTGTAATTTCCCATCATAATTACAGCTTAGAAAACGTGACATTAATTTAAACAATCACAAAGAGCTCGGCACGCTACACTTTGTAATGCAGTGATTAGGAGGTTCCACCTGTTTGTATAGGAATGAATGAGGAAGCTCATTCTGCTAATGCACCACAGCAAGCTAGCGGATGGAAAAATTATTAGCAATTCACGGCCGTGACAATAATGGTGACGGTAAGTAACAGAACAGGCGCTAAAGTGAAAGTGCGGGTTTACAACTATTTTGTCACTTATGCCCTTAAAGGAACAGACCTAAAGCCAAGTCTTTAAAAAGTGTCCTCACTTCTCATGAAAAAGTCATGGAATCTATCCTAGAACTTCACTAGCGCTTCAATCAATTGTGTTGCTTTAGACATATAATATACATAAAAACACTGAAAAGTTACTTTCTAATAGATTTTAACGGTGCATCACTTAACCGGTAGTCCCCAAAGTACTTCCTGTAGACACATTTTAAGAGTTCTTAATTAAGTGACTCAAGATAATCCTTTCACCATCAACTATTGAAATTCCTACCTTCAACTTGTCATATCGGTCAGCTAGAGCAGCAACCTGATGATCCCGATGTCGCCCAACCAATTTACACAAGGCACATATTAGTTGGTCATCCGTCACGCAATACATATTAACTTTCTCGTCCTCGTGTTCCAGACACATTAACCCTCTAATGTGCGAGTCAGGAATTGGTTCAATCAAACGGTGGCCAGTAAATGGCTTCTTATTTGGGTGAGTTGCCTTGAGGCAGTCATCGCAATATGACACTTCGCAAGTCACGCATGTTTTTATGGCCTCTCGTGCCTGGTCCTGGTCACAGAACTGGCAGAGTACTTTCTCGCTGGAAGTCATGCTGTTGTTGGTATCGTATGTCCGCTCTCGGCGTGTCTCGCTAGGGGAATTAGGCCCACTCACAGATGCCTTCTGAAATCTGTCGATGATATTCTGCAAAGTCACGTTCCTCTTGAGTCCGTCTAAGCCACGCTTACTGAGTGTGATGACATAACGGCAGGTGGGGCACTGGAAGGCGTTAATAGATTCGACGGATTCGTTGTTGGCACAGTGGGAGACCAGGATGCGATGCGCACAGTTGAAACAGAGGCTGTGAGCGCAAGGCAGCAGCAGTGGATCTTCAAACAGCTCCAGACAGATAGGGCAGGTCAATTCCGACTCCAGTGTTTCCATCTTCAAGCAAAGCTTTCTTGTGTCGTCAGCGAAATCCAGGGAAGCTGATCAGCTATCTGAAAGCACAATACAAAAATTTGATTTAGCTAGAAGGGTCAACCATGGGGGGCTGTCAACTTTAATATTAACATTACAATCCAATATGACTATAGTAGACACTCTAGCAGCAATTAGCTTCTTTATTGTTCGTAGACTTATGCTTAGCCTTGGCTAATTGGGAAAAGAACAATTGCTCAAGTAGCTATAGCTATGCCACTGTGAAATTCCACTTTACCGATATTATAATTATGGGTGTCGAAATCATATAACTAAAAACCCAAAATGGGTCATTTTTCCAGAAGACTTTGCTTTATGCTAAACCAACACAATTAAAATGTTTCTTTCTGGCTCTTAAAAGACACAAGAAGGGTTAAACCAATTAACAGTGAAGTCTTTATAGGTCACATTACCCTACAGGACATGGAAAAATAGGCTCGCGTATGTCAGCATCTCACACCTGGATCATCTTTGGTTAAGGAGGAACACTTAAGAAGTCTGACTTGCGGTGAGAAAGCTGTCTGACAGTCACAAGTGTAATGTGAAATAACCGAAACCGTATTTCCTAGTATGCTCTCCAGTCTGAGAGCGAGGAATGGCTCTGTCGAGTCGCCCTCCGCCGCTCTCCCTGCCACTGCTCTCGTCATGGGCTCATCACTGCTTTGGGCCGACAAGTCGGTGAAGCGGAAGCAAAACCGATGCTTCACACTCAACGAGATGTACCTTCCCTGAGAGCCACATACATTGGCTTTGTTGTTCCCCCGTGCTTGGACAAAAATTCAGACAGCACAGCTGCAACGCTGTACACTGAAGTTTATTAAGTGTTCTTCTGTGTGTTCAATGAGTCGCAGAGAAAACAAAACAAACAGAAAAATAAAAACTATGGGTCATTAAGGTTTACGCTCATTAGTAGCAGCTTGGGAAACAAACCATTGCTCAATGACATTCCAACAATTCACCCCGAGCAGCTCATATATTAATAGAATTTGCTTTATCCACAGCTCTCGAGAACCTCGGGGGAACAGAACAAACCATAAACAAGTCATAGCCTAGAATATTACAATACCTCCGAAATATACATATCCAAAAAAAATTCCCTCCAGCCTTCGTTTTATTTGCCATTGCAACTCAATAAAAGATTGTTAGGTCTTGTTTTTTCCCCTTTTGCACTTATTATAAGTACAGTACTTTATGATGACCCAATGCTTTTCTTTAGGAATTGTGCAAACTGTAAATACTTAATATAAAAAGGTCTATTAATTAGAATCATTCCCAAACCAAAAAGGGGAGAATCCGAACACAGGGGAAGATTTACTTTGACTGGTGTTTTATATATATTGGCGTAAGTTGCAGCAATTTTATTAGGAGTCACACACCTTTTAATACAGTCGGTGATTTACAGCTGAACATGCACTATAAAATAAAATCTACACCTGCTATGAGCAGGCAAAGATAGCCTCTGTTTAATGTGCCTTTTATTTTGGGGGGGGGGGGGGGGGACTCAATAAAACCACCGGTCTGATGGGGGCTCTACGCTCCCTCCTTTTATAAAAAAGTGATGAGAGTGTCGAAAGATAATAAAAATTCCCAATTTTTGTGCAAACAAACACATTGTTGGCCAATATGTGACTTTTTCCCACCAGAAAATAGGTGTGAAACTCTTTAAAAAAAAATCCCCCTTCACAGATAGAAATTCAAAGTTTCCACGGCTTTATCAAGCATCAACAGATATAACTCAGCCTGTGCCCGATTCACCCACAAGCATAAGGCTGCCCGCACATCTGCATTGGTACGTCCGGTAGGAGGATCCATCGCAAAACTGGCTGATAATGCCTGTCAAAAAGCCGGGCACCTAAACGCAAAGTGGGCAAACCCAGTTATATAGTCAATGGGGTCTATCTAGTGCTGTTTGGTTCCTTTCGGCAGCAGGGATTCCCCTTTCCTGCTCTTCAAACAGAGCAGGAAAAGGGGAATCCCTGCTGCAGATGTAAAACCACTATAATACAGGCTGCCATAAACGCATTAAAATCAATGAGTTCTATTCTCCGCATATTATGGATGCAAATATGCCATGTGATTCTGATCTTATTTGACTTTTTGTGTTTGCTTGTAAGTGTAGGAGGCTCTGCTGGTCAAATCTCAGAAGCCTGTTACCCGTGTGTCTACACCCCTAACTTTTTACATAGTTCATACCACTGGGTCACTAAAAAGTCAAACTCATGAAGCGGTCAAACTGGCTACTAAAGTATGTAGTCCATCATGATTTAAGACACTTCTTGACTACAAATCACAGGGGAAGGGAAGAAGTTGGAGGAATTGGAAGAAATCGATAAAAGACAAATCCCATTCTACTCTACGAACGCCTATTGGGACAAGTGATTGTGCCGAATGTTGATGCAACAG